>NC_136486.1:2626102-2716102 GCF_053919585.1 Euprymna scolopes
GCTACCATCTCGACTCTCACTGTTTTTTTTCTCAGACAATGGCCGCGGTTCGCGCCCGTCTGCTTAAGTTAAACATATCGATTTCTATTTCCCTCAGAAGTAGCATGATTTTGCTGACTTCCGTTAACTAAAGGTTCAATTCATACTTACCATCTGTCAATCACTCCCTCATTAAACTAACGGTGCAAGTTATGCAACACAGACAACATAAAAGTGACCATGAGAAAAATAAGGAAGCATAAGATGAAATCAATTTATGGAGAGTAGATAATACAGTGGATGTGTTATCGGCAGCTCCAGTAATTCTCGCTTCTCCTTTTGTGTCCCTCAGTCCTCATTCAATGAGTGATTTTTCTGACAAAGGGTGAAGAAAAAGCTGCTTTGGTGAACAGTAGTCTGAGATGTCGGAAATTTTCTGTCTCTATGTCTGTCTTTGTGGCCATGTCACTAGTAAGGGTGCTGGAGGTAAACGTTTTGTCTGGGCTGACGTTATCCGCCTGATAGCCAGGGACCCGAACCTTGGATTAACCACTAAGGAGGCTGTCCTATCAGCAGGCGCAAAGAACTGGGACTGCTGTATTGCCATTTGGTGAGTGGATCTGGACCATGCAGTAATCTCTGGTGGGGCCTCTCGATGCCATACTAGTGGGTAATTGTTACGGCTTTACCTTTTCGTGTGCTAAAAAAAAAAAAAAAAAAGAAAGATTTCCTGTCTTTTTCTCTCTTACTTTCCCTCTCTGTTCTACTCTAACCAAGTATGCCGACCTGTTCCACAAATCCCAAAACCTCAACATGAAATATCTCCAGAATTATAACTCGAATAAACCTAGAACCCCATCTTCCAACGTAGACCCCTACTACCAGGTTTCCTTCTCCAACATCAGGGGTCTACGTTCCAACCTTCCAGAGGTTGAAACCCAATTACAGGAGACGAAACCGGACATATTATTTCTAAGCGAAACTGGAATAGGGCCGACCACTTCCCTAGATGAGTTCATAATTAACGGATACTCTAACTTAACAGCTAAATCTGACCCACAAGATCGCCATGGGCATGGAATATGTGCCTACATTAAGGATGGCTTCCCGTGTGGCAGGGATATCTCTAGAGAAGATCCTAATTTACCCTATATGTGCTTCAGGGTTGCACTTGCTAACACCACTGCATTTATATTTGCCCTCTATCGGCCCCACAACAGCGGAGTTACTATCTTTAAGAGTATATCTGAGAAAATAGACCACATCCTGTCTGCATATCCCTCGGTTAACATTCACATCTGTGTTGACTTCAACGTTCATAACGTGGAATGGCTGACAAATTCAAATAAGACAGACGATGAGGGGCGGTTTTGTCATGATTTTGCCATTGCTTATGACCTCACTCAGATTGTTCGCGAACCCACCCGTGTGCCCGATACACCCGGTCAATATGCAACCCTCCTAGACCTTTTTCTCTCAACTTCCCCTGAGCTATGTTCATGTTCCGTTCATTCTCCTCTAGGATCCTCCGACCACTCCGTCGTATCAGCTAAGATAAAACGAAATGCAATAAGTCCCCAGATGTACCCCTCCACCGTACTGTATACCGATACTCTATGGCTGACTGGGATAGCTTCCGTACATTCATATCTGATTTACCTCTGCACTTCATGTTTAAAAAGGAAGTGTCCTCTATAGTATCAGATCTAACCGAATGGTTAATTGTAGGCATAGACCAATTCATACCATCTAAAAAATTCCAACAAAAACCTAACAGCCAGCCATGGTTCTCCCCAGAATGTACTGCTGCTATCGCGCAAAGAAATCACTTTTTCCATAGCTACCAACGTAATAGATGTACTGAGACTAAAGCTGCTTTCAGGAAGGCCAGCAACCACTGTAAAAGAGTAATAAAAAAATGCAAGAGAGCTATATGCCCAGTCTGTTAAATCCAAGGTAGCTGATCAGCGGCTTGGTTCCCACCAGTTTTGACAAATAACAAATAGGATCCTGAACAGAAGTGTGCGTTCTATCCCAACCATTATCAATTGACCTGAGGTCATCTCATCAGCGTCAGACAAGGCCAAACTATTTGCAAAGAACTTTGCAGCTAATTCTACCCTATGCGACGAAGGCCATCAACTCCCCATATTTCCTCCTATAACACACAGCACGCTAGGTAACATACAAATATCTGTGCATGAGGTCGCCAAGCTAATCAAGAACCTTGATTCCAGTAAAGCAACTGGCCCTGACGGCATCCCAATTATAGTGTTAAAAAAACTTCAACCAGAACTTGCTCCCATACTTACGAAACTGTTTAAGCGCTGCCTTAAGGAGAAGTGCTCTCCGACGCCCTGGAAGACCTCATCAGTTTGCCCTGTATTTAAGAATTCAGGTGATAAGTCATCTCCCTCTCAGTACAGACCAATAAGTCTCCTGTGTGTTATAAGTAAGTTGCTAGAATCCATATTAAATAGAGAAATAGTCAACCACCTCAGCAGAAACAAATTTCTTAGTGACACACAATATGGTTTCCGCTCTGCAAGATCTACCGCAGATGTGCTGACGGTTATATCTCACAGTATTAGTGAATCTCTTGACAAAGGCTTCCTTTTTAGGGCAATTGCTCTTGACATATCAAAGGCCTTCGACAAGGTATGGCATAAGGGTCTACTTCACAAGATTTCCACGGTATAACTGGAAATGTTTTCTCAATCGTTAAATCATTTCTCTCCGATAGCTTCATAAGAGTAGTGGTCGATGGACAAAAATCGGAGGCCTGCAGTATTAATGCTGGAGTCCCGCAGGGGTCAATCCTGGGCCCAACTCTCTTCCTGATCTACATCAATGACCTCCCTAAACACATACTTAAATCATTCGTTGACATCTATGCTGATGACACGACCATCTACGGCAACACATCAAAGGCTGTAAATGACAAAGTTCTCTCTGATTCTCTCTCCTCTGATCTCGAGCGCGTGGTTCAGTGGGGGAAGACGTGGCTGGTTACCTTTAATGCATTTAAAGCCAAACTCCTATCCTTACATCATCAACGCTCTGATCCCCATCTGTCATCAATTGGGATGGATAGCTCTCGTCTGGGTGAGGCCACGTGTTTTGACAAGCTTCTGGGTTTGACCTTGACTCCTGATCTGAAATGGAACACGTACACCAAGTCTGTTGCCAAGGTCGCTGGAAAGATGGTGGGATCCTTCTACCGCTCCAGAAGATATCTCACTACTGATGCAATTATCTATCTATATAAAAGCCAAGTACGTCCAAGGATGGAATACTGCTGCCATATCTGGGCAGGAGCTGCTAAAAACAGCCTATCCTGCCTTGACAGAGTATAGAATAGACTTCGTGGCTTAGTGGGGGATGTCCTTTTCTCTACCCTGCAACCTCTCTCCCACAGAAGAGACATTGCGAGCCTATCCTTGTTTTATCGTTATTTCCATGGCAAGTGCTCCAATCTCTTGTCCCCCCTCGCTAATCTTTCACCAAAAACACCCGTCTAGCTGAATCCATTGTGAAAAATTTCCCCCACTCTTTATCTGTGCCTAAATCAAAACGTGGATTCTATGAACAAAGCTTATTTCTTAGAAATGCAAGCCTGTGGAACTCTGTTCCGTCTGCCTGCTTCCCACCTGACTACAACTTGGATGTCTTCAAGTCCAACGTTAACAAATTCTTAATGAACCGCCCCCTTAAGTAAACACGTCATCAAATCTCCACACTAACGTAATGTACTTGCAATAACCCTTATACCTGAGTGGCTTCCGGGCCTTGATAAATGGTGACCACCGTGTAAAAAAAAGTAACTTGGATCAGTTGGGTTTCTGCTTTATTAATACTCATTCTAAAAACGAATTTATTCTCCCCAGAAATCACATAATTTCGTTGACTTAAATTGCACCCCCCCATCCGTACACCACTCTTCCATTTACCTGCGAATTTCGTTTTATTATGCAAGATAATGTCTAAGGGTAGACATAGAATATATATTTAAAAAAAGAACTAAAAGAAGTAGTCTAAAAGAGAAAAGGGGAATTTATTGAACAAATCTTTACAAAAAGAGGCAACTGAGGTTTTTTGTCACGGAGAAAATATAATATATTTTACTTTGGTCAGAATATAAGATCAGAAAATCAATATTTACCAAGTATCCGGTTATTTGTCCGGGAGTTTGCAATAGGCTTGTTTCAGGAAATTCCTTACGACCGGATTTTATCCCAGGAAAGTGGTCGGAGTCATAAATAGTTGAAAGATCGCCCCACCTTAGCGTTCCTTCTCAGAGCTTATTTTATAACAAGTTATGACACTATTAGCATCTATTTATAATTATATGGATTCGAAGCTTCTAGAATTTCCAAAAATGGAATACCTTAATCTTCGAACCTTCCAGAGCCTTCGAAAAAAAGAACACTTTTCTGTTCTATTTTAGATCTCTCCACAAACGCTCAAAAAGAATAATTATTTTCTAAATTGTAACGCAATGTATTTTAATAGTAAAAGTTTTATATATATATTATATAATATATTTAATATTATATAATCTATTTAATATTATATAATCTATTTTATATTACGATATATTATAATGTTAATTTTATATTATTATCTATATTTATATATATTTATATTTTATATTTAGATTATATTTTATATGACTATTCATGTAGGAAGTGGTAACCGTTTCATATTTTAAAAGAGGAAAAATTTCCTCTCATGACAATTACATATTATTATTACAAGTACCTGAGAATCGCCCTTGATAGAACGCAGTCCTATCAGACGCACCTTATTGGATGTGCAAATAAGATAGCCAAAAGAAACAAGCCCCCAAAGAAAGTAGCCAGAACGCAATTGGGAGCTTCGCAAAGAGTTCTCAGAACAACAACAGTCGCATTCTGCTACAATGCTTCAGAATAGTGCGCCCCAGCATTGTGTCGGAGCCAACACACAAGATCAATTGACTAAAAACTCTGAGCATGCGTACTACCTCGGGATGTCTGAAGTCAGCCCCAACACAATAGATAAGTAGTACACTCAATCGCATCACACCACAAAATGAGGGAAGAGGAAACTCAAAAATGGTTTCAAAACACCGAGGAGAACACCAAGGACATACCAATCCAACAAATTTTAAAAGACGGTCAAGATACCTCCAGACCCATATACCGAAACTCTTTTACAACTCAAAAATAAAAATAAAAAATTCAACCCACTTGAGACATGGAAAGAGAAATGAAGAAACAATACTCCCAAATGAGGGAACATCATTGAAGACCCAACTTTGCGGCTCCCAGGTTTTGCTACAAATATTAGGAAGCAATGGGTAGTCGCAACCCGGATCACAACAAAACACTGCAGGATTCCAGTAAACAAACACAGGTGGAGACAAATACACTCCCCAATCTGTCCAAAGTGCAAAGAAGCCCCCCCTCTCCAGGACATAGACCATCTGATCCTACACTATCCAGTCACCCGATTGGTAGAGGGCTCTCCGACAGCTCATCTACCTGAGGACAATTTCTCATATTTGCTAAAAAATAGCGGTATAGATGTCTAACGCATACGATGCTACTATTACGACTATTATTATGGAAACGGTGTTCGCATGTAGTGATATTCATAACAATGTTCGTATGTAGGACATCATATTTGCCTTTGTTATATTTATTATATTTGTTAACTGAAAAACACGATGAACCGGTTATTAAAATGGATCTCATCGCATCCAGTATTTATATTGATGATAGAAACGTCGTCTTTATTGTTATTAATCGATTTCGCAAATCTCCGCGGATCTATTGCTTCATTCCCATCATTGGCGTTAAATCGAATATTTGCCTGACTTGATTCCCATAGAAGAAAATTAATATTTATGACGTTGATTTACATTGGCGGACGATGCAACATTCTTTTAAAAAGATCTAAACGTTCCATTATTTGCAATCGATAAACCGTTTTTATTGATACTCTTGAAAGGTAAACAACCCCGCTAGCGTGAATGCTTTCAAACCGGAGAATTCGATTCAAATCGGGATAAAGTACATTGCCAAGACTGCTGCAAGGAAGGTTGGTCCTTATCGTGCTAGAAAATGAGAAAATTACTCACACCAAAAAGCATAAAATATATTGTCAATGTCAAAATTCGCACAAACACGGAGCATAAATGTAACACCTGGGTTATTGTATCTACCACTAGTCTCTCACTCTTAGACGAGGTTCAAAAACGAGTCTCAAATTTAATAGAACTCGCACTGTCGGCCAAGCTTCAACTTCTGTCTCATCCCTGTATTTGGTTTACTAGTACTTTAGTAGAATATGCTTGATGAACTCATAGCACTTGTGCCCCTCTCGACGTACATAAACTCTACTAACTTAATAAGCAGCAAAATTACTGAAATCCGTAGATGCCATAAAATTTTCTATTCTAATAGCTTATTCCATTGAAATGCTAGAATGTTTCCCCCTTCCCTGATTGTAGTAACCTGGAGAAGTTTAAATGTTCTGTAAACTGCACCTCCTCATCACTGTCCTCTGTTAGACACAATCCCAAAGAGTAACTCCTTACGTTCCAAGTGACAATATGCCTTGTTTCTGGTGAAAAGGAGTAAAAAACGATTAAATATCTTCTTTACTTTAGTTTTTTTTTTCTAAAACTTATAATTGGTTATCTCACCTTTTATAACCCCTGTCTACATAAAATTAGGCATATGTATGTGTTTATATGTATATGTTTATATGTATGTGTAATATGTATGTGTTTATATGTATGTGTTTATATGTATGTGTAATATGTATGTGTTTATATGTATGTGTTTATATGTATGTGTTTATATGTATCTGTTTATATGTATGTGTTATATGGAGTTAGAAGTTTGTGTGTTCAGATCACGTCGGGGTCACCACTCTGAAGTATGACTATCGAACGCCAGCAATATCAGAAGAATTATGTTCATGTTCAACATCGGAAGTCACCAATAATATAGAAGTGTCCTCAGAACTTTGGGAGTACCAAAGATGTATTTGGACCAATAATGTATTGATACTCCTGACGTCCGGTATACACCTCTACATTATTGGTGGCTTCCAATGTTGGACATGAACATACAATCTTCTGTTACAGTTGGTATCCTGATGTTCGGGGCCCTATCGGCGGGGCATTAGAATACGCCGACTGCCCCCCCCCCTGCAGAGGGTAAAAGTCCCTCGATGGGGGTCCTGGATATGACCTTAAACTATATCCAGTGGTGAGGCCCCAGCTTGTGGGCTTTGGGGAGTGTGGAGCCACCCTTTAATTACCATTGCTCCCAGGTCCACTCTGACCCGGAGTGGTAGTACCTGTTAGGGTTCCAACTATGGGTTAAATAGAAACCGACTTGAAAACAACAAATATATTCTATTAAAATTTTTTATTCAAAATCTTTGGATTCGGCATTAAATAACCCGAAAATGGTTGATATGCCGTAAAACAAAAACAACCAACCAACTAACCTGATGTTCGGTAGGAACACCACGCGTATTTGTATATACATTATTGACTCCTAAACTAAATAACTGATCATTATGAACAGTGTAACATAGCTGCTAATCGTACAGGATGGTAATGTGAATCATATTTAGTTTAATTTAGTTTTATGCAAATGCAGTTAAAATGGAGTAGAAACCATTTTTGAAAACTTAGACATCGTGGACTTTTGTGAATATTCAACAATAACAATTAATATAATTAATAGATGTTTTCACAAAATTCAATTTTCTTTTAAAAGACTCTCTAAAGGAATATTGTGAGTACGACGAAGCATTTTAAACTTTAAATATATCAGATTTACAAGAGTCTCTGACTTGAGTGTGCGCGTGCGCGTGTGTGCGTGTAAGAGAGAGAGAGGGAGAGATAGAGAGAGAGAGAGAGAGGGAGAGAGTTCCTTACAGACTCCACAACGGCTGGACCGATTTTTCTGAAATTTAAACACAAATAGAGTTTATGTATTTTACAGTGTTCTAAGAAAAGTTTTGTATTAGAATGGCTTCGATAAGTATCGATAATCGAAAAAATCCGATGAAAGAAGAAACTATTTGACCAAAGTAAACACCTTATACAGCCTAACATCCCAAATTCATTTGACAAATTTTATTACTTCACAAGCAGAAAGGTTCGATATATAAAATCAAAAGTCGGTTCTTTTATATGAAAGGACACGTTTGGGATGAATGTTTTTGTTTAATACACAATTGAAACATGATACTTGACTTTTTCATTTTAAAAATGGCCCAAGCATATAAAATTAATAGTAGGTTCTTTGATGAAAGGCGTGTGTTGCAAATGAATGCTTCTGCTTAGAGCAGAATTGAACCATGATTCTTAGCTTTTGCATTTTAAACTTTAATTCAATAGAATGCAAAATGCATGATCGATTTTGATTAAATTTGAAACAAGGATTCTAGACATAAGATTTAGTCTGATTATATTTTAATTTTAATCTTCGTAGGGGAGACATAAAAATGGTGCAAACATGTTTTGCTCGAGAAACTAATTTTTACCCGTCATAGGACGTCTATTCCTCTTATACGTATATAAAAAAGTCGCATTTCTACCCACACAGATAAAACTAAGACGTTACAAAAGACACGTTACAAAGGACACGTTACAAAAGACGCGTTACAATCTTTATATTGTAACAGAATGCAGACCTACATATACAAATGCACATAAAATGCGGGATGACGGCACTAAAAGGAAAAGCATTATAAAGAGGAGAGAGAACACATTAGAGAAGATGATCACGTAAGAGACCTTACAGCTGTGGCGATAGAATAAGGAAATAAATGTAGTTGTTAACAAAAAACAAAAAGGAATCGAATTATTATTTGTTCTGGTCCCATTTTTGACATACAACGTGTGGGTCCCATGTGTAAACATGTGTGTAATGTTACCTATATATTCAGTATAACCACAAAGTTCTTATACAACGAACCTTCAATAAGTTTGAAGACTTATTTTGTACAGACATTAAAAATTGTCAAAGACTCTTGAAAATTCAGTATATTCTTGCTATACGGCCTATGAGATGACTAACCCATTTTTATGATTTCAGGTTCAAATGAACAACTACATCTAGAGAAATTAAAGCAATAATTCGAAAACAAGGATAATTTTTTTCCTTCTTTCTTTTTCTTGAGGAGAGAATATTCTAGATACAGTTGCATTTAACGACTGACTGAAATAAATATTATATTAGACAAAAATTAATAAAAAAAAAAGAATTATAATAAAAAGAATTTAGCACAAACAAAAACACCGGTGGGGGATTATCACCTGTTGAGATATTCTCTCCAAATATGTCGATTGAAAACGACAACCTTACAAAAGCGACGTTTGGTTTTGGTTTCCTTGGTCGGTGAGAAGATAAAACAAAATACAGTAAAAAAAAAAAAAAAAAATGGAATACGTTACTGTAATTGCCGTTTAAAGATATTAAACTTTTTTCTACTTATCCAAGAGACACCTCCAACGTATTGAAGGCTTTCCATTCATCGACTCTTGCTTTCGGGGTGTCGGTGCTTATGGCAGACGGGGGGAGGAATCGGAAGGTCGTAGTTGGAGGGAGGAAGATTTCGTTTATATTTATAGAGAAATTAAAGTAATAATCCTAAAACAAGGACAATTTTTTTCCTTCATCCTTTTTCTTGGGGGGAGGATATTCTAGATACATTTGCATTTAACGACTGAATGAAATAAATATTATATTAGACAAAAATTGAGTCAAATAAAGAATTATAATAGGAAGAGTTTAGCACCAAAAATGCAGGTGGAGGATTATCACATGTTGAGATATTCTCCCCAACCATGTCGATTGAAAACGAGAATCTTACAAAAGCGGCGTATATATATATCTATATATATCTACAGCAGGAATTGGAATAAATCCTACTAAAACCTGATGGACACAGCTGGGGAATTTCAAAAATGCAATCTGGACGTTAGAAGAAAATTATACAGATATAGAGTTGCATCAGTGATTAGGTACTTTTTGGAATATCTAACCATTTTTACTGTGACTTTAGCAAAAGATTTGATGTAAATCTTCCCTGTAAATGTTTGAAATATAATACTGAAACTAGGTCCACTTATCTCCAATAATTACTGCCTTCCATAGATGTTGTTATCTCACCACGTTTTGGCCAACTAATCCTCTGGCCTGCTTTAGGCAGGATTTAAAGCGCTATCTTCAGACAATGCTCACCTGGAACCGTGCAGATTCAACGCCTCTATCTACTGCGCTACGGGTCTCGAAGGGCAGTAATTACTGGATATACAGTCACGAGACTAAGCATTCCTATCGTGTCATGGTTAATCACCTGAAGAAGACCAGAGTATGAGTTGACCGAAACGTGATGAAACAAACAACAACTATGAAGATGAGGATAACAGTTGGCAAATAAATAAATTACTCATCTCAAAGGATTCCAAAAAAAAAAAAATAATAATATATATATATGTAATAGAATAAGATAGTTCCCATTATTGAAAACATTTTTTCGTAAAAATATTTGAAAAATTTAGAACATCAATAAATGTTATATTTTTTGATTAAATAGATGTAACTTCTTTCTTCTAATAAAAAAGCGTTAATCAAACAAAACAGACAAAACAAAAAAATTAATTCTCGTCACCAATACAGACGTATGTTTTGTTCTGTTCTGCTGTGGTCAGAGATAAGCTATCCCTCCGCGGTGGACAGTTGGTTTACGACACGATGTGAGAACCTGAGTGTTCCAACGTTGAATCAAGTTAATTCCACAAAATCACCTTTACTTGTGATGTTGGAAACCTTCATGAAGTGCATCTCGTAAGTACCCGATGCCTATCTATAAACAATTTTGTTTAGAGAAATATTGGGAACAATAATGCCAACAATAGTGTTATGTTTGATGTTCATCTTCGTCGCCAACTGTTATGTTTGCAGGTTGAACCAAATAACGTATAAGGCAATACAAATGAAGACTCAACAAACAAAGGTAGATCAATAAGAAGTGTATTAGGAAAAGTATATTCACACTATATTTACATAATAGTTATCAGGTAAGAGAGTCTTGGCTGGAGAACATATCTGCTCTCGGCTCGGCCTTTGGTGGCTTCTGGTTAACACACACTCAGACTAACCGAGTCTTGCTATTTATGTGTAATATTATCTACATATGTAAATGAGTGGGTGCCACCACAACACCCTCCTCCCAAGATTTGAAATCACACAGATTTCAATATCTTTTTCTCTTGGGATTTAACATTAATGGTTCATTAAACTTTCTTTTTCTACTTGATCTTCGGGGCTCAGGTGTATATTGAGGCGGTTCCAAATTAAAGGATTCGTATATGATGTCCATGGTTTCCTCCTCTTCGACTGCTGTTGTATAATCACCATTTTGAATGTGGCGTTTTTTTTATTTGGTTCAGGTGCCTTTTATGTATATTTTGTGGACCTTTAATCATGTATGTACAATCACCAATGCGTTTATCCACTACTCCACATTCCCAGTAAGAGGTGTTATTCCTGTAGCACTTGAAATATACTCGATCTCCCGAGTTATATTTCTTTCTTATCATATGTGTAGTGTTTCAGACAATTGCCTGTCTTGGCAATAGTTTATCAAACGCCGATTTCACCTTTCTGGCAAACATTAAATAAGCTGGTGATATGTTTGACGGTGTATTAGGGTGCGATGTTATCCTATATATTTGCAAAAATTGTTGAAAAGCTTTTTCCGTTGGAATCCCAATGGATTTTTTCAACGCTCGTTTTAACGTGTCCACGAACTTCTCCGCGCGCCCGTTTGACCTTGGATGGTACGGAGGAGTAGTGATATGCTTTACTTGGAACGTGTCACAAAATTCCTTGAAGTCTGTGGATGTTAATTGAGTTCCATTGTCAGTGACCAATGTGCCTGGTACACCAAATCGTGCAAATAACTGGTGTAGGAATCCTATTGAGTTGTTCGTTTTTGGATTCCTGCAACGCATTACCTCAGACAGTAATTTTCTCCTACTGGACCAGCGAAGTCCATGTGGATTCTCGACCATGGGTAGTCGGTTTTCGGCCAAGGTTTGTGTACTATAGGTGGGGATTTTGCCGCTAACTGGCATCCTTTACATCTATTTATTGTTGTAGCTATGTCGATGTCCATGTTACGCCAGTATACGTAGCTTATCATTAGAGACTTCATCCGATTTATCCCCGGATGTCATGTGTGGAAGTCTCTCAAAATCCTCTTCTGCAACGTTTTAGGTATTACTACTCTCTCGCTGTATAATAATACATCGTTACATATGGAAAAAATTTCTTGAACCTTTTTGTCATTTATAATTTTTTCTTTTATATCATTTATGTATGCATCTTTATCGGCTTCTCTTTTAATGTCCGACAATGTTACCGGTAGTTCTTTAATGATGTTTGCTACCATATTTTTCACTTCGACATTTGTTCGAATTGCTGCAATCACTGATTCTTCCAAATTATGTTTCTGTGGTATCAGTCTTGAAAGTCCATCCGCATGGCAAACCTTTTTCGATGCTAGATGTTGTAGCTGGAAATTGTAATTCAGTAGGATCGTACCCCAGCGCAGCAATCTATTTGCGGTGTATACAGGCAATCCTTTTTTTGATCCGTAGATTGTGACTAATGGTTTATGGTCGGTTTCAAGTATGAAATGTCTACCATATAAATATCGGTGGAACTTAGTCACTGCAAAGATTATACTCAACGCTTCTTTTTCAATCTGTGAATACGCCTTCTCTGCTGGAAGCAGCGTTCTCGAAGCGTGAGCTATCGGCTTTCTAGATCCATTAGGCATGATATGTTGAATGCATGCTCCTATGCACTAGGAACTAGCGTCACTAGCGATGACTATATTTAATTTTGTATCATAGTGAGTTAGAAATAATTCAGATGTTAGTGCGCTCTTTATTTTGTCAAAAGCGGTTTGACATTCTTGCGTCCAGTTCCAAGGTGTGTCCTTTTTTTAGCAGCTCATTTAAGGGAGCTCGCAAATTATGCATCCCTTCAATAAAAGATTGGTAATAATTTGCGAGTCCTAGGAAACTCTGCAAGGTTGCTACGTTATTATGTGTTGGCATGTTTTTTTTATTGCCGCAGGTCTTTCTGGGTCTGGACGTCGCCCATGTTTATTCATTATATGTCCAAGATACTTAATTTCGCTCATACAAAAGTCGCATTTATTTTCTTTTACTTTAAACCCGAATTCTTGTATTCGAGTGAATACTTGTTTTAAATGCTCCTTATGTTCTTCTAGGGATTTGCTCCTGATAACAATGTCGTCCAGGTATGCACATGCGCACTCAATACCACTTAGCATGGTGTCCATCGCTTGCTGAAAGATGGCAGGCGCTACTTTGATGCCAAAGGGCAACCGATTGTATTTGTACAATCCCTTATGCGTGTTGATGCATAGTATTTTTGAGCAATTTTCCTCGACCGGTATTTGTTAATACGCGTCGCTCAAGTCTATCTTGGAGAAGATATTACCACCATTCAACTTTGTGAATATTTCCTCTGGGCTTGGTAGAGGGTAATGGTAATCTTGTAATATGTGTTTAGACCTGTCGAAAAGTCTGCGCACACTCTGATTTCATCATTCTTTTTCTTTACGTATACGGTGGGGGCTGCCCACTCGCTGTGTTCTATTTTTGATAGTATTCCTGTCTGTTCCAATCTGTCTAATTCTTTATTAATCTTTTCCAACCCAGCGAACGGAACGTTTCGCTTTTTTCTAAAAATTGGGCTGGTGTTTTCTTTAAGTTCAAACGAGGCCTTAAATTTATTGCAACGACCTAATTTAGTCATGAATACTTTACGGAATAATTTTTTTAAGTCCTCTTTTATATTTTCTGTTGTTGGAGTAGTACATTCTATTTTTTTACAGAATGTATTAATTGGCTTATCCCAGAGTCCAAATTTCTCAATCAAATCTATTCCAAACAGATTTTCGCTATTTTTCAATACGAACATTTTTAATTTCTTCGTAATCCCTTTTAATTCTATCGGAAGGATAACTTCTCCTTCAAATTTTATCTCACCACCAGTTACCGTCCGAGCTGATTTACTTGTTTTCATCATGGTTGGTTTACCCAACTTTTTCGATGTATTCAAGTTTATTATAGAAATATCGGATCCTGAATCCAGTTGTAATTTTATTAGCGTTTTAAATATTTCCACTTTTATGTATTTTCAGCGATTTTTGTCTAATTTTTCCTTTGATTTGATTTGCTGTACTCTCTTTCTAGTGAAATCTTTATATCTGCAACAATCGCTTTTGTGTCCGACTTTCTTACAAATGTAGCCTTTTTTCTTCTTATAAGCGCAATCTGATTCCCAATGTCTTTCTGCGCATCTCTTACAGTTATATCTAGGGAGAGACTTTTTATATTCTTTCCTATAATTATAATTATTATATTTGGAATATCTCGTTCCATTTTGACTGCTTTTATTTGTATAGTTCTTGGTTGGTGTGTATTGTTTTCTAACCTTTCTTACATATGCCACTCCGGATTCTTCTATCTTTTTTAATCCTTTTTTAATGTAATGGCCCTTTCACAATCCTCTGCTAATTTCTGAAGTGTTAAATCTTGCTCAGATTCCACTTAGGCAACACTCGTCTGCGTATTTCTGCATTTTTCGTGGAAACTAACCCTTGTGCGAAGATTAGGCATTTGAAATCTTCTACTGTTAGTTCCGCTAGCTTAAAATTATCACAGTGTTTATTGACAACTGATGCCTATGTCAAATGTCAAATAATCTTGGTTGTCCATCTTCCTTAGATTCACACACAACCATCTTTTATGAAAAAGATATATATTCGGATGAAATAATGTTTTAGTAATTTTACAGCTTCCATGAAATCTAATTCCGTAGTTTTTTTAGGTAATATATAATCTACGAATTTACTGTATTCTGCTACACCCAACTTTCTGAGTAAGAGGCTCACTTTATGGCTATTTGCCAACTTTTGCAGTCCAGTTGAAAGACATTCTCGTATCTTGTATAGTATGTTTCAAAAGTCTTTTCTTCCTCCGGCACATAATTAAATGTGTCCATACTATTAAAAATAGTTGTATGGGAGAAATTAGCACTGTCGACATTTTCTCGATTATTCTTTAGTAGTTCCAGTGTTTTAGCAAAACGTTCATTCTGCCTTTCTTCATGTTCAAATTGTAATTTTTTCTGCCTTTCTTCTTGTTCCAGTTCCCATTTCAATAATTTCTCATCTCTTCGTTCATCTCGCTCGGCTTGTGCCTGTTGTTGCGTCTGCAAAAATTGCATTAACATTCTAGATAAATCTTCCATTTTTTTAGTGTATTCTAAAATATAAAATGGCTTGTGTTACAACAAAAATTGCGCAGAGTTCCTGTTTTCAATAAATAATAATCTCGCTGCTCGAATAACATTTTCTCACTTCACTAGCGAGTCAAGCTCATCCAACCCCAAAATAAAAAAAAAACTTAGGCTTTTACTGAAACCACCAATACGATTGACTTTTCGGTTTTAGGCACTTCCTAATAAGTAACAGCAGAACTTAAGTATAACTCTTTCCACAAAAAAAAAAAAAAATTTCCAACTCGAGTCACAATTGAAAAAAATAAGATGTATGGACTACATTTAATTCTTTCTTTTGTTTTTTTCCTCTTACGTGACGTTTTACTGTCTTATATCCGTTATCCCGTGACAACTTCAGTTTAAAAAAAAATTCTTTCCTTGATTTTAGTTTAACTGTGGTATTTTTTAATACTGAAGAGATGAAAAAAAAATTTGGTTTACCAAAAAGTCTTTAGTTGATGTTTTGCTAACAGAGAACAGCAATTAGGAAATCCACTGGTGAACTTTTTTTCCGTATGTTACTTTCTTGTACGTTTGCTCTTCGTAATTTAGTAATATGAATCTGTTTGTTGTTTTACAACAAAACAAAAATTCACTTTTACAGTTTTTTTCAAGATGGATTCCAAGAGAAACGGCGTAAATTGTCGCTTTTGCAACGTTCGAGTTTTTTCCCGCCTTTTTTTTCTTTGAGACTGCAATTAGGGGTTTTGGTTTGTCTTTTTTTCCGACTAGTATTTTAGTAAATAAAATACTATTAATCGAGGTTACTTTTTTTTTTTTTTAACCTGAATGCAGTTTTTGTTCTTGGAACTTGAGAAACAACTGTTTCTTTCTTTTAGTGTTGTACTTCCGCGAGGAAAATATTTTACCGCTTTCCAATGTTCGCTGAATTACTAATTTTTTCCGCTTGAGTCGAACTTCTCTTTAGCGTGAAATCCGTTTTTATGACTATTTCGATCGTCAAAACTTGTATTCCTTAGAAAGGTCAACCGTTGCGTTGTACTTTTTTTTAGTGAATTCTTTCCATTTCTTTGTCAAACTGTTATATTTGACGTCCATCCTCGTCGCCAACTGTTATGTTTGACGTTCATCTTCGTCGCCAACTGTTATGTTTGCAGGTTGAACCAAATAACGTATAAGGCATGAAAACTCAACAAACAAAGGTAGATCAATAAGAAGTGTATTAGGAAAAGTATATTTACAGTATATTTACATAATGGTTGTCAAGTAAGAGAGTCTTGGCTGGAGAACATATCTGCTCTCGGCTCGGCCTTCGGTGGCTTCTGGTTAACACATACTCAGACTAACCGAGTCTTGCTATTTATATGTAATATTATCCACATATGTAAATGAGTGGGTTCCACCACAACAAATAGAATCTTCGGATTCATACAATATAATGATGAGTAGAACGAAGAGAACAATGAAAATGTATTCTTTGAAAAAGTGAATACAGTTAAAAGTTTCACAAAAAAATGTTAGTAAATGATTTTATTCATATAATAATAATAATAATAATAATAATAATAATAATAATAATAATAATAATCTATATATCTCTAAAAGTGGTAATGTGTGTGAGGACACTTCTCAATCTATATACTCGACGAATTTTTGATTTACAGACTTGAAATTTGGTATATAGACTATTCAAAGATGTGGAAGTTTTTAATCGGTTTCATCCGAATGATTCGCTGCTAAGGGATCCAAAATGAAAAAAATGGTACTTGGGGATCATCGAAATTTTATGTTTGTCAACTGTTTAACGACTGCGCATGCACAGTCATGAAGCATGACAGTTTTCTTATGTTAAGAATAAGTAGGCTTTAAAACACTTTTCAAAGAACGTGGCAGGCTTGTATAATGGTTATCGTACTTGATTCACTGTCTTTAGGCTTTAGTTTTGATCTCAGTTTGAGTATTTTTTACTCATAAGACGCAAACTGTTTAGAAATAATATACAACTCACATGCACGTCTCAATTTCTTTCCGTTTTTTTATTTCATTATTTTTTAAAGGAATTTAACGTTACGTTTAATACTTACGGTATTTCTGTTTATAATAAATAAGAATTCTGCACTAATTAAAATATAATATTTATGCGTGTTTTACGATCAGGCAACCTTGGGTGGCTTGCTAGTATATCTTATAATTCACCGCTTTACAAGTAATAAAAACTAATTTATTGTTCATTTCAAAATTTAAGGCTTTATTGGCAATACTTGCGTACAATTGTTTTGATGGAATATAGGTATATAATAAACCTTAATTATACCAATCGCTGATGAGTTGTTGTTATAATTATAATAAAGAACTATCATATACCTATACAATGTAATATAGTCGCATCACATTTTCGGGCGTGGTGAGACGTCACGAGCTCAAATAAGAAATAAGATTGGAAAGAGGAGAGGAGAAATAAGAAAGAAAGAGGATTTTTATTGAATTTAAATAAATTACAAGTATAAATACATTTATAAAAACTAAAAGATTCATCTGCCTTACTTTTAATGCTAGGTTTATTTATGGTGTCTTTTAAATTCAATAAAAATCCTCCTAAATTTGCTGAGGAGGAGACCATGCTTACCAAAAAAACTATATATAATTGTTCTACATAACTTCATGTATACCACAATAAAAAGCACGGATTTCCGAAACGATCGTACAGATAATTGATTTTGTTGTTGTTCCTTCTTATGAAACTGATTTTTAATTTGATTAAAATTTGATTTTTAAATTTTAAAATGTTTTTTTAAATTTTTAAATTATTAATCACATTACTTAATATTGAATTAGCTCTAGGACATTTAACTATCGAGCTTATTATATATCTAAATTACAACGAGCACTTTCTATTTCCTGTATTTTAATTAAACTAGTAATTTCACTGTTACATTAAAATACACTTAGCTCTTTAGACTATTGTTCTAATCTCCTTTAAATTATTAGCTCCCTATAACAGGTTGAGTTTATATACGTAATTGTAGATATGTTTCATAAGAAGGACTTGCAATTATCAACTAAATGCATCCCCATACCCCGTAAAGACACCTTTATAACCAGCTTAATTACAAGTATAAATACATTTATAAAAACTAAAAGATTCATCTGCCTTACTTTTAATGCTAGGTTTATTTATGGTGTCTTTTAAATTCAATAAAAATCCTCCTAAATTTGCTGATGAGGAGACCATGCTTACCAAAAAAACTATATATAATTGTTCTACTTAACTTCATGTATACCACAATAAAAAGCACGGATTTCCGAAACGATCGTACAGATAATTGATTTTGTTGTTGTTCCTTCTTATGAAACTGATTTTTAATTTGATTAAAATTTGATTTTTAAATTTTAAATTTTTTTTTAAATTTTTAAATTATAAATCACATTACTTAATATATATATATATATATATATATATATATATATATATATATATATATATATAGGATAAAATATAAAAATAATTTAAAACTGTAATTACATTTATTATTCGACAGAATATTCCAAAAATAATTTTCAAAGTTTGCTAATTTTTTTTTTACACGGTGGTCACCACTTATTAAGGCCCGGAAGCCACTCAGGGATAGGGGTTATTGCAAGTACAGTACGTTAGTGTGGAGATTTGATGAAGTGTTTACTTAAGGGGGCGGTTCATTAGGAATTTGTTTACGTTGGACTTGAAGACATCCAGGTTGTAGTCAGGTGGGAAGCAGGTGCAGTTCTAAGAAAGAAGTTTTGTTCATGGAATCCACGTTTTGATTTAGGCACAGATAAAGAGTAGGGGAAAATTTTCACAGTGGATTCAGTTAGACGGGTGTTTCTCGTGAAAGATTGGCGAGGAGGGACCAGAGATTGGAGTTCAGACAGAGCATCTGCCATGGAAATAACGATAAAACAAGGATAGGCTCGCAATGTCTCTTCTGTGGGAGAGAGGTTGCAGGCTAGAGAAAAGGGCATCCCCCACTAAGCCACGAAGTCTATTTTGTACTCTATCAAGGCAGGATAGGCTGTTTTTAGCAGCTCCTGCCCAGATGTGGCAGCAGTACTCCATCCTTGGACGTAATTGGCTTTTATATAGATAGAGAATTGCATCAGTAGTGAGATATATTCTGGAGCGGTAGAAGGATCCCACCATCTTTCCAACGACCTTGGCAACAGATTTGATGTACGTGTTCCATTTAGGATCAGGAGTAAAGAACAAATCCAGAAGGTTGTCAAAACACGGGGCTTCTCCTAGACGAGAGCCATCCATTTCAATTGATGCCAGATGGGGATCATAGCGTTTATGATGTAAAGACAGGAGTTTGGTTTTAAATGCATTAAAGGTAACCAGTCACGTCTTCCCCCACTGAACCACGCGCTCGAGATCAGAGGAGAGATAATCAGAGAGAACTTTGTCATTTACAGCCTTTGATGTGATCCGTAGATGGTCGTGTCATCAGCATAGATGTCAACGAATGATTTAAGTATGTATTTAGGGAGGTCATTGATGTAGATCAGGAATTTCTTATTATCCTGTAATTAGAAAAATAGCAAGCGTGTCATTCTTTGAAACTGCGCGGAATAAGGAATTTAAAAAAATTGTTTTGGAGTATTCTGTCGAATAATCAACTTAAATGTAAATTTTAATTCACAGTTTTAAATAATTTTATTTTCCCCTATAATAAGCTCTACTTTCTCTTGCGTCTCTATTGAGCTTTTTTATTTAGTTGGGTTTAATTCATTAATATATAAATACTAATATTTATATTAAATTGATGTTTACCTCTCATTATATTGGGTAAACATTTATTTTCTGCTGTATTGATTGTTTATATATATATATATATATATATATATATATATATATATATATATATATATATATATATATATATATAGGATAAAATATAAAAATAATTTAAAACTGTAATTACATTTATTATTCGACAGAATATTCCAAAAATAATTTTCAAAGTTTGCTAATTTTTTTTTTACACGGTGGTCACCACTTATTAAGGCCCGGAAGCCACTCAGGGATAGGGGTTATTGCAAGTACAGTACGTTAGTGTGGAGAT
The DNA here is from genome assembly GCF_053919585.1 of Euprymna scolopes. Taxonomy (NCBI): domain Eukaryota; kingdom Metazoa; phylum Mollusca; class Cephalopoda; order Sepiida; family Sepiolidae; genus Euprymna; species Euprymna scolopes. The sequence goes on from NC_136486.1 coordinate 2,646,543, forward strand.
TTGATGAAGTGTTTACTTAAGGGGGCGGTTCATTAGGAATTTGTTTACGTTGGACTTGAAGACATCCAGGTTGTAGTCAGGTGGGAAGCAGGTGCAGTTCTAAGAAAGAAGTTTTGTTCATGGAATCCACGTTTTGATTTAGGCACAGATAAAGAGTAGGGGAAAATTTTCACAGTGGATTCAGTTAGACGGGTGTTTCTCGTGAAAGATTGGCGAGGAGGGACCAGAGATTGGAGTTCAGACAGAGCATCTGCCATGGAAATAACGATAAAACAAGGATAGGCTCGCAATGTCTCTTCTGTGGGAGAGAGGTTGCAGGCTAGAGAAAAGGGCATCCCCCACTAAGCCACGAAGTCTATTTTGTACTCTATCAAGGCAGGATAGGCTGTTTTTAGCAGCTCCTGCCCAGATGTGGCAGCAGTACTCCATCCTTGGACGTAATTGGCTTTTATATAGATAGAGAATTGCATCAGTAGTGAGATATATTCTGGAGCGGTAGAAGGATCCCACCATCTTTCCAACGACCTTGGCAACAGATTTGATGTACGTGTTCCATTTAGGATCAGGAGTAAAGAACAAATCCAGAAGGTTGTCAAAACACGGGGCTTCTCCTAGACGAGAGCCATCCATTTCAATTGATGCCAGATGGGGATCATAGCGTTTATGATGTAAAGACAGGAGTTTGGTTTTAAATGCATTAAAGGTAACCAGTCACGTCTTCCCCCACTGAACCACGCGCTCGAGATCAGAGGAGAGATAATCAGAGAGAACTTTGTCATTTACAGCCTTTGATGTGATCCGTAGATGGTCGTGTCATCAGCATAGATGTCAACGAATGATTTAAGTATGTATTTAGGGAGGTCATTGATGTAGATCAGGAATTTCTTATTATCCTGTAATTAGAAAAATAGCAAGCGTGTCATTCTTTGAAACTGCGCGGAATAAGGAATTTAAAAAAATTGTTTTGGAGTATTCTGTCGAATAATCAACTTAAATGTAAATTTTAATTCACAGTTTTAAATAATTTTATTTTCCCCTATAATAAGCTCTACTTTCTCTTGCGTCTCTATTGAGCTTTTTTATTTAGTTGGGTTTAATTCATTAATATATAAATACTAATATTTATATTAAATTGATGTTTACCTCTCATTATATTGGGTAAACATTTATTTTCTGCTGTATTGATTGTTTATATATATATATATATATATATATATATATATATATATATATATATATATATATATTTGAAAAACATTTTAGGGGGGGGGACAGAATTTAATAATGGCTAAATACAGACCGATCAACATGGTTATTAAAAAATAAAAAATGAAATAAAGGTTAGCTAACTAGGGTTCGTTCCTCGCTCGAGGAAAATACGATTAAAAAAAAAGTCATGAATATGGCGGAGGGGGAAAAAGCGAAAAGTAAACTAAATTAAGTTCTAAAAGATTTTCTTTTTGCAAAGAGAAAGTCTCAAAGACTTAATAAAAATAAATTCTAGAATTTTTAAATGAAACATGTACCATCAAAGATTCGTTATACAAAATGTTCCCCCTCGGATGTTCTGAGTAATACTATGATTTTTCAATTTATGAGCACCTTATAAATAACCATGTGCGTGCCACGAATTTCAGTGCTGACATGTTTACGATCTTGAGTAAGTCGTACTCGCCCTTTCATTTAAAAATTCTAAGAAGTATTTTTATTTAGTTTTTTCTTTCTGCTATTGCTTTAGATATGTGTTCATTCGTTTCCCCCTTGTGTATGTTATAGAGCGTGGTGTCATCAACAAATATACCCATCTCAGAAACAATTTTATCAAAGAAGGTTATTTATGAATATTAGGAATAATAATAGTCCAAGAATCGACCCCTGAAACGGCAAAAGAAATAAAGCCAAAGAAATAATAGAACAACACATAAATAAAAAACTGAAACCATATAATAGTAAATACACTCACCCGGAAAAAAATGTAGTGTTGGCCTCAACTGGAATCACACAAAATAGTCATAAAAAGTCCAGGAGATACGAAAGAGCGAGGCGAGAACGCACTGACTAAACCTCCACTGAATATGTTCGAAGATAACTGGGACATTGGGAAGGCGTATTGCCACACAAATTATAACGGAGGCCAATGCTCATGGCCAACGAGAAATCAATGGTAAACGGCTGTTGGATAACGCAAATTTATTACCAAAAGTTACTGAAGGAGGCGAAGAGTAATACTCTAAGGAACACCACAAGCTGTTGGCAGAGAGAAATCTTTCATGATTGCCTGTGTGAAAACTTCTCGGGAGTACCAGCAATAATTATAATAAGTTATAAATGAAAAATAAACTATTGATACAATTCTGTGATTATCGATATGTATAAATTGTAGCTTTTATATTTAATTTTTGCAGTAAAAACTAGAATTTTCAAAACAAAAATTTATCATTTAAACAAGGAATATCTGTGGGAGTTGAAAACTCTCAGCCTTACTCGATTGTCGCCCTTTAACTCAGAAGAGCGACCTAGCTACGTCACTTCCTGTTTCTCATATTTCACCCTCTTTTCTGCTGAACGCTCGACCAGTCAAGATGTGACAAACACCGCTCCGGTGGGGCCATGAGCCACCACCGCGTTCCTGACTAGCCAGTCAACCGCAAGTAACGTTACTCATCTCTCAATGAACTCTTATTCTTCCTATCACTTCCTATCACTCTTTCCTGTATATTTATGCAAATAAAGTGCATTTGTTTCGTTGATATATAACGGTATATTTTCGTCTTCATTATGCGACCTTTTGTCTTTTCGATTCCTCTACCATTGAATACATTCACCATTATATACACATGGGGACGGGATCGTCTATCGCACTGCAGACCGTCCTGTCCCCAACATATATAACATTTAAAGTTCTTTCCTTAATCCATGGATTTTCGATATAAGACTGATCACGTCAGAAGAATGTCTTTAGCAAAATATTTATTATGGATAGACATAATTTTGCTTTTTAGCACATACATAGAAAATAAATGAAAGATTATTACAATAATTCTGATTTATATTATAGCTTCATAATTTATGTATTATACATATGACATTTTCAACCTACCAATTATCGGTTTATCAATTTATTCGTTTTATCTTTAAAGTGTCTGTAGGTATTTAAAATCTTTAAAGTGTCTGTAGGTATTTAATTATTATAGTAAAAAAATAATTATGACAGCCCCTTTAAGAAATTCGTTTCTTATCGTTGAGCACTTTCAGTTGAATTAAAGTCGGTTAAATTTAGCTCTTATGCGTAGATCATCGTATAACGCTTAGATCACTGTCTGACTGACGTAAAAAACATTTAAAATTAAAATGTTTAAATTCAACGCTATTTCACGCAGTTAATGGTAGTCGAAGGGATACGGTCTTTGCTAATCGACCCAGAGATATCTCGTGTTGCCGAGTTCGAATCGTTCGACTGCTGTTAATCGTGACACCCTGTGCTGAAGATTCCCGAAAGGATGAGACACTAGTGTCTGTAGGTATTTAATTATTATAGTAAAAAATTATATATATACATATATGTATATATATATGAGTGTAATTATAGGCGGAGCATAATTTGTTTCCATCATTTTGGATGGAGCAAGTACAATAGTATTTTAACAAAGCACTACTCATATTGTAAACGCACGATAGATTCCATAACGAGAGAAGCTTAAATCTACTAGACATTATCTTTGAGTGTCTAATGCCTCTCTGTACAAGGGCTTGTTAGGTCAACCTGACATAAGGGTACTTTTACCTACATGTAAATCCTGACTAAATATTCCAAATTACAAAGTATTTGCAGCCCAAATAAGCTCTTTTCTGCATAGATAACGCACCCTGGCTTTTACGATGAATGCTTTAGCTTCTTCAAATGATGTTACATCACGTGACAGCACGAAGCTGGATAAAAATACAGACAATTACTACTCCTCCAAACTTGATTATTCTCGTCTTAGAATTCAGTAAGACAAAGAAATCACAAGAGAGACATCCTATAAACCATTTAAATGTAAACACCCAGTATATATATAGTTATAATCCCATTTGAAGAAGATTAAAGTTGAGCCCTATTTAGTGAATTGAGAATAAAGCGGTCAATTAGCATCCATGCACCATTCCAAATTTCTTGTTTGTTGGAATACTCGTAGTAATTTAAAAAAATGCTCGTATTTATAACTCAATTATCGTCAGTATAATTTACTTAACAAATACGGCGTTACGTGATATGCTTCAACTGAGTATAAAACGATTTTTTTTTCAACTTATCACGTGACACCATGCTGTATGACGATGTTCATTGAATATGACTTTTAATATCCGGTACAAAGAAAATACTAATTACTTATTTACAATCGATAGTATTCAGCCAATATTTGTGTATTTGGCGTGAGGAGAGTTAGGCAAATGTGTTTTCGGGCTAATTAAAGCTAAACTAAGTATGTACTTAGTTGTGACAGGCCAACGGAAATAATATTTAAAACTTAAGCGTTACAAAATTCGTGAAATAGTATTTAAAACTTAAGCATTACACAATTCGTGAAATGTTATTTAAAACTTAAGCGTTACACAATTCGTGAAATGGTATTTAAAACTTAAGCGTTACACAATTCGTGAAATGTTATTTAAAACTTAAGCGTTACACAATTCGTGAAATGTTATTTAAAACTTAAGCGTTACACAATTCGTGAAATGGTATTTAAAACTTAAGCGTTACACAATTCGTGAAATGTTATTTAAAGCTTGAGCATAACAGACAAAAAAGGTATACTTTGTTTTTCTCTTCTTACATCAAAGATGGGGTTAGTTTTGCAATCAATACGGAATTGGTTTTAAAACCAACAAACCTATAGAGATACTTAATATTCATCACAACTTGTATCCTGGAAATTAATATGACAGCCAGTCTGCAACACTGGCTTCCGGAAATAATAAATAAATAAATAAATAAATAAAACAGATAAATATTAGGGACATTAATACCTACCACTTTATACGACACATTATGTTGGTAACACGTATTATAACTGAAAATTATTGAAAATGTCCTCTAATATTGTCATTACTCATTTATATGCTAACTCGTGTCCACAGTGTTTCCTACGAACCGCATTGATATAGCCTTCAAACAAAACTCCTTTCACACTATGTGCAATGCTTAAAAGCAAACTACAACATCCTCCTCACCAATAGAAACGTTTACAAATGTTATTTGTAAACGTTTCTATACGTCTACAAAGTCTATGTATTATTATTGATAAATATTTATTTTTCTTTTTTTTTTACTTTACTTCAGTCGAAGTTCTCAGAAATTAAGAGACCCCTTCCTGGAGCTAATACCTGATTTCTATGTGAAATACAAAGATATTTCATTAAATTTATTTACCTCTGTAACACTCAATTAGTAAAGAAGTTAAGAACATAAATTTTCTTTCCCCGATTGACCATCTAAATATTTTATAGTTTATCTTTTGGTCTTACTGGCATTAATTTTCTCTGGTGGAGTATCAAGTTTCGTGCGGTTACTTGAGGTAACATCACTTGGAGAAGATGCAGCATTCCTCGTAAAAGCCATTGTTTGCTAGCCATATCAGAAGATCTTATTTGGACCGCGAATACTATGTGATTTTGAATATTTAGTTAGGGTTTATCTCCATCATCAAGACTCCTACAGTGCCTCCACGTTGGTCACATATGGTAACTGGGTACCTTGCGGACCCAAGCTAAACTTGAAGGAGATCTCGGAGTAGTAGGGGACCCTAGAGGTAGTGGGTTATGGCCCATGTGTGGACATGCTCTGACACACTACCACCCCTACCCACTGTCTTATGGGTGCGCTTGGTTGGGCGAAGACTAGGGGAACCAGCCCCAAAATCAAACACCACTGCCTTGTGGGCCTTATCACAGCAAAAGGCTAAGAGATGGGAACTCTGACTTCAAATTCTATTGCTGCCTTGCAGGTTTCCTTGGAGATGAGCATTGGAGGTTCACAGGGTGTCTGTCTGATGCGCAACAGATACTGCACCTAAACTGCGCAAGCAAGTTTGGAGCTAAGGTGGAAAATCATGTGGTGATGGAGTGAGACTACCCCAACACCGAGGGATAAAGCACTGAGGCCCCAACTAGTCATCGTCAAGACTGACGGACTGAATGATGATGATGATGATGATGATGATGATGATGATGATGATGATGATGATGATGATGATGATGATGATCTGTAGGGAAAAGCATTTTCATGCCAGATTGTCGTGTAGAGAGAGACCTTAGACACTCGAAGATAGAGTCTTGTAGACATTCAAGTCATATATCTTAGGAAATATTCCTTCAAGTATATAGATTAACACTATCAATATGTCATCCTGACATATTGATAGTTATTATGTTATTACCTTCGCGGAAAATACCGGCTACTCTTTCTGATCATTGACAATGATAATTGTTATTGTTTAGATAGAAAAATGTTATCGACTCGAAAAGTTATATTTAAAAAGAAATATTTACATTAAATACTTTTTCAAGAATGTAACTTAATGGATGAAATGACATTCTTATAGTTCACTACCGATGTTGAAACATAAAGAAAATACGTGACGAAAGTAGATCATCCGATTTGTTCCTTGGTTACGTGGAGTTGATAACGTAATGAATTTTAGGAAGTTAAGTCAGTCTGTAACGATGAGTTGGCAAAGAGGGGTTGATGATTAAGATTTAGAACTGAAGACAAACGTATCTTTTTCAATGGGTAATCATCAGAAAATAAAGGCTGTTAATACAAGAAAGGTTTCTGCTGTAAAAATCTTCATATTGCAGGTTTTTTTTTCAAAGGATCCGACAACGCAAGATCAACCAGATAGAAGAAATGTTTCTTAATTCTTCGATGTATGCCCTATAAATTGTATCCTTTTATTGTTTTTATATGTGAACATCATGAGTCGCATCTTCCGCTTGTTGCACATTGCGAACCCACGTGACTTATTTTTCGCCATTCTTTCCGATCCAGGAAAGTTGGTTGATGGGCACTCAACTGCTGAGAGATGTCCAATCAAAAACATGTTCTCTCCACCTTCTCCTTGGCTTTCCTCTGCTTTTCTTTCTTCAAAGTAACGTTGGCCATGTCAAACGATCAACCACTGGCCTTAAACTAGCCAGTTGTTGATCGTTTTACATGGCTAAAAAGTTTAAGGGTTTTACTTTTGATTTTATCAAATAGATGGATGGGGAAGTAGTTTTAGGGAGAGTGGATATTTTGTTTTTCTCGATCAGGCGATGTCACGTAATGTAATGCATGACGTGATTTTGAAACCCTCAATTCGATTAGTTAGTCGTTTAGTTCATGTGATACAATCAAGGCCATATAAAACTACTGGGGGACATAAATTAAATAAACTTTTACTTTAACAGTTATCGACACTCTTTTTATTTTAGAATGATGCTATGTTTTTGGAAATCCGCTCAACCCAGCCCGATTCTGTGTTTCAATGTCGTATCGCGAGGATCCAAGTTATGACAACAGGACCATTGCCAGCACCCTCAGAATGCATCGTTAGATTTTCACAAATAACAGGGACGTGAGCAGGGTGATGAAAACAAAGTTTCCGGCCGTGGTTATGGTCTTTGGTGTGGTTTCAAGTGAGAGTCACATAATGCCATCTCACATCCCCTGAGGTACTCCCGTATTATTGTTATGCTGCTTGGATGAATGCCCATCAATAACAGCCTGGATTGTCTTATTATTTAAAAAGGATCTAATTAAATTTAGTATTCGTCCAGTTATACCATATGATTTGATTTTCATGAACAGCTCTTGATGCCAAATTTTGTCAAAGGCCTTGGATATATCAAGGGCTACAGCCCTGTCTTCGTCTCTTCGTTCACATGTGGTTAACAGAAAACATATGCTTTTTCTCCTCCATGTACACCATGTCTGTTCAAGTCCATTCGCCGCCACAGGGTTTTTTCAAACATCTGTTTTCTTTCCACTGCGATGTCTGGAGCTCGCCCGATGGCACATGGTCGTCTAACCCGTGTTTTGTTCACAGTTCGGATTGCATCTTATTTTAAAAGTTATTCTTGCACTCACACATGGTTTTGTTTTTCTATCCACTTTTTTCTTCTCTTCCTCCGCTGTGACGTCACCTCACGCCACGATTTGGTCATTTACATATGTGTCTTGCCGATGCTGTTACATATGTCTCAGCGGCTCTGTTTTCCTGTGAACTGAACCTGCTACCTCAACTGTTCTACATCTACATAAGCCATCGTATCATTCTCATAAAATTACTCATTATGCAACACATGTCCTCAATCTTTATACATTATAAATTAGTTAATGAATCCTAACAAAAAGAAAAGAAAAGAAAATCAACGATTTCTTTCCATACTTTATTATCAATCACAAAGGATAAGTTGAATTCCGTTACGTCGTTACACCTAAAATTAAAATTGAAACGTGTTTTATTATTTTGTAAATAATTTCGTTTGTATTGTTTTCTAGTAAATATAAGATTGAGATTTAAATTATTTTTTTTTTACTCACGTTCACTCCCCAGAAGTCATATCATTACTTAAACCCAAGAGCTACTATTTGGGATACATAGCTAAGAAAGATTAACAAGATGTTGGTCTACGTTACATCTAAACTTCTACATATCAGTACAATCAGGGAAGCAGGAAGTAGGAAAGGAATTCCAAAGTCTAGCTGTTCTATGGAAGAAGCTATTAGAGTAGATAGCTTTTTAGCATTTAGAGATCTCAGCAGTGAAGGGGTGTGATTGTGCTGCTAATCAGGTTTATCGGGAATATGTACATCGAGGGAGCACAAATGTAATGACTTCATCAGAGCATATTCCATTAAAATACTTGTAAAATAAGCACAAGGATGCAACATCGTGGTGATGGGACAGGGTTTGGAGATTAGTTGACAAGGTAGAGACCTATTAGATTAGAGATACGTTTTGGACCCTCTCCAAGAGGGAGAGACTAGTGGTAGATGCACCAGCCAAAATGTGGCAACAATACTCCATGCATGGGCAAACGGTGGCTTTGTAGAGATACAGGATACTCTCAGATGTGAGTAGTTTTCTAGCATGATAGAGGGGATTAGCATCGTTTAAACTGTACGGAATCATCGAAAGAGAATATGGTACGGAATAGTATTATCAAAAGAGAATATGGTGCCTCTATATAAAGTATTTATTTCCCCCAACAGTGAGAAAAGTTCTACAAAGGTCGGAAAGTGAGATTGAAAAGTCAGCGCTTCCGAGAGGGAACACTCTTACTCTACAAGCTGCCTGGGCAGCTTCGTCGGCATTCTCCAGTAGAGGCGCATCAGGCTATTAACAATAAACTAATTTCTTCTTAAAGAGCCTGGGAGAGTGGATCTCCTAGAACTGTATAGGATAAGCTTCATACCGCAATCAAGAGGGAAAAGGCCATTTCAAGAATGGTCTAAACCTGTTGATTTTGAGGCAGAGGGGAAAATCCCTAAGGACTAATCGAAAGTTATATTATTTCGATTATTCAAACTATTATTCTCATCTTGAAAGATGTTTTCACATCGTTTCTGCCGATGTAACCTTCGAACTTCTTCGGGTGCGTCCTGTTGGGTTCGGAAATCTGTAAAAAATTTTAAATAGAATTTAATATTTTATATACAGGGGTAGGTTGCTCTCATTCTGTCAACCATGATTCGGTAAAAGTATTAAGTAATTCGTAATTGTACTTTTAGTACTGCCTGTACTGAGGATTGAACCATTGATCACCAGGTAGCTGTCATTAATAAGGGAGGATATTTATAGAAAAGAACAATACAAACAATCACAGGGCGATTATTTTAACGGTGATGCTTCCCATTCTTTTTTTTTTTTAATTTCCTGTGACGATAATATAACGCTGCACCCTTTCTTACAGCTTGTGCTAACGACCAAATCACGCGGATGATATCGTAACACGCGAGAACTGGGAGAGACCGCAAAATGCACAGCGGTCATTAATCATTATCTGCAAAGAAATAAACAGACTAACGAGACGTTTTTATCTTGGAAGTAGATTTGCTTTTTTTATCGATTGTTTATTAATCAGTGCTATCTGCAAGGACCTGGCTCTGAAATGACAAGTCGACTTTATCGGTAGAATCAGAAGGAGCTGCTGATGAAGGAAATTAAACCAGTCGACCATTGTTTATGAGTTATTTATCTCTGCATTTATCAATTGATTATAGTCACACGCACACACATACACACATATACACACATACACACATACAGGAATAGATGTACGCATAGATACACGTCGATGTGCAACCATATAAGGAATTAAAAGCTGATTAAACATCTGTCAAATAAAAATCCTTTTCAGGTTAAATGGCTCCAGAAGAGCTTAAAGAATGTTCGTTTTAAAATTGGGATCAAGAAATTGAAAGCTGATTAAACATAAGTGGGATGTAAAAGATTAGGACGCAATAAAATTAACAAACATGAAATTGCACCGAGAGGAAACGTTAGAGAGATTATTTCGAAATTGGGAACAAAAATGAAAATGGATTATACATCGTTCCAGTGAAAAACCCGGATGTTGAATAGCGTTTTTCATCTTTTTTGTAAGACATTCGTGTTCTTTTTGTTTTTGTGAATTCACGTTGGGACAATGTGGTAATAAAAAAATTACAGAATTAATTTTTTAAAAATTTTCTTTCCCTTTCGTTCACAGAAAATAATTTTTTAAAAGCTGCTAATAGCAAGCCCTACGTGAGGATATCATTCCCGTGAAAAATCCAGGTTATGCGGGTGCTGAATAATTGGAGATTAGTGTTTCTTTTATTTGAGGGAGGGGACATATTGAAAGTTATATAATTTCGATTATTTATCTTGAAGGTTATTCTCACAACGTTTCGACCGATATAACCACCGAACTTCTACAGGTGCTTCTTAAATATATATATATATATATATACTGTGAAAGCAAAATCAAGACTTCAAAAAGGGTGTTGATGGCAGCAAAAAGTGTATTTCATTTTACGTTACAATTGTTTCCATGTCCAATCGAACAATTTCAAGCATTATATCGTTTGAAAATTTCCAAAACCAGCATTTCTTCAGACTTTATGAATAAACACACTTTTGACAATAGAGCATTTTTTGAAGAGAAAGAAAAAAAAGAAAAATTCCCTTAATGGGAAAAGCATGTGAGAAACATTTACCGTTGTTATAGATACGGAAAAGCCCATTTAAATATTAATATATCGCCTAATTTTCGTTTCCTTATTTAAGAACAGAGTCATGAGAAGTTTTCACAGAAAACCCTAAGTCATTTAAAAAAATTTGTTTATATTGGTACATGAAAATTTACTGAATAAGACGAACTCAGTATATTACATGTAAATCTCTCTCTCTCTCTCTCTCTCTATCTCTCCCCCTCTCTCTCTCTCTCTCTCTGTATATATATATATATATATATATATATATATATATATATATATATATATATATATATATAAGCGAGATAAGACACTGATAGAATTCAGATGAAAAATCCTGATAGATATTACTTGAAGTAATACTTTCAAGGAGATCCTAGCCAAAAAGGAAAAGCTCAATATTTAAGAATAGAGCAATATATGTTTCGTGGTTTAATTTTAAATTCTGAAAAATCAACATATATTCGATTTCAGAATTTATTGCTTGACAAAAGGAATATATATATATATATATATATATATATATATATATATATATATATATATAATATTATCCACAACCACTCAACAAACTAATTTCAATAATTGTGCTGAAAAGCAAAATAGCGTCCATTTGCAGCTGAACATTTTGCTAACTGCATTTCATTTCCTCTGATGATATGAGCCATTGTTGAAAATCCATGGATTAAGGAAATTAAAATAACCCCTTCTATATATTCCTTTTGTCAAGTAATAAATTCTTAAATCGAAGAATATATGTTGTTTTTTTCAGAATTTAAAATTGAACCACGAAACTTTATATATATATATATATATATATATATATATATATATATATATATATATATATATATATATATACGAGCAAACAGTTAATAAAACATGTTAATAAATTTCTGCCTTTGGATTATTTTGGACCATCTTCCAATTACGGGATTTCCTTGTATTTTACTTGTTCAAATGGAAATTCAATTAACTTTCTTGAAGTTATATATTTGAATTTTACCGTCACTGAATTATTTATCTTCCACCAGACTATCCCTTCATGTGTAATCACCTTTTTCTTCACCATATTCACTCTGCTTCACTTTTTTTGTTTTCAAGTAAGATTTTGACTTACTTGTTGTTTCATCAAATACTTTTGTATGCAAAATCCGATCCTGCATTTTCCTAATTCCTACCCTCTGATGAGAAGGAAAGTATTTCTTCGAAACTCCGTGGATTAAGGACTATCCACTTATCAAGTGTTTCCTTTTCAGATTAAACATGTTTTTAACTCTTTTTTCAAAGTGTTTTTTAACATGTTTTATTTACTGTTTACTCGTATTATAAGCTCTTTCTCCTATTTGGTTTTATCGAGCTTTTACATCTGGCTGAGATAACTTTATAAATATTAATTCTTTAATATTCATATTATATTATACTTTAATTTTACCATCTTGGATTATTTTGGTAAATTTAATTGTAATCTTTATTTTATTATATATATATATATATATATATATATATATATATATATATATATATATATATATATATATATGAAAAAATAAGATTGGAAAATGAAGACACAAAAACAATATATTGGCGAATATAGAATGATTCATTTATTTAATAAATGGTGATAAAATAGGATCACCACCCATCCACCGATATACCTCCCATTGAGTCTTAAAACATAAACTACCTACAATATTTAACACTATGATAGAAACTCTATACACATTTACCTTATATAATACGCTTTTCCTTTATCTTAGAATTCGATTTAAATTCCCCAACCAACACTTTCTTAGAACTGCACGCCCGTGGAACTCTGTTCCGTCTGCCTGCTTCCCACCTGACTACAACTTGGATGCCTTCAAGTCCAACATTAACAAATTCTTAATGAACCGCCCCCTTAAGTAAACATTTCATCAAATCTCCACACTAACGTAATGTACTTGCAATAACCCTTATCCCTGAGTGGCTTCCGGGCCTTGATAAGTGGTGACTATTGTGTAAAAAAAAACAAAAAAACATCAATATTTCCATTTATTTATTTCGTTCCTGATGAATCCCACGCTAGGCGTCGCATCCCAATTATGTTACTTAGCATCTTCTCTACTCTTCTCTGATTAGAAGCATTAGGCTTCGAAATGTCTTGGCATAAAGAGTCCCCCAACTAAATGTTTGTATACGTTTATTAAATAAATGAACCATTCTATATTTACCAATATATACTTTTGTGACTTCACTTTTCAATTTTATTGTTTCTTATATTTGAATTGATATACAATATTACTATTTTGGATGTAAGGTGTCCTTGCGTTTGGTATATACTACGAGACCTGCTTTTCCGTCTTTCCGCAAGGATAGTTTGCCTTACATCCAAAGTAGTAATATTGTATATCAATTCAAATGTCAGTGCGATGCTGGTTATGTTGGGCGAACATCCTTGCACCTTTTGACTCGTGTAAACCAGCATGTTCCATTGAAGATCAAACAAGGGAGGATGGGGTCTGGTGGTCTCCCTCCTTCTGCAGCCTTGGACTCTGCTATTGGCCAGCATTTGGTTGACAACCCGTGCTGTCCCGATAGATATAAAATAGATTGGTTCGAGGTGCTACATAGAGCGGACTCCAAAAAACATTTAAAGATTTTGGAGTCTGTCTCTATCGCGGTGCGTCAACCTTCTTTGTGCCGGCAAAAAGAAACATCAAACGCATTGTTTCTCTTTGGGGAACTTTGAATCTTTTCTCCCGCTCCCCCCCCCCTCCCTCGTTGTGCCAATATTTTAATCGTTTTTAAACTTTAATAAATTTATTTTAGTAACCCCGTACTTTTGGCACATTTAATAAGTTCCCCATTAGAACTCTTTATTTTTCGACACAATATTATTTTGTTTGCTATCGATTTTCTCCTGACGAGATGATAACCGAAAGAGCTCTCGAGAAACTTCCGCCTATTATTTTTAAAAGTTTAATAAAACTTTCGTCAGATTGATAAGAAAAGGGAAAATGACCATCTTTATGCCATGGCATTTCAAAGCTAAATACGCAGGGCTTACTATGAGCAGCTTATTTTGTTATTATTTTTTGTGAACGACAAGGAAGGAAACGCAAAAAAATATTCATTCGTATGAGTTTCAAACTTTTAGGTAAACGGCCGTGAATGCCAAATGTCTGGGAACCGCTGTCTTGATGAAACAATCGCTGACCACTAGACGAGATGACCACGATTACACCACATGGCGAAAATGAAAAGAATACAATAATGCATAAAATTACTTTTATTTTTGCTGATTGCTCATCGATAAAAACAATACATACTTTTAGTATCACATACAGTTGTAAAAATCTAAATACCCCCCCTCTTCACAAAAAAAGACATATTTTACTTACGGCATTGATGACATTTCCGCATATATTGTGGTCTGCGTGTAATTGTTCAGTCCGATAGAAATGTAAGATGGCGATGAAAACGCCCGGATGTCTGTCAAAGAAATACTCCTGGTTCTGCACGCTCCATGCCTCGTCCAATTCTTGGAGGTGCGCTAGCTGCGCGAGCCTTGTCCCTGGTTGGCGTGATAACGTGCTGGCTAAAGTTTCAAATATTATTCCACCAACATTTAATTTGATTCGTTTATCCCTGTCTAGGTTTGTCATACCGGATATGGTTGTCGTGGTTTTAGGATCACAAGACCCTGTAAAGGGACTAATCAGTTTATTGTCGGTCATATACGGGCATTAACACTTTAAGCTGTGCGAATACAAAGGGTTAAATTAATAAAAATAAAAAGAAATAAAGAAAAAAGAAAAGATGGCTGCCTCTTTTTTCGAAGTTTTTACATTCCGGAAGTTGATGTTTTGCTAAGAGTGTTTAACAGTTTCAACCAGTCTCCCTTTCGTTTTCTCCTGATGAAAAGAATAACTGAAAAATATAAAACAAGAGAAAAACATTTAATGATTCTTCATTCTATGTAGATTTGATACTTTCATCATCGTTTGCAAAATTCCAACAAACGCCAAATTTATATTTAGAAAACTGTTCTATTCTAGGATGTTATACTGACAACATTTCAGCCGATGTAAATTTCGACTTTCCTTAAGTGTGTCTTGTCGAACTCGAGAATCTATGTCGAGCTCGGGAATCTGTACGGAATTTGGAACAGAACCCTTTATTTAATCCATGGGGGTAACTTGCTCTTTAATTCCGTTAACCATGACTGAAGTTTTAAATAATTTGTGATTGAATTTTTAGTATTGCCCGTACTGAGGATTGAACCATCAATCGCCAGAAGATTTTCACTTAAAACTGACCAAACTTAACACTTTTATCCGTTGAGTCACGGGTGATTACGGACAACTGAAGAAAAAGTCAAAGGTTACATCGGCGTAACCGTTTTGAAAATAACACCCAAGATGAGAACAATAGTCCGAATAATCTAAATATAACACATTATCAATCCTCATCTAAAAAAGAAAAGAAAACGAAACATTAAACATCAGAATGTAAGTTAAATGAATGCTTTAATAAACCGAGTTTTCGATTGTTTTAGTGGACTTTTTAAAACTATATAAATTAAATATAGTCCGATTATTAAGCATCAAGTTAACATGCCAACTACGCTTATATGTCTTATTGGTACTTGACAAATATTGTTTGTTGTTGTTTAGTGGTTATAAACCAGCAATACAAAATAGTGTCAATACGTTTTTTTTTGTTTTTTGGTTTTTTGAGATGATGATTGATGATTTTTTTTGTATTATGTGGAATCTTCGGGCTATTATTCTCATCTTGAGTGTCATTTTCACAACGTTTCGGTCGATGTAGCATCCGAACTTCTTCAGGTATATCTTCTCGAATTCAGAAATCTTTCTGTCGAACTCGGGAATCTGCACGGAATTTCGAACGGAACCCTTTATTTCCTCCGCGGAATTAGCATGCTCTCGTTCCGTCAGTCATCGCTGGGTAAAAGTATTAAGTAATTCATAATTGTATTTTCAAATATCGCTCGCACTGAAGATTGAACCTTCAACCTCTAGAAGAGTCCAATTTTTACAACTGAATTTTACCGAGAATCCACTCCACTACGCTACGGGTCTTTGCAACCAGTTATGACTGACAAAAAAATAGCATGCTACCTCCGTGGGTTGAATAAAGGATACCATTCGAAATCTCACGCATATTCTTGAGATCGATAAAAAGATTCCCGAATTCGACAAGATAAACCTGAAAGAGGTCGGAGGTTTCATCGGCTGAAACGTTGTGAAAAGTCCAATGTAAACAAGTTCTTGTTGAGCCGTCCCCTTAAATAATCAAAGTGTATCCAATTTTCACCACTAACGATAATTACGCTGTTCTGTCTAGTCACATCTTTACAAAATTCATAATGATGGGTTAATTACTTTCGTAAAAATATATAAATATATCAACATATCTAACTTTAAATAAATATATTGATTTGTTCTCAATCAAACGATTAATAATCTTTTATATTGTTTTCTTTTCTCCACATTTTCGTGGATATATATATAGTTAGTAATTTATATATATATATATATATATATATATATATATATATATATATATATATATATATAGTAAGTTATAAAATGTATATGGCGATTAAGCTATACTGAATATTCCGCGTTTCATCCACTCTAGGATTCTTCAGGCTTAGGCGCATAAGCCTGAAGAATCCTAGAGTGGATGAAACGCGGAATATTCAGTGTAGCTTAATCGCCATATACATTTTATAACTTACTAACTAGCTCTACCTACGTATTGAGCACTTTTGAAGTAAATACTTAAAGTTTACGCATAAATCTATACTTTCGCATATTTTATGTGAGTAAATTAAGTATATATATATATATATATGCTGCTTGCATAGTTCTAGATGAATTTCCCTTCCCACTCAACTGGTTCTCTTTATTCTACACACTGGGCGTTCTGTGAGAGCTAAATGTGAACGCGGTTTTACAGTAAGAGAAACTAAATTGGTTTAAGACCCCCCACGTCGTGTATCCGGGGAAAAAGTGACCACAACGTAATTACTCATCTATTGCTTTTATTTTCTTCTTTTATCGCATCGATGACAAAAACGAAATAATTGCTTTGAATTATAGAAAACGAGTCATGATGGACCAGGAATCTGGTTAGAGTTAAGGTTTAGGGTTAGGGTTAGGGTTAGGGTTAGGGTTAGGATAAGAATTAGGGTTAAAGTTGTTTATTTTATTTTTAGTTTGTTCGATTCTTTCATCGTCCGTTTCTATTTTACAAGGGAGCCACCGGAGAAGGTTGGTGAGACAACAGCGTATTGATTGGCAGCGGTGGAAATCGGTAGCATCTGATTATTTAAAAGGAAGGTTCAACAAGAACTTGTTTACATTGGACTTGAAAACAACCATGTTTTAGTCAGCCTGAAAACATCGCTACAGTGTGGAGTTCCGCAGTCATGCAGTTTCTTTTAACTGTGTTCAATGTATTTGCGTTTTAGAGGGAGGGGAAATTGTTGATAATATTATTTCTTCGAATACAAGCGATTCTTTCTTTTGAAGAACGTATGTTTTGTTGTAGTATTTCCATGGATATTTCTTTCTTAGCATTTATTTATTTTTACATGGGGGTCACCACTTATCAAGGCTTGAAGGCCACTCATGGATAAGGGTTATTGCGTGTACAGTAATGAATGAGATAGTATTGTAGTAATCATTAGTATTGGGAGTTTTGATAGAGTGTCTTACTTAAGGGGGCGGTTTGTCAGGAGTTTGTTTATGTTGGACTTGAAGACGTCCAAGTTGTAGTCAGGTGGGAAACAGGCAAGCGGCAGAGAGTTCCACTGGCGTGCAGTTTTAAGAAAGAAGCTTTGCTCATGGAATCTACGTTTGGATTTAGGCACAGATAAAGAGTAGGGAAAATTATTGGCAGTAGTTTCAGCCAGACGGGTGTTTCTCGTGAAAGATTGTTCTTGTATTTGTTCTCAGCATTCGTTAACATTCCATTATTTTGTTTTGTAATTGTTTCTTAATAGTTAGTGTTTCTTAATAGTTAGTGTTTCTTAATAGTTACTGTTTCTTAATAGTTAGTGTTTCATTTTCTTTCCTCCTTTCAATTCAGTTCTTTACTTCTTTGATTTTCTTCATTGACTTACATATTCATTACAATTTTATTCATTTTTATCCGTAATTTTTATATTTATTAACATTTCTTGCTTCGTATATGTCTTTCATTATATCCTATCAGTAGTTTATTTATTAGCATTCATAAGCATTCATTAGCATTCATTCATGTTTTTTTGTGTTTATCTGTCAGTACTTTAAGTCTCTTCATGTTGCATAGGGGCTTCCATATTGAAAGGTGACGCTGAGTTCATATTAACGATGAGGGAGACAAGGTATTTATAGAGAGATGATGAGAATTCATTATTGAATGAATGTGTAATACTGTTCTTTTATGTCAGAGGTGCATCATTACTTATGATGGCGGAGGGGGACACATTACTTGGAAGGGGGTTATACAAAGTTCATATTAAGATGATTAGCACATTACCTTCAATTGTTGAATGACGACACGAAGACAAACAGTTACAAAAATCGATGATGTTCTTTATTTCATTCGACCGGTCGAATGATTTTACGTCAGGAATTCACATTGGTTCTACATGATTAACCTTCTACCCCTTCGCATCTGAGGGGACCCTTCTCTGACCGACTCTGCTGACTGTTTGAACTTGACTGCCCGACTGCCTTGATCTGACTAAAACTAGCTCCTATATTGAGAAATTCCCTTTGTGCTATGACATCAGATGTGTGGTTCCAAAACGTGACCAACTCACGTAGCTAAGAACATGTTTGTCCAAACACAAAGAATTCTCACTAATCTATTTTTTTAATTTGTATTGTTCATTCTTTTAAGCTGACCTTTTTAATTCAGTTTTCATAAAAGAATGAATAATTAAATCTTTTTACATTTTTTATATGGAATTTAACAATAGCGAAATGTTAACATTCCAATTTCTAACATTCTATTTCTGAACCTTGCTTACAAGGTTCGAGTCTCGGCTTATCCTAATCTCATTTTCACTTATCTAATATTCTTATTTACAGGAAAAGGGGACAGCCTTTTCTTGTAACATTCATTTCTTTCTCTTTTCACCTTATGTTCCTCTGTGAATTTTTATGACATTTCATTAATTTGTCTTTTTTCGTAACATTCATTCATTAATTTGTTTGTCTTTTTTCGTAACATTCATGCATTAATTTGTTAGTCTTTTTTCGTAACATTCATGCATTAATTTGTTTGTCGCTTTTCGTAACAGTCATGCATTAATTTGTTTGTCTTTTTTCGTAACATTCATGCATTAATTTGTTAGTCTTTTTTCGTAACATTCATGCATTAATTTGTTTGTCGCTTTTCGTAACAGTCATGCATTAATTTGTTTGTCTTTTTTCGTAACATTCATGCATTAATTTGTTTGTCGCTTTTCGTAACAGTCATGCATTAATTTGTTTGTCTTTTTTCGTAACATTCATGCATTAATTTGTTAGTCTTTTTTCGTAACATTCATTCATTAATTTGTTTGTCGCTTTTCGTAACATTCATGCATTAATTTGTTAGTCTTTTTTCGTAACATTCATTCATTAACTCCGTCTGTTTTCGTTACGTACGCGAGAAATAGTTACGTGTATGTGTGAGAGAGAGAAAAAGGCAGCGATGTAAAACTGGATAGAGTTATCCCCCTTAACTAATGCAGACCTTTTTACTAGAGGGCGTTATTACAAAAAGATTTCTTTTTCTTCTTCCCATGTTTTTTAAAGTCGTCTGCTTACATTTCCAAACGGAAAGCTGAATCGGTAAATGCACACATTTCTATTACATTAAATAGTGTTTTCCTTTACACAATGGGTACTGAATGTTTGCTTAAATTAAATGAAAAAGTTACATTTTATTTTCATTTTCTATTTAAAAAGCCATTATTAACATGTGGAGAGTGTTTTTTTTATTATTCTGTACTTTCAACTAACAATTTCATTTAAAAGATGATATATCAAAATTTGAATTTAACTATAATAAGGATTATGATACCTGTTCAGTGCATATTTACCTATAAGTATGACCAACCACTTATAATTCAGTAACTGTAATTTAAAAAAAAATAACAATTATAATAAACAGAACGACTCATAGAAATCTATCTATATTCTTTTTTCATTTTAATATACTTTCATAGAAATGCTTCTGTTATGTAAAAAAAAAACTATTTTCTTTATGCCACAAGTGTCACGCTCATACATGAATTCCATAGCTAATATAACGTACTGACCCAACGGGTCACGGGTGGTCTAGTATTATATTATATTGTACCTAATATATAGTAGTGAGTCCCAAATCTTTTAGACAATGACTTTGGTGTAATCAGCTAGAATCGAAACCAAAGCATATAGCGCTCCAGCCGTGTTGCCTACTGATGTAGATATCGAGAGATAGGTAAGAAAGACTTAATATTAAATGACTTGAAGAAATGAATTGAATTTGAGCATGAGAAATAGAAATATGTCGGCAAGTTTAAATGAATATTTTGCATTTCAACTTGCCGTATATTTCTATATGTGTTATTCATCCATCCAAACAAAGATTCAACTCGCTATAAACCATTCTTGGTGTATAATTACTATTTCCTGTTAATTTCAACGTTATGTGACCTGTAGTTTAAGAGTTTATCAGTTAAATATTTACAGGCAGACACATACATCTACTGTTTTATTTATATTAATTGGCACCACAAACAGGCTGGTCAATTTTATTGTTTCAAACGAGTGGGAATCATTTTCATTGGTTGAAAATTGTAGAAATAGCACATTTATGTGAAATCATGTTTTTCCTTATTTTGTGATACGAACATATGACGGAGCTATTGATTTGATTTTATCTCATTTTTTTTTTTTATATACAAAAAGTCAAAAAATAAAATTAAAAATATAAAGGAAAAAATAAGCAAAAAGAACGGAAAAAGTGTGGGTGGTTTATTTTACATTCTTTAACTTAACAACGAAATGTCTTACTCTTTCCTTAGATACTAGCTGGACGTCCTTCATTGCCCACTCGTACAATACGCTTAAACATGATATTTTAATTTGCAGATTGTGTATGTATTTTCTTTTTTAATTTTTTTTTTACAGGGTGGTCACCACTTATCAGGGCCCGGAAATCACTCGGGGATAAGGGTTATTGCGTATACAGTATGTTAATGTTGAGATTTGATAAAGTATCTTACTAAAGGGGGCGGTTCATCAGGAATTTGTTTATGTTGGACTTGAAGACATCCAAGTTGTAGTCAGTTGGGAAGCAAGCAGACGGAACAGAGTTCCACATGCGTGCACTTCTAAAAAAAAGCTTTGTTCATGGAATCTACGTTTTGATTTTGGCACAGATAAAGAATGGGGAAAATTTTTGACAGTAGTTTCAGCTAGACGGGTGTTTTTCGTAAAAGATCGGCGAGGTGGGACCAGGGATTGGAGCTCAGACGAGCACTTGCCATGGAAGTAACAATAAAGCAAAGAGAGGCTCGCAACGTCTCTCCTGTTGGGAGAGAGATTTTAGGGAAGAGAAAAGGGCATCCCCTGCTAAGCCACGAAGCCTATTTTGTAGTCTGTCAAGGCAGGATAGGCTGTTTTTAGCAGCTCCTGCCCAGATTTGGCAACAGTATTCCATCCTTGGACGTACTTGGCTTTTATATAGATAGAGAATTGCATCAGCAGTGAGATATCTTCTGGAGCGGTAGAAGGATCCTACCATTTTTCCAGCGACCTTTTCAATAGACCTGATGTACATGTTCCATTTCAGATCAGGAGTAAAGGTCAAGCCCAGAAGTTTATCAAAACATGGAGCTTACTCTAGTCAAGAGTCTTCCATTTCAATTTATGCCTGTTGGGGATCAGAGGGTTTATGACGTAAAGATAGGAGCTTGGTTTTAGATGCATTAAAAGTAACCAGCCACGTCTTCCCCCACTGTACCACACGCTCGAGATCAGAGGAGAGAGTATCAGAAAGAACTTTGTCGTTTATGGCCTTTGATGTGTTGCCATAGATAATCGTTTCATCAGCATAGATGTCAACGAATGATTTAAGTATCTGTTTTGGGAGATCATTGATGTAGATCAGGAAGAGAGTTGGGCCCAGGATGGACCCCTAAGGGACTCCAGCATTAATACTGAGGGCCTTTGATTTCTGCCCATCAACCACTACTCGTATGAGCCTATCAAAGGTAAATGAATTAATGACCGAGAAAACATTTCCAGTTATATCATAGCTGGAAATCTTATGAAGTAGCCCCTGTTGCCATGCTTTATCGAAGGCTTTTGATATGTCAAGAGCAATTGCCCTAGAGAGGAAGCCTTTGTCAAGAGATTCGCTAATCCTATGAGATATAACCGTTAGCACATCTGCTGTAGATCTGGCAGAAAGGAAACCATGTTGCATGTTACTGCTGAGGTGATTGACTATTTCTCTATTTAATATGGATTCCAGCAACTTACTCATGACACACAGGAGACTTATTGGTCTGTACTGAGAGAGAGACGATTTATCACCTGAATTCTTAAATACAGGACATACTGATGAGGTTTTATAAGTATGGGGACAAGTTCTGGTTGAAGTTTTTTCAGTACTATAATTGGAATGACATCAGGGCCAGTTGCTTTACTGGAATCAAGGTTCTTGATTAGTTTCGCGAACTCACACACTTATATTTGTATGTTGCATAGCGTGTTGTCTGTTATAGGAGAAAATACAGGGAGTTGATGGCCTTCGTTGTATAGGGTAGAATTAGCTGCAAAGTCCTTGGCAAATAGTTTGGCCTTGTCTGATGCTGACGAGATGACCTCAGGTCCAATGATGATGGTTGGGATAGAACGCACGCTTCTGTTCAGGATCCTGTTTGTTATTTGCCAAAACTGGTGGAAACTAAGCCGCTGCTCAGCTACTTTGGATTTAACACACTGAGAATATAGCTCTCTTGCATTTTTTTATTACTCTTTTACAGTGATTGCTGGCAGTCCTGAAAGAAGCTCAGCTTATTAGAGAATCAATCCTCTGTTGATTGTTATACATTACGAGGTATATTTTGCGTGGTAGACTAATTCGCAAAAACAACAACAAAAAATAATGATGATAATGTCGTTCATCCAATTCCGTCAGTGTTTGTTTACAATATCACGTCAGCTGATATTTGGGCTTGACGATTTTAAAAATAATCTTTCTTCTCTTATAGATTGATATATCTTTCTTTAAATAATCATAACACAGGCCATTCGATTAGGGTTAATACAAAGGTTTATTTACAAAGGGGATACAAGGCGAGAGTCTTGGAACTCTCTGATTCCCGGAGGAGTATTTTGTTTAATTGTTTTTTGTAAATTTTATTTTATTCAATTTTCACCCCCAAGCAAAGCACAGTGATACTTTGAAGTAGGGGGCTACTATCGGGGACATAAGTTGCAAAGGTATTATAAAGAGAGATGAGTAGAAGATGTCGGTTCATATTACACTTGAACTTCTGCATGTCAGTACAGTTGGAAAAGCAGAATCCCGGAAGGAGTTCCAAAGTCTTGCAGTTCTGGGGAAGAAACTATTGGAGTAGAAGGCTTTCTTACACCTAGCCATCTCTACAGTGAAGGGGTGATATTTAGCTGCTTTGGCAGGGATATTCACGTCGAGGGGGTACAAGTGCTTGTAGTTCGTCAGGGCATTCACCATTAAAATACTTGTAGAACAGGCAGAGAGATGCAACATTTCGTCGATGGGACAGAGACTGAAGCCTAGGACATATCAGGTTCGCGACTCTCTTAGTCTTGGCAGCATTGAATGTGACCATCCATTTTTGTCCCCATTCCACTACAGATTTGAGGTCATCCTCTAGTGTTTCTTCCATTTCCTTGAATATGTGTTCATTTGTTTTCCCCTCGTACCTGGTATAGAGAGTTATGTCATCAGCAAATATACCCATCGAAAAAATTCTATCAGGGAGGTCATTTATGAATATTAGGAATAATAAAGGCCCAAGGATATACCTCCGAGACACTCTTGCATTTATATCATATTGTTTAGATATACGACCATCGAGGACAACCTGATTTTTCTCTTACTTAAGAAGGATTTAATTACATCATGTATTCTTCCACGTTCAGAGATTACAGTTAGGATTCTGCTGTGGGATGTGCTTGCCTAAATCCATATTGTTTGTCGGTCAGGAGTTTAGTAGCTGTAAGTTGATGGACTAGAGCTTGATTAATTAAGGACTTAAATATTTTGGCGAAAGGCTAATGGGGCGATAATTTAATGGGTCAGTTCTTTTACCAGAATTCTTGAAAATTGGTACCACAGAAACGGTTTTCCAACAGTCAGGAAAGCAAGATTCATTGAGGCATTTATTGTAAAGTTTGGAGAGAACTGGAGCAACCTAAGCGGAGCATTTTTTTAAATAGCACAGCAGGGATGAGATCGAGTCCACATGCTGTTGAGTTGTCTAGGATTTTTATGATACCATGCACCTGAGAAGGGGTGATTTTCAAATCATCTAGTGTGGCGTCTGTCCACAAAGGAAAGTCAGGGAGGGAGTGGTGTGCCAGGTCCAATGTAGAGTTTGACGTAAACTGACTAGCAAGTAGGTTAGCGTTCTCGGTTGCCATGCAAACAACGTCACAATTGTTTGATAGCGGGGGAATCGGTGACTGCTCATTATTTACTACACTGTTGTAGATTTTCCAAAAATCACGGGTTTCTAATTTCTGTGCTTCGATGCGTTTTCTGGCGGTTTCAATGTATTCTATCGCTATTTCTCTCTTACAATTACTTCTAACTTCTATATACTTTGTTTGAACTGGACTTATGTCGGCTGAGTCTGCGGTATGCATGCTGCCTTTGAGTAATGGCAGTTGCACAAGTAAAAGTAAACCATTGGGGAAAGTGGGGCTTGCTATAGAATTTCTGTGTGGGAACATGTGCTTCAATTGCAGTTTTGAACTATTCAGTGATCTCATTTGCGCACTGTTCTGCTGGAAGAGAAAAGATATTTCCCCATGTGGCATCTCTGATTAGATCCCTGATGGCTTCTCAGTCAACCTTTTTGTAATACCTCGTTGTTTTGAGCAGTGGGTCTTCAGTTTTGGGTCGAGAATTTAGGGCGATTTCTACCATTATCACAGCGTGATCAGCATTCTCAAGTGGGCTGTGGGAATTCGTTATACAATCATCGGGAACTGTGGTCAGAAATAGATCTAGAAGTGAGACATGTTGATCTTGCTGTTCTGAGAAACATGTCGGAAATGTGTCTGTGATAAGGAATGAGATATAGAAAAGCTATGTGTTGAGCTACCAGTATATCTACATTGTCTGTATATTATTGTATGGATGGGCGCTACAATGTGACTTTACCATTTAGTTCTTTTTGAGCTTGAAACAAAGCGTTCAGCCCTTTTCCTTTTTCTTTCACATCTCCTTACAGTTTACATTTGTGAATTCTTCGATTTTGGAGAATAACTAGTTTTCAGAGTTACGGAAACTTCCATTGGTATTTCCTTGTTGTTTGGAGGTTCAATTTCGAAAATGTCATACAACACTTCTTTTGGTAGCTCTCGAGATTTTTACCATTTTCATGTATCTTGATCTGATCTGAAGTGGTTTATATGTCTTTTATGGGAAAATGTGCGTCCTTTTATAATATAGACCATTCTCCCGATTTTTTTTAGATTATAAGCTCTTCCCCAAAACTCTTTCCTGACTAATAGCTTTTAAAGAAAACTTTATCGCCGTCATTATACGTTCTGTACTTTGCATTATCGTTAATAATTTTTTCTCTTTATTTCTCGGAATTAATCGGTCGAACACAGAACATACTTACGTAAAACGTAGGACGGAGGGAAAATATTTAATGAGAGAAAAAAAAAAAAGAAAATGGGGAAGACTCGGCCGACCAGGTTTCGCCCTCTCTTTTCAAAGGCCAAATCGAGTTTTTTTTTTCTTTTTATATATATTAATAACGGGGAAATGAATTTAAAAGCGCGGAGCGACTAAAATAAAATCAAATTATCTGAGGGAAGAGAAAAAACATGAGAGGAACGACTACAATAAATCTATCGTTATGATCTGGGGAGAAAACGCCTTAGAGACACATCACGTCCAAACCTAAAAAACACTCCGTCTGCTTACAGAGAGAAGGTTTCCTTAATCGGACGTGAATAGTCTCCAAGACCTTCAAATGAAATAACGAGTGAGCGTGACTCAGGATAGAAAATGAGTCACTGCTGAAATTCATTGCATATCGCTGGTTTTTAAGCAAATGGTCTGTTATAGAGGAACCATATGGATTGCTCAAAATGTCTGTTGGTTGGTAGATTCTATTCCAGATTTTACTAGGTACGTGTTGTTGGACGCGACCATCTAACCTGAGGGTTGTTCTGCCCACGTAGTTGGCACTGCAACTACATTTAAATTGATAAATAACATTATTCATATGATGGGGGCGTAGAACATCCTTTCGAGAGGATGGCAATAATGGTTTTGTCGCAAACACGACACGTACATTGGAGGCAAATAGCAATATTCCACAGCTGAGCTATATGTTTGGCGAATTTTTCACTCTGTTTGGCGAATTTTTCACTCACTATCCCTAACCAAGGTCAACGAATGTAAATTGGACATTTAGCCGCCATCTTAGATTTTATTTGGGAAAAATTATTTTCCTTTTTATGACGGAGTCTATCACATCAAGAGGGTAGCCATTATTGGACAAAGTGTTAGTAATCATTTTTAGTTCTTCATCCAATTTAGATTGTGAACAAATCATAAGGGCACGATGTGTTAAGGTTCAAATCAAATTGTATTTTCGTTTGTTAGGGCAAAATGAATCCCACCTTGTATACAAAGCAGTAAACGTTGGTTTACGGTAAATTGATGTCAGATAATTTAATGGAGTTTTCGTTATCAATACATCAAGGAAGGCTGGATTAGAATTGCTTTCGCCTTCATAAGTATACTTTAATACGGGATGCATTTTGTTGAGTAATGTGAAGAATTTTTTGCCTCTGTTTGATTATTAAATAGGCAAAATGTATTATCTACATATATAATATATTCGCCATTATTGGTCTATGAAAAACAATTGTTATCTGGACCCATAAAACCGCTTTATTTACTTGCAGTAATTATATTATATATATTATGTATTAAAAACACAATTATATATATATATGTGTGTGTGTGTGTGTGTGTGTGTGTGTGTGTGTGTGTGTGTGTGTGTTTAATAATATAATGTTACTAATTTATTAAAAAATATTTAAATTCCAGCAATGGATTCTGTCTATTTCAGAACATACATTTTCTAGATAATTCAACTTATTTTCAAAACGTCAGTAAATTTCTTACCACGCCAATTAAAGTGTCACCCTAAAAACACATACGCCAACATTCAAAAGTGGTAATTTCTTCTTTTCATTTTCACATATCAATAAGAATACTTTTTTAATTAAGGTAAAATACAAAATGCAATATCAAGATAATTAATAGTAATCTTTTTTAATGTCGCTCATTAATTCTATTAATTAAAATTATACCTACAAATAATCTATCTATCTATCTGTCTCTTTCTTTCTGTCTGTCTCTCTTTCTCTCTCTCTCTCTCTATATATATATATATATATATATATATTAAATAAAATAGACGTTTTAGTCTATTTATTTAATTTTATTTATTTATTTATTTTATTCAATTCAAGTGACTATTAACTAGTTCATTGTGTTGCATTAATGTCCTAAACTTACATTAAAATAACAATTTTCCATTGTGCGGACTTTCTTTTTGCCTCCTCCATTTGAAGTTATTTTTCAATTAAAAGTCAAATATGAACAGGTAAAATTATAGAAGAATAAAAGGCGAATCAAATGAGGTATAGTTTGTTTAAACAGCTACATTAAATTTCGCTTAAATTTGCAGTTTTTGAAAAAATTTCAAGTGCGGACTTTCTTTTTGTCGCCTTTATACATTTATAAGTCA
This sequence comes from Euprymna scolopes, assembly GCF_053919585.1. NCBI lineage: Eukaryota > Metazoa > Mollusca > Cephalopoda > Sepiida > Sepiolidae > Euprymna > Euprymna scolopes. The sequence continues at coordinate 2,674,802 of NC_136486.1, forward strand.
AATAACTTTATTTTGTAACATCAGGTAACGAATAAGGTTAGAGAACTATATGCTTTAGCTTCGATTCTAGCTGGATGCACCAAAGTCATTTTTTTTTACTTTTGAAATCACTACTATATAGTAGGTACAATATAATAATCAATAAAATAATGGCTCTATAATAATAAATACGAAACCTGTATGAATTAAAATATCATATTTAAACGTATTTAACAACATATCAAAGCCATGGGATGGGGTAATATTATATATTGGGCACAATATAATAATCAGTAGAATAGCTATGGTATAGCTGGAAATGTCTTCTCAATTATTAAATCATTTCTTTCTGATAGGTTCATAAGAGTAGTAGTTGAGGGGCAAAAATCAGAAGCTCACAGTATTAATGCCGGTGTCCCTCAGGGATCCATCCTGGGCCCAACTCTTTTCCTGATCTATATTAATGATCTTCCAAATCACATCCTTACATCATTTGTAGACATCTATGCTGACGACACTACCATTTATGGTAGCACATCTAAGACAGTAAACGACCAAGTTCTCTCCAATTCTCTCTCCTCTGATCTTGAGCACGTAGTACAATGGGGTAAGGAGTGGCTGGTTACTTTTAATGCATCTAAAACCAAGCTTCTCTCTTTACATCATCAACATTCTGATCCACATCTGGCATCAATTGAAATGAATGGCTCTCGTCTTCAGGAGGCCTCAAGTTTTGACAAGCTTCTTGGCTTGACCATTACTCCTGATCTTAAATGGAACACGTACATCAAATCTGTTGCCAAGGCCGCTGGAAAAATGGTGGATCTTTCTTTCGATCCTGTAGATATCTCACTGCTGATGCTATTCTCTATCTAGATAAGAGCCAGGTACGTCTAAGGATGGAATACTGTTGCCACATCTGGGCAGGAGCTGCTACAAAGGACTTGTCCTGCCTTGATAGAGTTCAAAATAGACTTCGTAGCCTCGTAGGAGATGTCCTTTTCTCTTCCTTGCAACCTCTATCTCACAGAAGAGATGTTGCGAGTTTGTCTCTGATGTATCGTTATTTTCATGGAAAGTGTTCGACTGAGCTTCAATCTATGGTCCTCCCTCTCTAAACTTTCACAAGAAACACTCGTCTAGCTGTAAACACTATCAATAATCCCCCCCCACTCTTTATCTGTACCTAAACCTAAACGTAGATTCCATGAACAGAGCTTCTTTCTTAGAACTGCACGCCTGTGGAATTGTCTTCCGTTTTCCTGCTTTCCGGCTGACTACAATATGGTTGTCTTTAAGTCTAACGTAAATAAGTTCTTGATGAGCCGTTCCATATAAGTTATCAAATTTACCAAATTTTCATTACTAATGATTACTATATTGTCCAATTTCTAATGTACACTCTTTAAACCTTATCCTTGAGTGGCCTCTTGGCCTTGATAATGTGGTGATGCCTATGTAAAAAAAACAAAAAAAAAACATGTTTTGGGAACATCTACTGTTATTCTTGCAATTAAATGTCTTTTATTCCCTAAGCTCAGGAAAAATCTTAGAGTTTGTCGTTATGAGACAATTGGGGAGATGAAATAGGCTGTGACGAGGGTTATTGAAACGCTCACACAAGAGAACTTCCATGGCGTCTTCCAGAAGTCGTTGGAACAGTACAATAAGTACATTGCAGCCGGAGGAGATTACTTCGAAGAGGACTGGAGTATAATGTGTGCACTATTAATAAAAGTGTCCACACGAAAAAAATCTTGAAACTTAGCGAAGGCACTTTGTACATTTTTAATGAAATAACATGCACATTCTCGGTTCGTTTTAGAAATTCCCCATTTTCCAGCTTTTTTGATTATTCGCTTTTTCTACCTGACGATGATTCGACGATTTTGGTTGGTTGGTTGTTGGTTGTTTTTGTTTTACGGCATATCAAACCTTTTCAGGTTATTTAATGCCGAATCCAGTGATTTTGAAGAAAATTTCTTTAATAGAATATATTTGTTTTTCTTTTTTTTTTTTTTTGTTTTTTCAAGTTGGTTTCTATTTAACCCATAGTTGGGACCCTAACAGGTACTACCACTCCGGGTCAGAGTGGACCTGGGAGCAATGGCAATTAAAGGGTGGCTTCATACTCCCCAAAGCCCGTAAGCTGGGGCCTCACCATCGGATATAGTGTAAGATCATATCCAGGACCGATGATTCGACGAAGAATCGAAACCGTGATGCATATGATACATACATTTCTTTGATTTGATATTTTCCAATCATTACAAAAATTGAAATAAAAAATATTGAAATAAAAAAAATGATCAAACTAATGAATCATGCTATGTTTAACAAGTTTTGCGTAAATAAAAGAATGCTGTTTAAATAGACTATATATATATATATATGGGGGGGGCTAAAAGAATTAGAGAAATTCTTTAAAAGCAGACTTATCGGGATAATGCAATGCTCAACAAATTGAGATGGAGTTTATATAGAAGATAAAGAGTTAAAAAATGACAATGTAAAAATATAAAATAATAGATTTAATCGTTTATTCAATCGGGAGATTACATCAATTAGGAGTATAGGATAGCTGAACTCTTTATACCTAGTTATTTCGAAGCCTAATTCTTCTCATTAAACGAGGAGGGAAGATGTTAGGTAACATATTAGAGATGCGACATCTAGCGATAACTACATTAGAAGCGAAATGATGGGGCATAAGAGGAAAAGGGTTATACATTGAGACTGTGGTGGGAGGGAAATAGAAGAACTTCAGTAATGAATAGGAAAAATAGTGGATATTGGTTATCTGTAAAGTGGTTACAGAATTTGCCAGAAGTATACTTCTTGTACACCTCTATTGAATTAACGATTAAATCTATATGCATTAGCATATATTTTTATATTGTCGTTCTTATATTATTTATATATATATATACTAGTATGGGTTCCCGGCGTTGCCTGGGTATTTGGAAATGTATATTGAGCAAAAAAAAAAAAAAGTAGTGGTCAATTTTTTTTAACTTTGACCCTTATTATGACCCCTTGACATTGATTGCTTCTCATCATATATCATGTATCAATAGTAATGAAAAAATCAAAGTTACCATTTAAAACATTATAACATAATTATAAATAACACCTCAAAACATTATAACATAATTATAAATAACACCTCTCCGGCCAAATGTTTAGTAGACCGAACCAACATAATATATGAGTTGCAATGTCCTTCATGTACCTATTTAAGTAATTTAACTGCTTTCAACAAATTTTTAGTTGATAAAAACTTGAACTTTTTTGTTATTATAATCACTTTACTCATCGTTACACTTTTCGAAAAACTTAGTAGATATAAAGAAACCAAACTGATCGAATGACTGAAAACAATTGATTTAATCAATCGAAAGTATCGATTAAAGCAACACAACACCTAAAGACACAACTTGCGATAATTTTATAAAAGTACTTGATGTAACATTCGAAAAATTCAAAAATTCATAAAATTTCCTCATTGTATTGTATTGCCTAGGAGATCGCATATATATATATATATATATATATATATATGCATATATATATATATATATATATATATATATATATATATTGAATGAAACTATACGTATAGAATAAAACTCTATATATAGAATGAAACTATATATATTGAATAAACTATATATATAGAATGAAATTATATATATTGAATAAACTATACATATTGAATAAAACTATATATATTGAATAAACTATATATATTGAATAAACTATATATATTGAATAAACTATATATATTGAATAAACTATATATATTGAATAAAACTATATATATTGAATTAAACTATATATATTGAATAAACTATATATATTGAATTAGACTATATATATTGAATACAACTATATATATTAAATAAGACTATATATTAATATATTGAATAAAACTATATATACATTGAATAAAACTATATATATTGAATAAAACTATATATATTGAATAAAACTATATATATATATATTGAATAAAACTATATATATTGAATAAAACTATATATATTGGATAAACTATATATATTGAATTAAACTATATATATTGAATAAAACTATATATATTGAATAAAACTAAGATTTAAAAAAATATAAAAAAATATTCGTTTAAACTCCTTCTTGCCAACTCCCGACTTCAACTGTTATCTTCACCCATCGTTCTCTCTGTCTTTCTCTAAAAAAACAATCCCCCTCTTTGCTTTCGCCTTCATTCTTTTTTCACAGCCGCCATTGTTCTCATATGCAAATTAATGCGATATGTATATTAATAAACCGTCTATAAATACCCTTTCTTGATTCCGTCACCCGACGGGATAGACAGAGGCGCCGTCGCTTGTGTAAGTCACGTTTTCATTACTTTTGCCACATTCTCCTCTAATGTCATCATCGCAAATAGTGCAGCTGGGTGCGGGCCTCTTTATCTAGATGCCTCTGCGGAGTAGGGAAGCAGCAATTTCCTCCACGGGAGAATTACATTATTTTCGGGTGGCCTATTATCATCATCGTCATTATTTGTAATGCAGATCATCATCATCATCATCACCATCATCATCATCATCATCATCATCATCATCAAAGATTTTCGAGCCTGAAGCATCATTTATCGATACCGACCTTCACTTGTTCAGTTATTATTTTTTTTAATTTTTTTTTATTTTTTTATTTTTTTTTGACGAGCCACTAGCGATATCGAATGGTATACGATCTCTTGGACAAGAGTGCAAATTTTCTTTATATGATAAAGGATTCCATCAATCATGACAGTGTTGACTGTTGATTCAAGTCACCCGGTCTATCCTGGACTTGCTCGTACACTTGCTGAGAGGGATTCTAACCCAAACAAACTCTCCTACTTGGTACTGCCCCAGAGCATCTTGCGGGTCAGGGCTGGCCATGGAGTCAACACCTGCATTCGGATTTCATAGCTGTATATGGCATTGGACAGCGCCGTAGATATTGAAACACTGTCTTTTGATGTGACATTATACTGATGAACCCCTTCTGGTATAGAACGTTATTTCCAATGGTTTTCACACTTCTATCACTTCTCTCAAGCACACCGATTCCTCTTGGTTCGTAAGCACACTGTAATCGAAGTCACACACACCAATCATACAGGAACTACCAAAAGTGCTGGCTAGTAAATGCGATGCCATTGTTTGTTAGTATTTCCATTGGCGAACCTCTCTCGTAAAATATGAACTCCAACAGGCGTACAATGCTTTTGCCAACGTAGAGACCTCCATATCGTAAATCATGAAGGGCCATAATCAATGAGTGGGAAATAGTTGTCACTGCCATAATGGATAATGTCCACACCCAATCTGTTCCAACTGTCCCCCACATCAAGCCTCCCTTGGACCAGTGTATAGGTGCAGGATCGATATACTGACACGCCTCACATGTTTTAACCACCATGCGCACATTATCTTTCGACACAGTTGGGTCCTTTCGTTTGATTAAGTAAAATGTGCGTTTTATGTTGAACTGTCCGCTCTGATGATGGATGTGTGTTCGATTTGCTTGATGTTCAACTGATGTGTAGTCGTAGCGAAGTTGAATGGTCTTAACTTCAGTTTTTACTTTACTGAGCCACCACTACTAGTTGGTCAATTTTATTGCTGCCGGAATTTACCATCTACTCCATCTACTGTGTCCATACTCTTTAATCAAGTCGATGAGCGTGCTGGGCCGTTTCATAACAGCATTTCGCTGGCTGCCCTGCGTGTGAATCGTGACTTCCCTGTGAGAGGGTCGGTTGTCCATCGATAAACACAGGCTGAATCTGTCTTGATATGTAGAATCTTCATCTGCAAATGGAACGCCAGGTAAACTCCTTTTCACATTGCAGGTTAATGTGGTGCAGATTATTCGCTGGCTGCAACCAGCTCGCATCCTTGATGACTGATTCGTTGGCCTCTAGCATGACCTCAGTGGCAAATGAGCTTGCATCCACTCAAACCATGACCTCACTTCTATTCACACACCAATCATCTTGCACAGGATCGTCCTGGTGTATTCTGCTCAACGTTTCCAACAACATACTCCTGAGGATCACGCATTTCGTCATCCCAGGTAACTTGTTTGGCGAGATGTTTTATGTATGCTGTGATTACGCGGACGCATCTGCAAACAGCAAAATAACCAACTAGTTCTCCGCATACTGAAAAATTTGTTCACCTCGTCATGACTGGTGGAGATTCGGGAGTATCTCCTTCTCGTATCCTACCGTCATTGCTGCGAATGTGCAATTCGAGCGGTCTTGCTCTTACGTTGTCGATGTATGATGACGTGGTTCATTGTATTTAAATATCCTGGGAAATTACTGCATTCCCGATTTATCACATTATCATTATTGATGCAAAATTCAGGCCAAACCCAAGTCACGTGAGGTAATACCTTTTCCCCTTTAACATCACCGTCTGAAAGGGCCACAATGATTTGTGTATGTGCACCGGAAGATAGGCCTTCTTCAGGTCCAATATGGCAACACCAGAGCTTTCACGCCGCCATTCCCACAACTTTTATGCACATAAATCTGTATTTGCCGTAACGGAATTAAAGCCTTAGCTCTTCTTTTCATCCATTTTTCAGCCATAAATCTAGTTCTTTTTCATATTCGGTGCAAATATGTTTGGCCATGGGGTACTCTGTTATTCTATTCATCATTTGTTCCGGTGTTTGTCTAACCGTCTATTTCCATGCCGCAGTCCATTCTTTCTTTTGTTGGTCAAATACGCCACTGAAATCTGACTCATCGATGCGTTTTCCATGAGGAAATGAACATCACAAGATACAATCAAATGCACTCCTCAACTTCTCGAGAACATCACATCCCAGTAAAAGGTCAAAGTCTAACAATTTTCCTTCATCAACTAAGACCTACAGTTGCAAAGGGTGCAACTCACTGTAAGCTCGACTTGGCGAGCCGCATAGCATCTCATAACCTTTCTATCCACGGCTTAGAGTCTCATACCGCCTTGTTCATCAGCGTTTCGGAACAGCCAGTGTCAACTAAGACCGTGCATTGTTCAACAAGTATGTAAATGACTGGATGTGCCTCGTTTTTCACTGGCATGGGGAATATACTGGCGCTGACATCTTTTCGCCTGAAGCGTTTCCCTGGCAGCAAACTGTCTGATCTCGTTGCAATTTATCTTGTGACCTTTGGCCGCTTGTGTCATCGGGTCGTCCCATTGCACAGTTTTTTGGCTATATGACCCTGACCACTGTATCTATAATAGGTGACCCCTGTTCGAGGATTCGTTGTGGGTGGAATTATGACGTCACTTTAAAGTGACTTCAATCAAGTCGATGTTCGTCTGATAACCTCCTCCCATCTCCAGATAGACATCTTCCTTCACATAGACTGGTGGAAGGCTTGCCTCATTATTTATTTGCTGTGGTTTCGCAACAAGTTGCACCTTTTTTTTTTAGTCAGGCCACCACTTCTCCATCGCCGTAGAAGGACTTTATTGTATTACGGCCGAGCTTTACTTTTGCCATGTTCAGCAACTCCAAAAACAAAGGAAAAAAATAAAGATAAAAGGCCGAAATAACTTGAATGAAACTAAGATAAACAAAAATGATAATAAATATTCGCCCAAACTTCTTTTTCAAACTTTTTTTTACCAACTCCCGACTTCAACTGTAATCTTCATTGACCGTTCCTCTCTCTCTCTCTCTCTCTCTCTCTCTCTCTCTCTCTCTCTCTCTCTCTCTCTCTAGCAAAAAAAGACTGCTTTGTACTTTCTCATTCTTCCTTTTCACAGCCGCCATTGTTCTCATATGCAAATTAATATATATTTTCCGCGTTTCATTCTAACGATTAAATAATTGCTTTAAGTAGAAACGAAACGAAGATAAAACCCGGAAAATTATGTGTAGCTTAATTGCCATATATATTTGTAAAACTTGCTACCTAGCTCTAGTTACACATCGAGCACTGTCGAATTAAATACTGGAAATATTTATATAAAATTTTATGTAGACACATAGAATAATATATATTGGTTGGCTCTTTTCTCCCCAAAAATTATCTTTATATATATATATATATATATATATATATATATATATATATATATATATATATATATATATATATATATAAAGTTTGTTTTTAAAATATCGTTACTTTCAATGCATACCGTTTTCGTTTAACGGGTCTAGATTGTTATTTTAAAAACCAGTCACCGTTAATTTTGAGTTAAGCTCAATGTATCTATTTAATAGGTGCAGAGCATATATAGTGTAAAATTTTGTTGAAAATTCAAAGACTCACGTTTTCTTTTTATAACCCGTCCTTTAAGCAAGTTCCGGTGCTCCCCAGGTATACTTTAGTTTCATTATTTGTTATAACTTCACATTTGTATACTACGTTTGGCGTTAGACAGCCCTCCCCATTGTGCATTCATTAGGGTCTCGGCAGTTATATAAAGTTATATAAATTATATGATAATAGAGAAAGGAAAAATACGAAACTACGGGTTAAAACGGTAAACTATCTTCACATAACACCAAAAGATGGAGGAAGTGAGGAGGCATGGCTTTGGAAATCTTTTTACCCAAATACGATGTTCAGCGTGTTAAAAATATACCTTTTGTTGTAAAAATCTAATGGATAAACATCTGAAGAAGTTGGTGGGGACAGGATATTTTTATGGAAACATAAATCGTAAAATTTTCAACTCATCAATGAAACAGCTGTAATGGAAAAATCCAGGAAATAAATGAATGTTATAAAAAAGAAAACGCGAGTCTTTGAATTTTCAACAAAATTTTACACTATATATATATATATATATATATATATATATATATATATATATATATATATATATATATATATATATATATATATACGTGCCAGTGGATAATTATATTTTAAAAATCATTCCCATCTCGCATTTAGGTAAAAATGCAATTTCGTATGAATAATTGAATTCATTCAAAAAGTATCGCTAACAAAAACAAATAAAAACATCTACATAAAAACGCGATACATTTAGTAGTCAGGCGAGGCAGCCGCGTGGTAGAGGTTTAGGCTTCTTATCATGGGATCCCGCTTTCGAGTCTCGACGAAACACGTGTCAGTGGATAATTATGTTTTAACCATAATATATATATATATATATATGCATATATATATATATATATATATATATATATATATATATGAAACTGCCACCGGCGTATTAAGCGACACTCTTTGTGCAAACAAATGGAGCTTAGGCGTTTGGACAATGTTTAAAAATTGTTTGTTTACATGCCCATTTTAACAGCAGCCGAATAGCATAAAGCTTAGGAGCGCTTACTGTCATCTAAGCAGTCTAGTTTCAAACCTGGTTTAAGGTAGTTGCTTGTCTAGCCGTACTGATGAACTGCGAAGCAGTACTGCAGGTAGTTGGATATATATATATATATATATATATATTGTGTGCGTGTTTACACAATATATTTTTAAGTGCGCATTTATTATCTAGCTTATACTAAACTAGTAAAACTTGAGGCTAATTTGCGACATGAAAATTTTTCTTCTATTCTCACACCTTCGCTTTCTTTTCCGGATATGCACTGTTGCTTGACTGAGATGGATACGGACTACTGAGATCGTTCCTAAGGTTTATGTCGATTTACAGGAAACCATTTTCTTGGGCGGTCTGAGGCCACACAGGAAATTGACGGATGGGCCCACACGAAGCCTTTTAATATGTTGCTGCACTGAAAGAAGTTTATTTAATAGGTAATATCGCATGAGAAACACAAAAAGAAAGAAAAACTGTAATGGCGCTATGAAGAGAACATACCTCCGCCAAAGTTCTTTTTAATTTAGTCAACTGGCTAGTCAGTAAACAGCATTGAAACATTGCAATTGCCTCGTGTTGACTCTATGTGTACTTTTCTTACAAATTGTATACACGTTAAACTCGCAAAAAAAAAAAATTATTATACTTCGCATTTACATATTGTTCTTTTTAATTTTAGACACGTAACAAAAGAAAATATGTTTTAAACCAAAAAATAATTCGTATTGTTCAAATATCAATTTTATGTTGTGCCAATTTCTTTACGAGATATGAAATCAGTCACTATGATTTTTAAAAATATTTATAAAGACATTTTTATTATGAAAGTTTCCTTAAATTTCTAAAACAAAAATTTATTTTATAAAACACGTACCCATTTTAAAAATCATTCAATTAAAAAAAAACACGTATCCATCTTTTAAAATCATTTCATTTTACAAAACAAATTCATTATAAAAAATAATTTAATTTCATAAAATACGTAAGCCTTATAAAATAATTTTATTTTATGAAAACACGTATCCAAATCTTACATTTTATAAAACATGTATCTGTTTTTTAAAAATCATTTCGTTTTATTAAATATTAATCCATTTTTACAAAAACCCTCATTTTATAAAACACGTATTCATATTTAAATCATTTAATTTTATAAAATTTTTATCAAATTTTACAAAAATCATTACCTTTTATAAAACATGTACCAAGTTTAAAAAAAATCATTTATCTATTAAAAAAAACTATTTCATATTATGAGACATATATTTATCTTTAAAATCATTTAATTTTATAAAACATGTATTCTCTTTTTATAATCACTTCATTTTATAAAACATGAATACATGTTAAAAACAATTTCATTCTATAAAACATGTATCCATTTTTAAACACATTTCACTTTATAAAACACGTTTTGTTAATAATTTAATCTTATAAAAACATGTATCAATTTGAAAAAATCATTGTTGCAATATTTTGGACGAAGAATGGTGTATGATCCCACACAGTATTTATAAACGATGCTGATGACACGACCATCTACGGCAACACATCAAAGGCTGTAAATGACAAAGTTCTCTCTGATTCTCTCTCCTTTGATCAAACTGGTTCAGTGGGGGAAGATGTGGCTGGTTACCTTTAATGCATCCAAAACCAAACTCCTATCCTTACATCATCAACGCTCTGATCCCCAGCTTGCATCAATTGTGTGTGATGGCTCTCGTCTGGGTTAGGCCCCGTGTTTTGACAAGCTTCTGGGTTTGACCTTTACTCCTGATCTGAAATGGAACACGTACATCAAGTCTGTTGCCAAGGTCGCTGGAAAGATGGTGGGATCCTTCTACCGCTCCAGAATATATCTCACTACTGATGCAATTCTCTATCTATATAAAAGCCAAGTACGTCCAAAGATGGAATACTGTTGCCATATCTGGGTAAGAGCTGCTAAAAACAGCCTATCCTGCCTTGACAGAGTACAAAATAGACTTCGTGGCTTAGTGGGGGATGCCCTTTTCTCTACCCTGCAACCTCTCTCCCACAGAAGAGACGTTGCGAGCCTGTCCTTGTTTTATCATTATTTCCATGGCAGATGCTCGTCTGAACTCCAATCTCTGGTCCCCTCTCGCCAATCTTTCACGAAAAACACCCGTCTAGCTGAATCCACTGTGAAAAATTTCCCCCACTCTATATCTGTGCCTAAATCAAAACGCGGATTCCATGAACAAAGCTTCTTTCTTAGAACTGCACGCCTGTGGAACTCTGTTCCATCTGCCTGCTTCCCTCCGGACTACAACTTGGTTGTCTTCAAGTCCAATGTTAACAAATTCCTAATTAACCGCCCCCTCAAGTAAACATTTCAGCAAATCTCCTCACTAACGTAATGTCCTTGCAATAACCCTTATCCCTGAGTGGCTTCCGGGCCTTGATAAGTGGTGATCACTGTGTAAAAAAAAAAAAAAAAAAAAAGGAACTGACGAATCGAATTAATTCACGTTCTGCTACCAACCAATCAGAAACCAGAATTGCTCCATAAATATTAAACCTTTTCTGTAGCAATTTCACATGTTTTTTCCGTCTCGACACGGTAAGAATATTTTGCTCTGTGGAACTGTCTACTGCAAACAAGTCACCTCTCAGGACTTGTTTAGAACAATGAACCATCTGAAACTATTCTGAAACTAAGCATGGCTTACACTTCTAGAATCATTTTGTTTTATCAAACACATATGTATTTTTGAAATCTTTTCATTTTATAAAACGTGTATTCCTTTTTAAAATCACTTCATTTAATAAGACAGGAACACATTTAAAAAAAAACATTTATTTTTATAGAACATGTATCCATTTAAACAAATGATTTAATTTTACAAAATACAAAGCCATTTAAAAATGATTTCATTTTATAAAAGATGTACACCTTCTTAAAAATCATTATATTTTATAAAACATATGTGTATTTTTAAAAATCATTTTTTTAAATAGTTATCTATTTTTTTTAAATCATTTTATTTTATAAAATATGTACCAATGTTTGAAATCATTTCATTTTATAAAACATGTATCTTTTTAAAAAATATTTTCATTTTTATAAAACATGTATCAATTTAAAAAATAATTCTATTTCATAAAATACATACTAATTTTACAAAAGTTATGTATCCATTTTTTAATTATGTTATTTTTTTAAAACACGAATCGATTCATAAAAACTATTACATTTTATAAAATAATTATCTACTTTTAAAAATGATTTTATTTTATAAAACATATATCAATTCTTAAAATTATTTCATTTTATCAAACGCAGTCCAATTTTGTAAATCGGTTCATTTTATAAAATATTTACTATTTTAAAAAAATCATTTTATTTTATAAAATATGTATCTATTTAACAAATTATTTCATTTTATAAAACATGTAGCCATTTAAAAAATTAACTTTATTTTATTAAACAAGTATCAAATTTTAAAATCATTTAATTTTATAAAACTTGTTTGAATTTAAAAAGTTATTCCCATTTATAAAACATGTCCCATTTTTTTAATCATTTCATTTTATAAAACACGTATTAAATTTTTTAAATAATTTTATTTTATAAATCAGGTATCTATTTTTAAAAATTATTTTTTTTAATATTTATCTATTTTAAAAATTATTTCATTTTATAATACACGTCTCCATTTTTACAATAATTTCATTTTATCAAACACGTCTCACTTTTGTAAATCATTCATTTTAAAAAACATGTATTCATTTAAAAATCATTATATGTGATAAAACATTTATCTATTTTTAATATTATTTCATTTTATAAAAATGTATCTATTTTCAAATTATTTCATTTTATAAACCCGTATCTTTTTCCACACTTTATTTTCTAAAACATGTATCTATTTTAAAACATCATTTTACCAAACACGTACTCATTTTAAAAATCATTTTATTTGATAAAACATTATCTTTTTCAAACAAATAATTTAATTTTATGAAACAGGTATCCATTTTTGAAATAATTTGATATCATAAAACACGAATCCATATTAAAAACTTTATTTTGTTAAACATGTATCCCATCTCATTTTACAAAACATATCAATTTAAAAAATCATTTTTTGTAAAACATGTATCTATTTTGGAAATAATTTTATTTCATAAACATGTATTGATTTTTAATATTATTTTATTTTATGAAACATATATCTATTGTAAAAACATTTTATAAAACACGATTCTTCTTTAAAAAATATTATATTTTATAAAACAAGTTAAATCATGTCATTAAAAATCATTTTATTTTTAAAAACACGTGTCTATCTTTAAAATGCTTTCAATTTTATAAAACTTTTAGCTATTTTTGAATCATTAAATTTTAAGTAGGATGTACCATTTTAAAAATCATTTAAGTTTATAAAGCATTTATCTATTCAAAAAACATTACATTCCAACACATATATCCATTTTTAAATAAAAACATTTAATTTTACAAAACGTATTTATTTTTTAACTTCATTACAATTTATTAAACATTTATGTCTTAAAAAATCATTTAATTTTATAAAACATGTATCTATTTTTAAGAAGATTTCATTTTATAAAACACGTATTAATTTTTGAAATAATTTTATTTCAAAAAATAAAAAACATTTTTATAAAGCATGCACCTATTTTGTAAATTACTTATTTAAAAAAAACATGTATCGATTTTCAAAATAATTCATGAGAGATATATCTACTTTTTAAAAATCATTTTATTTTATAAAACACTTATTCATTTTTAAAATCATTTCATTTATTAAAACGTCTATCTGTTTTGAAAATCATTTAATTTTTAAAGTGCTGTATCAATTTTTAAATGTCATTACATTTATAAAAACGAATACATTTAAAATAATCATTTCATTTTACTAAAAATGCATCCACTTTTAAAATCATTATATTTTATAAATCATGTATCAATTTAAAAAAATCATTAAACTTTATAAAACATGTATCCCTTAAAAAAAAGTTTCGTTTTATAAAGCATATACCAATGTTAAAAATCATTGCATTTATTAAAAACATATCCATTTTTTAAATCATTTTATTTTATCAATATATGTACCTATTTTAAAATCATTTCATTTTCTAAAATATGTATTTATTTTTCAAATCATTTCATTATATCAAATACGTATCAATTTTGTAAATCATTTTACTGGAAAAACATGTATCCATTTAATAAAATCATCTATAAATATAAAAGCGAAAATATATGTATGTATGTGTGTTCGCCTTTTCTGTATGTCCGCAAAAGGATTCTTTCGGCGATTCTCGAAGCCGTCGCTCATTTTTTAAACTTTTTATATCACGTCGAAATCATAATATCTACGAGTTACGAACAGAGGTCGCCCGTCTATTTAATTTTCCCGACTCTGAAACGTTAAATATTCGACATTTTGAGATTGCCGCATGTTACTTCGTTTTTCGGTATAAAAAAAGCGAAACTCGATTCGAATCACTGGCACCAATAGAAAGCAATGTAACGTTTGGTCAATGTCGGCATACCGTCGTCATATCAGATGGTTGCTTTCATTTTGAGACGATACACTCCCCTAATAAACGGGGGAGTTGTTTTCCCCCAAAGTTGGGTAAAATCAAACAAACCGGGTCATTGACCTCATTAAAAACTGTCCCGCAGAAAATGTTAACTGCTGAATAGCTAATGCTTACATCGTCGTCGTCGTAACGCTCGCACAAAATGTTAACTCTACGACTTCCGTGCGGGCACCTGTCAATTTTGTTCTTACTTAAATAAATTCAAACATCTTTCAGTAACTCATTCTGGCTAGCCGAACGGTTAACGGTTCATGTTTTTTTCAAATTTTATTTTCCAACTTCGCCTCAGGGCTTCGGGTTCGATCCTATCAACACCAAAATTTTTTACCCCCCCCCGGTTTCTTTTTAATTTAAGAGTA
The DNA here is from genome assembly GCF_053919585.1 of Euprymna scolopes. Lineage (NCBI taxonomy): Eukaryota > Metazoa > Mollusca > Cephalopoda > Sepiida > Sepiolidae > Euprymna > Euprymna scolopes. Next base: position 2,690,079 of record NC_136486.1, read on the forward strand.
CACACACCTAGAAACACCTGGACAACGCCGGGTACCCCCGCTAGTTCTATTTATAAAATATATATCTATTCTAAAAATCTTTTTATTATAACGCATGTATCCATTTTCAAAATTATACCAAGGATTATTTCTTTAATACAAGCATAAATTGTAAACTCAATTCGTATGATGGATGAGAAATTCAAAGATTCACTGTTGGAATTGTTCCAATTCCAGGAAGAGCAAAATCTCGCGTTTCAAAAGCAGCAAATTCAATAAAAAGTAGAAAGAGAAGAGAGATTTAAACAAACATTTGAAGAAAAAACGTCTTCAATAACAGAAACGCTTGGATGAAATATTGTGAAAACACAGGAGGAACAAATAAAAATTCTGGAAGCGATACAGTTATCTAAAGCGGACGATAATCATAACGCATTTTCTCAAACAGCTGTCTGGGCCGCTATTGAAAATTTCAATTATAATCCAGAAGACGATGTGACTTTCGCCCAGTACTATAGGCGATATGAGGATATTTTTATATCGGATTGTAGTACCTGGTCAGACGCCAAAAAAGTTAGGCTTTTGCTAAGGAAATTGGGAACAGCCGAGCATACAAAGTTTGTGAATTTTATTCTCCTAAAAAAGACCAGTGAGTTGAGTTTCTAAGAAACAGTTACGCTACTTACAGAACTGTTTTCTGCAAAAACGTCTCTTTTCCATATGCGATATAAATGTATGAATGTTACTAGAAGAGAGGAAGACGACTACACTACTTATGCAAGTATAGTGAACAAGCATTGCGACGATTTTAAACTGGAGGAATTATCAGCAGATAATTTAAATTGTTTAATATTTGTGCAAGGGCTGGCCTTAAATAAAGACGCTGAAATCAGGCGTCGTGTTTTAAATAAACTCGAAAACGAACCGAATTTAAAACTACAAAACTTAGCGGAAGACTGTGAACGGTGTATTGCGTTGAAATAAGAGAGCCGTGACATAGAGGAAAGCGGAGTGTCGCATATTAAAAAGATCCATCAAAAGAAAAATTTGACTTCAAAAAATAACCAGAGAAAGAAACAGGGAAAAGATCCACCTGGACCAGGTGTGAAAATAAACATTGGTACAATGAGTGTCCCTACAAATTCTAACAATGTGACAACTGCCACCAGAAAGGGCATAAAGCATCGCATTGTAGAAAAAAATCTGGTAGAAAGACATCCATTAAACTTACGAAAATTGAACCTGAGGAACAAAATATCCGGAAATATGTACAGGTCAAAAGGTTTAAAAAGAAAGTAAGGCTACAGCTTGATAGTGGGTGTGATATTTCCATTATTAATGTACAAACATGGAAGAGACTTGGGAGACCCACTATGATTAAATCACATAAAACGGCGAGAAGCGTCAGTGGCGAAAAAATTACCTTTGAAGGAGAATTATTGACGAATATTTCTTTCCGGAACAGGGCCGAAAATGCAAGCTTTTTTGTCACAACCTCTTTGGAACTGATCTGTTCGAAAAGTTTAGACTATGGGATCTGCCTTTAAGCTCATTTTGTCAAAAGGTTGAGGATTCGAATGTTGAGGCAGAAAAACTTAAGAGGGAGTTAAAAGAGAATTTCCCACACATATTTTCAGGCGGTTTGGGAAGGTGTACAAAAGCGGTAGGAAAATTTGACGTAAAAGTAAATGAACAGCCAGTGTTCAGAAAGAAAAGAAATGTTCCATACGCCGCTATAGAACGGATAGGCGGTGAATTAGAAAGACTCGAAAACATAGGTGTCATCGGAAAAATTGATCACAGTGAGTGGGCTGCACCAACGGTTTACATCAAAAAGAAGAGTAAGGAGATTCGAGTTTGTGCCGACTTCGCGACAGGCTTAAACAGGACATTACAAGATCACCATTATCCTCTTCCGATCCCTGAAGAGATATTTGCGAAACTGAGTGGAGGGATATATTTTTTTATAATCGATTTCAGTGACGCGTACTTACAAGTTCCAGTCGATGAGGAGTGATCAAAGCTGCTATGTATTAATACCCATAAGGGATTGTACAAGTTTAACAGACTTCCTTTTGGGTTCAAAATCGCCCCTGCGATTTTTCAACAAATTATGGACATTATGTTAAATGGGTTGGATTTCGCAGTAGGGTACCTGGACGATGTGTTAATGAAAAGCGCTGGCAAAGAACAACACAAAGCTCATGTAAACCAAGTATTCAGAAGGATTCAGGATTATGGATTTAAAGTAAAACAGGAAAAATGTACATTTTTCATGGAGAAAATAAAATACTTGGGGTAAATCATCGATAAACATGGAAGAAGGTCGGATCCTGGTAGATCGCGTGCAATAAAGAATATGCCTGCTCCAGAATATATTGCGTCTTTACAAAGTTTCTTAGGTTCGGCAAATTACTACAATGTATTTGTGCCAAATATGCATAAACTAAGGTCGCTTTTAAATGAACTGTTAAGGAAAGACCAAAAATGAGTCTGAACGCAAAAGTGCGAAGAAGCATTACGGGAAATTAAAGAGAATTTAACGTCTGACTTGTTTCTGACATATTATAATTCCAAACGTGAAATTATAGTTGCAAGCGATGCCAGCTCCTATGGTATAAGAGCATGCATTTTACACAAAATGGATGATGGAAAAAGGAAACCCATAGCACATTCATCCCGATCACTTATTCCAGCCGAAAAGAACTACTCACAAATTGAAAAAGAGGCGCTAAGCATTATATTCGCGGTAAAGAAATTTCATCGTTTCCTGCACAGTAGGCAATTTCTGTTACAAACAGAACACAAACCATTACTAACGATTTTCGGGTCGTAAAAGGGACTACCACAACATACGGCGAATAGATTCCAAAGATGGGATACCATACTTCTGAATTACAATTTTCAAATGGAGTATGTACCATCTAAAAATTTGGTCATGTGGACGGGTTATCGAGGTTAATACCTAAACATACAGAACCATTGGAGGATATGGCAATAGCCATTCAAGCGGAAGTTGAAGTAAAAAATACGTTATGTGACACAATAAGAGAACTTCCAGTAACGCTTGATGAAATTAAGAGTAAGGCAGAGGTGGACGAATTAATTATACGCACGAAAGAAAGGATCAACAATAACGAACTGGATGAAGAAATTTATTCAGTTTGCGATAACGTCCTGTTATATAGCGACAGGGTCGTAATTCCTGCGACATTACAGAAAAAAATACTCAAGGAATTCCATGTAGGACATCCAGGTATATCAAGAATGAAAAGCCTCATGCGCTCTTTCGTTTATTGGCCAAACATGGATAAGGATATAGAAGGAAAAATCAGGGAGTGTTGAGGATGCGCATTAGCTATGAAAGCTCCTCCGACTCAATTCGGATCGTGGGCAAAACCGGACCGACCTTGGTCTAGGATTCATTTAGATTTTTCAGGACCGCTTGATGGATTCTACTATCTCATTGTTATAGACAGCCTATCTAAATGGCCGGAAGTATTAAAATGTAAGAATCCCACATCCGAGGTAACTATCAACTTTCTGTATGAACTATTCGCTAGGTTTAGAGTAGTAGACTGCATTGTTACAGACAATGAAACGCAATTTATGTCTACCGAATTGAAACATTTTTGCGAGGATCATCTAATCGAGCATATAACCATTCCGCCATACCACTCAAGAAGTAATGGACAAGCAGAGAAATTCGTTGACACATTTAAGAGAACTCTGAAAAAAGCTAGTGGGTCGCCAACGGATAAGTCAATCCAACAGTTTTTACAAGTCTACAGTGTCACTTCGAATGCAAACATCGAAATGTCGAAGACACCTGCTGAGGTTATATTCGGACGCAAGGTTAGATCGATTTTTCACAAGTTGTTACCAAAATAGGATAGGCCAAATCTCAACAACACGATAACAAAAAAAAACGGTATAAAGTTGGCGGAGGAATCTTCTACAAGATTCACAAAAATAATAAGACTTTCTGGGAGTCCGGCATTGTTGAGAAACAAATGGGCAACATGGTCTACATGATTAAGGGACCAGACTTCGTGCACAAACGTCACACTAACCAAACTCGGAAAAGATACTCGAACAGTGAGGTGACCAGATCGGCCAAGAAGAACACCATGGACACAGTGTTTGATACTTTTCAGAGACAACTCCGGAGAAAAGAAGATCAAACAGAAAACGGAAATCAACAAAATTGATTAGGGTGAACCCAAAATAAAAACGTTATTAATCCCAGACGGGATATTTTCAAAGGGGGGCATTATACCGGCCTTCCTTGAACAGAGGAATTTACACCGATGTGCACTATAAATAGCGCTAGTAATTCCAACACCGGTGAGAGAGATGTGACTGCACTTCAACTGCTAGCCGAGTGTCCAGCAGATATACACGCTTTCCTATCTTTGTACATTATTGTTAATACACTTGTTCCTTAACCGAACCCTGACTTGATTGTTCTTATTTCAACTGTCGTTCCACGACACAACATATATATATATATATATATATATATATATATATATATATATATATATATATATATATATATATATATATATATATATAAACGTCTTCTTGACGAATCTGTCGCCGGAGAATTTAATCTAAAATAGATTTTTTTTTTAAACCTGAGTGACATTTTTGATAAACAGGACATTGATTGGATATCTGATACTCAATATATTTATCATTGAAAACCGATTTATTGATATTTATCTACTATTTTATGGAAAATATATTTCTGGATTAATAAAAAAACTCATTAATTAATATACATATATATATACATATATGTATATATATATGTGTGTAGATAAAACTTTCAAAATATAAGCAGTATTTTGAATAAGATTACACTTGGAGTAAATGTGGTTCTAGCAAAATGTAAGAAAGATAAGCTTTTCGACATTCCCAAGGTTTTGTTTATATTGTTCCATATTATATGTTAGCAAATAAATGATTCAAAGTGTAGTATCCGTTCTGATACTAGATGAACCCAAAATAAAAACGTTATTAATCCCAGACTGGATATTTTCAAAGGGTTGTTATACCAGCCTTCTTTGAACAGAGGAATTTACACCGATTAGCACTATAAATATCGCTAGTAATTCCAACACAGGTGAAAGAGATGCGACTGCACTTCAACTGCTAGCCGAGTGCCCGGCAGATATACATACTTGATTGTTCTTATTTTCACTTTTGTTCCACGACACAACAAAAAGCATATATATATTTTTAAAAATCATTGGATTTTATAAAACATCGATCTATTTCAAAATCATTTCGTTTTATAAAACATGTATCTGTTTAAAAAATCATTTTATTTTATAAAATATAAATCTATTTTTAAAATCTTTTCATCTTATAAAATATTTATATCTTTTAAAAATAAAATTTCATTTTTTTAATGTATTTTTTTTACTAAAATTATTCTATTTTATAAAACATTTATCCATTTTAAAAGCATTTTATTTTATAAAACAGATAATTATTTTTTTTAATTATTTTTTTATTAAACATGTATCTATTTTAAAAAATATTTTTTCTAAAACAGATATCTATTTTCTAAAATAATTTAATATTAAAGAAACATACGTTCATTTTTAAAATCATTTAATTTATCAAAAACGCATCCATTAAAAACATTTTATTTTATCAAACACGTATTTTTAAAAAAAAATTAATTTTTTAAACATGTATCAATTTTTTTAAAATCATTACATTTTATAAAACATTTTATTTCTAAATTATTTCATTTTATAAAACACGTATCTATTTTAGAATTTTTTTTTCATTTTCGAAAACACGTATCTGTTTTTAATCATAAAATGTTATAAAACAGGTATTTCTTATCTATTTTTAAATCGTTGAATTCAATAAAACATGCAATACTTAAAAAAGTCATTATATTTTATAAAACACGTACTAATTAAAATAAAACATACAATACTCATAAAAAAGTCATTATATTTTATAAAACACGTACTAATTAAAATAAAACATACAATACTTATAAAAAGTCATTATATTTTATAAAACACGTACTAATTAAAATAAAACATGCAATACTTATGAAAAGTCATTATATTTTATAAAACACTAATTAAAAGAAATCATCTTAGTTTAAGACACTCCTTTCAGTTTATCTAACACGGAGCAATTTTTTAAATCATTAAAATTTTTAAAACATATAGCCATTATAAAATCATTTTATTTTCTAAAACATGTATCCATTTTTAATTGTTTTATTTTCTAAAACATGTATCCATTTTTAAAACCAATTTTTTTATAAAATATATTTCGATTTAAAAACAATGTGAAACATTAATTCATATATTAAATCATTTTATTCTCTAAAACATTATCCATTTTATAAAATCATTTCACTTTCTTAAACATGAATCCACTTTTTAAAATAATTTCATTTAAAAAAACATGTATCTATTTTTAAATCATTTTGTTTTATAAAAATTAACTCTATTTTGAAATATTATTTTATTTTATGAAACATGTACCTCTTCTTAAAATCATTTCATTTGTATCAATATTTAAAATTATCATTATTATCATAAGGTGTATGCATATTTAGACTAATTGTTATTTTATTAAACATTTATCAATTTTAAAAATCATTCTATTTTATAAAACATGCATTCATTTTTATAATCATATCTGTTATCAAAACCTCTTATATTTTATAAAAACCCCTATACATTTTATTTTAAAGTATATATATATATTTAAAAAATAATTTTATTTGATAAAACATGCATCCATTTTAAAAAAATCATTTAATTTTATAAAACATATATCAATTTTTAAAATCATTACATTTTCTTAAATATGAACATATTTTAAAATGATTTCATTTTATATACTTGTGTCTGTTTTAACATTTATTTTATTGTATAAAACATGTATTAATTTAAGAAAACAATTTTATTTAATACAACATTATCTATTTTTAATTTTATAAGAACGTCTCAAGTTTGTAAATCATTTCATTTGTGTCTATTTTTAAACACCATTTTATTTTATACAATATGTACTTATTTCAAAAATTATTTCATTTTGTAAAATATGTATCTATTTTTTAATTAATTTCATTTTATAATTTATTCATATCTATTTTAAAAATCATTTTATTTTTTAAAACATATCCATTTTAAAATATCATTTCATTTCATAAAACGTGAAAGCATTTTAAATACCATTTTATTTCATAAAAACGTATCAAAATTAAATGACGACTTTGCTTTATAAATAATGTATCCATTTTTAAAATTATTTGTTTTTATCAAACGCGTCTCCATTTTGTAAATCATTTCATTTTATAAAACATGTACCTATTTTCAAATATCATTTCATTTTACACAATATGTATCCATTTTAAAAAATCATTTTTGTTTAAAAAAACATGTATCGATTTCTAATTTATAAAATTATTTTCATTTTATAAAACACGTATCAATTATTTAAATTTACATTATTTTATAACATATATATCTATTTCGAAAATAATTTTATTTTATAAAACATGTATGCATCTTTTTAAAAACTCCTAATTTATAAAACACGTGCTTATTTAAAAGAAATGATGGGATTTTATAAAACATGTATTTTTGAAATCATTTATTTAATGATTTAAAACACGAATCCATTTATGAAAATATTTCATTTAATAAAACGCACATACATTTTCAAAATCATTTTATTTTATTAGACACTTATCTGTTTTAAAAAAACATTTCATTTTATAAAACATGTATCCATTTTAGAAATTATTTCATTTTATAAAACAATTTTCAATTTTACAAAGTTATGTAATTTTATAAAAGACGCTGCATTTCTGAATTAATTTCATTTTATAAAACACGTATGAATGTTAAAAAATTATTTAATTTTATAAAACATTTATCGATTTTTTAAAAATTATTTAATTTTATAAAACATTTATCCATTTAAAAAAAAATTATTTCATTTTATAAAACATTTATCCATATAAAAAAAAAATTATTTAATTTTATAAAACATTTATCCATTTTAAAAAATTATTTAATTTTATAAAACATTTATCCATTTATAAAGATTTATTTCATTTTATAAAACATTTATCCATTTTTAAAAAATTATTTCATTTCATAAATTATGTATCCATTTTTAAAAAATTATTTAATTTTATAAAACATGTATCCATTTTTTTAAAAAATTATTTCATTTTATAAATTATGAATGTATTTTTAAAATCATTTACTTTTATAAATTATGAATCTATTTTTAAAATCATTTCATCATACAAAATATGTAACCATTTTAATAAAATATTTTATTTCATCAAACACGTACTCATTGTAAAAAACACCTCATATTATAAAACATGCATTCTTTTGTAAAATCATTTCATTGTTTCAAAACATGTATCTATTTTTTTAAATTCTTTTATTTTATTCAACAAATATTCATTTTAAGAAACCTTCTATTTCATTAAAGGCTTATCAATTTAAAAAAAATATTTACCTTTATAAAACATGTGTCTATTTTTTTTTTTTAATTATTTCATCCTACAAAGTATATATCGATTTTTGAAATCATGTTATTTCATGGCAAATATATCCATTTAAAAAATCATATAATTAAAAAAAAAGCACAATCTCTTTTTATAAAATCATTTCATTTTATAAAGCGTGTATCTATTGTTAAAATCATTAAATTTTAACACGTATCTATTTTTAAAATAATTTAATTTTATAGAACTTTATTTAAAAAAAACTTATTTTATTTTATAAAGCACACATCTATTTCATTTTTATTAAAAATCATTACATTTTATAAAACATGTACTATTTTACAATCATTTCATTTCATAAAACATGTATATAGTTTTTAAAATCATTACATTTTATAAAATATGTATAGATTTTAAAAACATTTCATTTTACTAAAAATGTATCCATTTTTAAATCATTATATTTTATAAAACATGTATCTATTTTTAAAACCAGTTTTTTATAAAACATGTATTTTTTAAAATCATTTCATTTTCTAAAACACATATCCATATTGTAAGTCATTTCATTTTGTAACTCATGCACCCATATAAAAACCATTCGTTCTATTTTATAAATTATGTATCCATTTTAAAATCATTGCATTTTATAAGACAATATTGAATATAAGCGTCCATTTATGTCCCCATTCCATTACAAATTAGAGGATTTCCTCTAGTGTTTGTGCCATTTCCTTTTTTTTTAAATTTCATTTTAACCCAAAACAAGCACAGTGTCACTTTGATGTAGGGGGATACTATCGGGGACATGAGTTGCAAGGATACTATGTAGGGAGTTGAGCAGCGAGCTATCTGTTCACGTTACACTTGAACTTCTTAATGTTAGTATAGTTAGGAAAGCAGGAACTCGGAAGGGAGTTCCAAAGTCTAGCAGTTCTGGAGAAGAAACTATTAGAGTAGAAGGCTTTCACCCCAAACAAGGCACATTGCCACTTTGGTGTAGGGGGCTACTATCAGGGGAAACATCTACTGGGGTACTATGTAGGGATTAGGGCAGCGAGATGTTGGTTCACGTTGCACTTGAACTTATGCATGTCAGTACAGTTGGGGAAGCAGTGACCTGGAATGGAATTCCAAAGTCTAGCGGTTCTGGGGAAGAAACTACTGGAGTAGAAAGATCTTTTACATCTAGGGATCTCTACAGTGTGGGGGTGGGATTTTGTAGCTTGTCGGGTCTGTCGAGGGTGTTTACGTCGTGGGGGCACAAGTGCTTGCAGTTCTTCAGAGCATTCACCATTATAATACTTGTAGAACAGGCAGAGGGATGCAACGTTTCGACGATGGGACAGAGGCTGAAGTTTAGATGCCAGTTTAGGGCCTATTAGATTTGCGACTCTCTTTTGAACCCTGTCAAGGAGCGAGAGACTAGTAGCCGATGCACCGGCCCAAATATGACAGCAATACTCCATACATGGGCGAATAGTGGCCTTATAGAGGTACAGGATACTTTCGGGTGTTAGAAGTTTTCTAGCACGGTAGAGAGAGCCCACCTTCCTCGCAGCGGCCCTGGCAATGCCCTCGATGTAATTGTTCCAACTCATGTTTCCTGTGAACGTTAGGCCAAGGAGCTTGAAAGACGTACTCTCAGATAAAGAGTTGTTGGCCATTGCTATAGGTAGTAGAGAAGTTTTCTTGTAATTATTGAATGAAACCAGTTTTGTCTTGGTGGCATTGAACGTTACCATCCATTTTTGTCCCCATTCCACTACTGATTGGAGGTCATCCTCTAGTGTTTCTGCCATTACTTTAGATTAGGCACCGCCAAAAATAGCCGCAAAATCAAGTTGTTGTTGTTTTTTAAAACGAAATTACATTTATTAAAATCCATTATTTCTGAGTAACTTTTTTTTTCCAGAAAGATAAAACCCTGAATTTTATCATATAGAAAACAGAATAATGTAAAACTTTTTCTACTATTTTTAATTCAATTTTAAATGTTAAATTTTCCCAAAAAGTTAACAATTGACATTTTTTTGTCTTGCACAAAAAACGTACTTAAATATTTTAAAAAAAGGTTTTTGAAATAATTAATTAATTTATTTATTGTCTAACTAAGATTTAGGATGATTTTCTAAGAGAATATGCAAAAATATTATAATATAAGTACCTGAATTTCAAATAATTCCACTTATTCATATAGGTAACCAGATATTTCGCGTTGACGTAGAGTTCAGATCGACTCTGTTTACGTTTTCGTTTGATAAAAAGCAAACTATGGAAGACCAAACAGGCCAAAAAAAACTTATTTTTCAGTGACGAAAATTTCAATGTATTATTAAGCTGAGGCTGGCCAGTACCAGATGGGTGACCATTTGTATGCGTTTGGTTTTTAATGTATATGTGTGTGGGGGCCAGGCTCCCCAAAATGGGGGGGGGCAATTTAAAGCAGAATAAAAAAAATTATTTCAGCGCGTTTGGTCCACCGTAGTCGAAAGGCGGCAAACGTTTTCAAACGGGATCGAAAAAAATGATGCTATTTTAACACAAAGGGCACAATATTTATCGATTTTTTTTTTGGTATCGATTATTCAAAGCATGCCCTGTTTAATAATGGTCATGCATTATTCGGCTCGCTAAAAAAAAAATTGTTAATTTATTTATCAAAAATTTTAAAATAGCTTTTTTCGTATAAATATTAAAAAAAATTTTTTTTTTGTTTTGCTTAACTTAAATTAATTATTTTACTTAACATATTCACCGAATTTCACACTTCAAAACTCAAAAGTGGGATAATTAAACACAATCGAAGTTCTGATATTCAGACGTCAAAATAAGGTATGCAAACAATTTTTTTTTTTTTTTGAATCTATAATTCTGTCCCTTACAACAACACAATATGTTGATTTCAGTTTCAGATGATTATTTTAAGCATATTTGTTCCCACTTCAAAACAAGGGGGGGTTGTAAGCAAAAAAATATATATATATAAATATCGTTTATGAAAAATAAGTACACTATTATAAAGTTCATTCTTCTCCTAATAATCGCTGAAGATTTCGTATTGATCGGATAATTACCTGATTTTTGGTAGATTTTTAAAAAGACGGTCCGTCAAAAAGTACTGACCTGTCCCCCCCCAGTTTTGGCGGTGCCTACTTTAGATATATGTTCATTTGTTTTCCTGTCGTGCCTGCTATAGAGTGTGGTGTCATCAGCATATATACCCATCTCAGAGGCAATTTTGTCGGGGAGGTCATTTATGAATATCAGGAACAGCAGAGGACCAAGGATAGATCCCTGGGGCACTCCCGCATTTATATCATATTGTTTAGATGTACGACCGTCGAGGACAACCTGGATTTTTCTCTTATCTAAGAAGGATTTAATTATGTTAAGTATTCTACCAGTGATACCGTAAGATCTAATCTTCCTGAGGAGACCCTCATACCATACCCTGTCAAAAGCCTTAGATATATCTAGAGCTACCGCTCTGCCCTCTCCCGCTTTGTCCAGTGAATGGTATATGCGTTCAGAGATTACAGTGAGGATGTCTGCCGTGGAACGGGCTTGTCTAAATCCATATTGATGGTCGGTCAGAAGTTTAGCATCAGTAAGGTGCTGGACTAGAGCATGGCTAATTAAGGTCTCAAATATTTTGGCAAAAAGTGGGAGGAGGCTAATAGGGCGATAACTTAATGGGTCAGTTCTTTCGCCAGAATTCTTGAATACTGGTACAACAGAAGCAGTTTTCCAACAGGTCGGAAAGCAAGATTCATTAAGGCATTTGTTGTAGAGTTTGGAGAGAACTGGAGCTACTTCGGCTGAGCACTTTTTTAATAGCACAGCTGGGATGAGGTCGGGTCCACATGCTTTGGAAGTGTCAAGGTTTTTTATGATAGCATGCACCTGAGCAGGGGTGATTTCCAGATCGTCTAGCGTGGCGTCTGTCCGCATAGGAAATTGAGGTAGGGGGTGGTTTAGAGGGTCCAGTGTGGAGTCTGAGGCAAACCGACTGGCAAGCAAGTTAGCCTTCTCGGTTGCTGAGCAAAGAACCTCGTGATTGTTGGTTAGTGGGGGAATTGTTGATTGCCCATTATTTACTACACTGTTGTAGATTTTCCAGAAGTCACGAGTTCCTAGTTTTTGTGCTTCGATGCGTTGTTTAGTGGTTTCCGTAAATTCCCTCTTAGCTGTCGCTATTTCTTTCTTAACGTTACTTCTAGCTTCTATGTACTTTTGTCTGTTTGAACTGGACTTATGTCGGTTAAACCTGCGGAATGCATGCTGCCTTTGAGCAATGGCAGTTGCGCAAGTCGACGTAAACCATTCGGGAGAGTGGGGCTTTCTATAGAATTTCCGCATGGGAACATGTGCTTCGATTGCAGTTTTGAACCATTCAGTGGTCTCGGTTGCACACTGTTCAGCAGGAAGAGAAAAAATATTTCCCCATGGGGCGTCTCTGATAAGATCTCTGATAGCTTCCCAGTCAGCCTTTTTATAACATCTCGTTGTTTTTAGCACTGGCTCTTCAGTTTTGGGTCTAGAGTTTAGGGCGATTTCAACCATTATCACCGCATGATCAGCGTTCCCAAGTGGGCTGTCGGCTTTCGTTACACAATCATCAGGAACTGTGGTCAAAAACAGATCTAATAATGATGCGTGTTGCTCTTCCTGATCAGGGAAGCGGGTTGGAAAAGTAACAATTTGCGATAGGGAGTGAGATACAGAGAAGCTATGAGTTGCGCTGCCTGCTGCATCTGTGTAAGTAGAGAATCCAAGCCAGTTTTTGTGATGGACATTAAAGTCGCCAAATACATGTACTTGGGCGCTAGTGTCGAAGGAGAGTGCTGTGTCTATGCTGTCAGATACTTTGTTTATTAAAAAAAAAAAATAATAAAATAAAAATAAAAAATATAAAAAAAATACATCTAGGGATCTCTACTGTGTAAGAGGTGGTATTTTGCTCCGTGTCGGGTTTCTCGGGTGTATTTACGTCGAGGGGGTACACATGCTTGTAGCTTGTCGGAGCATTCACCATTAAAATACTTGTAAAACAGGCAGACAGATGGAACATTACGTCGATGGGACAGAGGCTGAAGCTTAGATGAGAGTTCAGGGCCTATCAGGTTGGCGACTCTCTTTTGAACCTTGTCCAGAAGCGAGAGACTAGTAGAAGATGCAACAGCCTATATGTGACAACATTAATCCATACATGGGCAAATAGTGGCCTTGTAGAGATACAGGATATTTTCAGGCATAAGTAGCTTTCTAGCACGGTAGAGGGAGCCCACATTATCTGCAACAGCCGTGGCAATGCTCAAAATGTATCTATTCCAGCTCATGTTCCCTGTGAAGGAGTTTGAAAGAAGAATTTCCTTAGATATGTGTATTCATTTGTTTTCTCCTCGTGCCTGTTATAAAGCGTGGTGTCATCAGCAAATATACCCATCTCAGAGACAATTTTATCAGGGAGGTCATTTATGAATATTAGGAATAATAAAGGTACATTGATAGACACCTGCGGTATACTCGCATTTATAGCATATTGTTTAGATGTACGATCGTCGAGGACAACCTAGACTCTTCTCTTATTTAAGAAAGATTTGATTATGTTAGGCATTCGTCCAGTGATACCGTATGATCTGATTTTCTTGAGAATACCGTCGTGCCAAACCCTGTCTATATATATTATAAAACATATCTCTATTTTTTTTAAATCATTTCATTTTATAAAACACGTATATATTTTAAAAATCATTACATTTTATAAAATATGTATCCATTTTTTTATCATTACATTTCATAAAACACGTATCGATTTTTTTAAATCATTTTATTTTATGAACCATGTATCCATTTTTTAAAATCATTTTATTTTATGAACCATGTATCCATTTTTTAAAATCATTTTATTTTATGAACCATGTATCCATTTTTTAAATCATTTTATTTTATGAACCATGTATCCATTTTTTAAATCATTTTATTTTATGAACCATGTATCCATTTTTTAAATCATTTTATTTTATGAATCATGTATCCATTTTTTAAATCATTTTATTTTATGAACCATGTATCCATTTTTAAAATCATTTTATTTTATGAACCATGTATCCATTTTTTAAATCATTTTATTTTATGAACCATGTATCCATTTTTTAAATCATTTTATTTTATGAACCATGTATCCATTTTTTAAATCATCACATTCCATAAAATACGTATCCATTTGTAAAATAATTACATTTAAAAAAACATGTATCTATTTTTAAAAAAATTTCATTTTATAAAACACGTATCTATATTTTGAATCATTTCGTTTTATTAAAATGATTACCTTCTATAAAACACTTATTAATTTTTAAAAATCATTTGATTTTTTTAAAAATGCGTATTCATTTTATAAAAATCATTTCATTTTATAAAACATGTGTCAATTTTTTTAAAATCATTTAATTTTATAAAACTGCCTCTTTTTTGTAAATCGTTTCATTTTATAAAACGCGTATAAATTTCTTAAAAATCATTTCGACTAACACGATAATCAAGCTGAATCTACTCATCTAATAAAAGCTATTGTTTTACTAATGTGTACTCTGCCTATTTCTTTTTTGTCAACCAATCAAATGTTTCTATTTGTATAGGAAATGCTTTTTAATGTTATATGGATACCATTGTCTTTCATTGACTTATTTAACTTTTATTTAAAACGCATTTGACCTTAAATAAAAAAAAATAATCAACGACTTACAAAACTGCACGCGAATCGCTGAACCAGAATTTAGGTCCCTAGATTTGTAAGGGGCAATAAAAGACTCTTTCTCAATGAATTGAACTCTCTACGTTCGCACGCACCCACACACGGAAAAAATGCACACACACATATCCAAAAAAAATCTCAAATGTATATATATTTTATTTAAACGCTGGGAAATGATCAAGTAGGTTTAACCACATAGATTAAACGTGGTATTGTGGTAAATGTTACCAGTCAAGAGTAATCTTCCAAAGTTCAAAATTATCATAGTTACAAAGACCTTGCCCCTCCCCCTCCCCAAACTTCTTGTAGGGCCTTGTGCCTAAGTTTGTTTTTGTTTGTGAAATTTTACTTTTAATTGTTAAAAAATTGATTGGATTTTTTTTTAACCGGAATAAACCGGAATAAACAAGATAATGAATGTTAAATCTTTGTTCAAGTATTTTCCTGCATCTTCCTTCGATAAGTCTTATAAATTTTACATCTAGTTTCTTCTCTTTCCATCTTTCTTTTTTGTTTCCAGTTTCTCTGCTCTTTACCATTGCTCAATTTTTTTGGTTCTTGTATTGGATCTTGATTGCGTCCTCCTATACTTACCATTTCTCTTACTAATCTTTTAGAGTTACATTTTATTTTATTATTTTTGAAATAGTTCATTGTACATAGTCATTATATTATTAGTTCTTTAATCCATGTGCGTGAGTTCTTTTTCTAAAGGATCTGGAATATCTTACTAGTGATACTGACAATATTTTATTAAGTTTCTGTTATATAATCTGATTTCTAAGAGTTTTCTCTCCCAATGTTCTATTTCATTTCTATCGATTTGACGAGGTTCACTCCCAGAAATCCAAACATTTATGGCCATCATGCGTTTTATTGTCTCTCGTTTATACAGTTTTAGGTTTTCTATAATTTTAAGAGTTTCCTTTTTTAGTTGTGCACACAATTCTTTCCCAAATTTTAAACTGCTTTACTGAATATTCTGGTTACATTATTTTTCATAGTTTATATATGTTTACAAATAGCTCAACGTCGAGTTTGTCAATGTTTTTAATCAAACAAGGCATTTTCACACTCACATATAAAGGGATACTAAGAATAAGGAGACAGATTTTCAACAAACAATAAAATTATTTAAAATGTATTTTTGAATGTAGTATAGTCTTCAGACAATTCCATGGAGAAGAAAAAAATAACACATAATTTTACTGTTTGTCAAAGATTGCTAACGAATGCAACACTACCTTGCATGGCCGCCACTGCGTAACCAGGTCCTGGATATGACCTTAAACTATATCCAGTGATGAGGCCCCAGCTTGCAGACTTTGGGAAATGTGCAGCCACCCTTTAATTGTCATTGCTCCCAGGTCCACTCTGACACGGAGTGGTTGTACCTGTTAGGGTCCCAACTATGGGTTGAATAGAAACCGACTTGAAAACAACAAATATATTCTATTAAAAAAATTTTCTTCAAAATCTTTGGATTCGGCATTAAATAACCTGAAAAGGGTTGATATGCCGTAAAACAGAAACAACCAACCACTGAGCAACCAAAGGAATCCATTTTTTTTTAGTTTAATAAATGGTTTTCAATGGATTTCTTTTCTAAATCATGAAATAATCAAAGGCTAAATATTATCAACGATAAGGGTTAATGGGTTAATATATAGTTTGTTAATAAATGACTAGCGGGACTCATTCATATGTAATTTATTGCTGTTGGCATTCAGTAGATGTTCAGCGTAAAGGTAGACGCCCTGATCTTATTGTAACTTATATATATATATATACTAGCATGGATACCCAGCGTTGCCAGGGTCGACATGAAGTTCAACGATAAGGGTTAATGGGTTAATATATAGTTTGTTAATAAATGACTAGCGGGACCTGTGGAAATTCCACAGGGGACTCATTCATATGTAATTTATTGATGTTGGCATTCAGTAGATGTTCAGCGTAAAGGTAGACGCCCTGATCTTATTGTAACTTATATATATATATATATATATATATATATATATATATATACTAGCATGGATACCCAGCGTTGCCAGGGTCGACATGAAGTTCGGTTTAACCACACTTGCTATACTAAGAATATTGAGCAGTTTTTCATTATCATATGTCAACTCCATCATTACCCAACAAAAATTTCAAAAATAAAAAAAACGAATGAAAACACGAAAATGTAATCCCCCCTCCCCGAAAAAAGAAGAAGTACGTGACAAACTCTCCACCAGATATTTCGGCAGAAGGGATACGAAAAGAAGCTATTCTCCGGATATTAAGCACATTTTATGCTACCTCAGTCTAGAAAGATTTGTTTTTACGAAAATAAACTGTAAATAATTCAGTTTCAAAAATGTTTTTATGTTATAAAAATTATGAGTCATGACTTTTTGTTTCCAATCGTCCCGAACCTCCACTTGCCACTTGCATTTAACAATGTCGATTCAGGAGAGGGGTAGTTGGAGACTGCGTAACTGTTGCCGCAAAACTCCCACCCACCGGAACTTTTAAAGTGTGTATCCATAGTCTGTCAAGATTGAAGAAAAGATTAATTTTTTACCATAAATTGTCATGTGAAAGTTTTTTTTCAGGAATACTTGCACTTTTTTTTTTTAAAGAAAGTTGGCAGTAAACGTTTCTTTTTGAAAACAGAATTTTTATTATAAAAAGAACAGATACATGCTTTATATGAACACTGTAAATAGGTAGGTGAAAGTAAAATTCTTTTTAATTTCGTCTTTCGTTCAATGTTTTGAGTGGGCTATCAGCGATTGCAAACTAACACATTTAATCAAAATCCAAAAAATTCAACAATTAAATAATTTTTATAAGTGCTCAGCTTCTAATACAAATCCCAGTAAATCAACCCCCTCCCCTTATTGGAAACAATCAAGGTAAGGACGAAACCAAATTATTGTTTGGGAGAGGTTCTATTTTTCTTTTCTTTTTATTTCAATATTTTAAGTAGACTTGACACTCAACTACCAGATTTTTATGGGTCGCTCTGTTTCTAATATAACATAAGTAGATCTAGACTACGATAAAACTTGCGGAGTATGCGCTGTTTTATGGTTGTTGTAAAAATTGAACGCAAACTTAAATTTCGCTCTGTGTTAATCTTTTTTTTTAATCGTGCCCCCCAAATGAATATAATCCAAAGAATAACATTCAACAATTGTACTATATATATATATATATATATATATATATATATATATATATATATATATATATATATATATATATATATATATATATATATATAAAACACGAAATAATAAAAAAAAAATAACGAAAGGATATAATTCCATTTTTAAACGAAAAAAGTCAGTTTGGTATATCTTTTTTGTTATTTTTTTTTTTTTTTACATAAGTCCAACTGACTGTTCACATTGGAAATGTCGACATTTATAGGTTGTCGGGTATGTTTACAACGAATAAACACTCTATTCTTCCCATGTTAAGAACGGCTCCCGGAATAGACAGCCCCAACCTCCCCATGTTACGAACGGCTCTCGGAATAGGCACCTCCAACCTCCCCATGTTAAGAACGGCTTTCGGAATAGACACCCTTGACCTTGTCGGCATACCCAAAAACCTATAAAAGTTGACATGTCGAATATGAACGATGAGTTGGTTGGACGTAATGTAACAATGTATCGAATTTAAAAGGGAACGAAATTTAATTTTCCGTTCAATTTTTACAACAACCGTAAAGTAGAGCATTCTCTGCAAATTTTACCTAACTTAGTGTATTAATGTTGTTATTTTTTAAGTTAAAATAATATTTATGTTTGGATATAAATTCCTAAACTCATTTCATACTAAATAATTTAGGTGACTGAAATAGGAATCTAATTGAATCTTTAATTTCCTGAATAGTAAAAAGATGATCCCCAATGGTCGATTTGCGGCAAGACTGGAGTTTAGGTGGAAAAATAATCTCTAACCCTTTATTAATTAAAAGGGAACAAAACTCCCTAATCACCGTTATGTTACTATGCCAACAATATAAAAGCAATGCTTCGGTATTTCACAAGTTAACAGTTTTAAATAAGCAGAACTTTTTTTTTTTAAATATAAACAATATGAAAACAACTTTTTTTAAAAAAGGAATAAACACTTTTTTTTTATTTTTGAACAATATATTCAGAACTTTAAAAAAATTTCAACTATTTAAAAAAAAATAAACAGTTTTTTATTCATTTAAAACAGAACTTTTACGACGAAATTTCGGAAATCGTAATACTGAATTTTTATATAAAAACAATGGTATCTTTTTTTTTACACGGTGGTCACCACTTATCAAGGCCCGGAAGCCACTCAGGGATAAGGGTTATTGCAAGTACAGTACGTTAGTGTGGAGATTTGATGAAGTGTTTACTTAAGGGGGCGGTCCATTAGGAATTTGTTAACATTGGACTTGAAGACATCCAAGTTGTAGTCAGGTGAGAAGCAGCCAGACGGAACAGAGTTCCACATGCGTGCAGTTCTAAGAAAGAATCTTTGTTTATGGAATCCACGTTTTGGTTTAGGCACAGATAAAGAGTGGGGGAAATTTTTCACAGTGGATTCAGCTAGACGGGTGCTTTTCGTGAAAGATTAGCGAGGGGGGACCAGAGATTACGTTTTCCTCGTGTTTTTAAAATGATTATACCCCAAAAATTACGAAAATCGATTAGGTAGAAAATTATTTATTAAAAAAAAATAAAAATAGAATTTGATGAAAACGATTGTAATGTAAGACACGGTAGAGTTCAAAAGAGAGGTAATTTTCCATTTCGATATGAAAAATAGCTGCAATTTTTCACCTGCTTACACGATTACTGTTGTTTAGTTTAATAATTCAGTAATATTCAGGTAGTTTCGACTGCATAATTTGGAAGATAACATTGTAATTTATTAGGATTAACAAAAAAATCAGTAGAAGCTATTGTTTTTCTCTGAAAACTCCATTTATTGACAACAAAATTTCGTTCTGATAGTGTAGAAGCACTCCCTCTTTAAAAAAAAGTTTTAAACAATATAACACTTTTTATGATTTAAAACAATATAAACCTCTTTTTTATTTAATTTTCACCAATGTAAACATATTTTTTTGTATTTTTTTAATGTTTAATTTTTAACAATATAAATAAAACTTTGGTGCTAATGTATTTTTGGTACCGCGCTATTTTATTTATTTTTCAGGTTAAATTCAAGTTTCACAATATCTTTTTATCATTTAATTGTTAGGTGGTAGCACAGAATAATTACAAAACACCCCTTCCTATGTTAAGAATGGCTTTCGAAATCATAACGTTATTACTTTAGGATGGTACCATAAACACATAAGTAACGAACTTTTTATAATTTTACATTGTAAATTTTTACTTGGTTTCCATCTTACAACTTTTAACGGTTTTCGGATGTGCTGAAAACGAATATTTCATTTAAATTTTCCACAAATAAGTAGTTTTATAAATATTGAGCAATATAATTTTTTTTATTTATTTGTGGTTGCCATAGTTTTTAACTTTTAATTTTACACAACAAAGTAGATTTAAAAAAAAATAATTTTGAAAGAAATATTGTTCACGGACCTTTTCCAATTTAAATTTTTAACAAACAATATAAACCTTTTTACATTTTAATTTTGAAAGAAGGAAAAAGTAATAAATATCAATTTTTTTCCAAAAAAATTTAAAATAATTGAAAGAGAATACTCGTGTGATTTAATAATAATCACGTGATTCAATTTTGAATTTAAAAAAAAATCACATTACTTAAAATTTTAAAAAGTTCTATTTATATTGATTTTGATTAAAATAAAAAGGTTTTCATGTTTACAATTATAAAAAGTTCTATTTATGACGTTTCTGGATTTTTGAGATGAGGATTGATTATTTGTATTTATTATTAATCCGACTACTGTTATCATCTTGAGTGTGATTTTCACAACGTTTCGGTCAATTGCGAAAGTCAAGCCCTCTACAGAAAAAAATTATGACTAAGAACTGTGTATATGAAATCCCATGTAAATGTAGAAAACTATACAGAGGTGAAACGTGTCGTCCATTGAAAGTACGGTTAGAAGAACATCCAAGGATGGAATACTGTTGCTATATCTGGGCAGGAGCTGCTAAAAACAGCCTATCCTGCCTTGACAGAGTACAAAATAGACTTCGTGGCTTAGTGGGGGATGCCCTTTTCTCTACCCTGCAACCCCTCTCCCACAGAAGAGACGTTGCGAGCCTATCCTTGTTTTATCGTTATTTCCATGGCAGGTGCTCGTCTGAACTCCAATCTCTGGTCCCCCCTCGCCAATCTTTCACGAAAAACACCCGTCTAGCTGAATCCACTGTGAAAAATTTCCCCCACTCTCTATCTGTGCCTAAAGCAAAACACGGATTCCATGAACAAAGCTTCTTTCTTAGAACTGCACGCCTGTGGAACTCTGTTCCGTCTGCCTGCTTCCCACCGGACTACAACTTGGATGTCTTCAAGTCCAATGTTAACAAATTCCTAATGGACCGCCCCCTTAAGTAAACACTTCATCAAAGCTCCACACTAACGTAATGTACTTGCAATAACCCTTATCCCTGAGTGGCTTCCGGGCCTTGATAAGTGGTGATCACTGTGTAAAAAAAAAAAAAAAAAAAAAAAAAAACATCGAAAAGCCGTAGTACGTTGAAAGACGGAAAAGTCAGGTACTGCTAATAATACCGTTATGGGACGAAGTAAAAATTATATATACAAGTAATAAGTATAGAAATAGATATACATTAATATATAGTAATTAGTAATAAATGGTGATATTTACAACTAGAAATAAAAATAGGTTTAAGCCTCCTAAAATTCGTACTAGAATTGTTCGCAAGGACCCGTGGCGCAGTGGTTAGAGTACTGGGAAAAATCAATTGTAAAAAGTGATATTCTCCTGAAGGTTGAAGGTTCAAGCCTCAGTGTTGGCGACCGAAATATACATTTGCGAATTACTTAGGACCTCTATCCAGTCATGGCTGACGGAACAAGAGCACGCTACTCCCGTGAAGTAAATAAAGGGTTCCGCTCGAAATTCCGTATAAATTCCCAAGTTCGACAAGATACACCTGAAGAAGGTCGGAGGTTATATCGACCGAAACGTTGTGAAAATCACACTCAAGATGAGAACAGTAGTTCGATGAATAATAATACAAGTTCTATTTAAAATTGTTTTATATGTTCCGATAATGTAATATTTCTATTTCTATTAATATTTTTTATCATTAAAAAAAGGTATTCATTGTTTAAAATTATTTACAAAATGTTTATATCATTTTCATGGTAAAGTAAGAGTGACTACCGGAATTTATTTCCTTTTAAGCGATAAAAGGTTCGAGATTATTTTTCCATCTAACTCCAGTCTTAAACCAAAAGTTCCTTTTAGAGATGTCACGTGACGGCAGGCGGTGATAAATATATGCCCCCAAATAAAAAAAATAGCTACATCGTTACAAAGAAAACCAAGTATAAAGTTAAAATTAAAAAGAGATATATAAAAACACGCATGGGTATAGTGAACATATTATACCAAAATATCGTAGCAATCAGTCTAGTGGTTATTTAGACTATTAATAACGAACGAAGCAAGAATTACTTATATATATATATATATATATATATATATATATATATATATATATATATATATATATATATATGAATGATACTTATGGCAAGTGAGCTACAGAGAATTTCAAAGGAAATCGTCAGGCGAAATGCCTCTTTATATTATGTATTAAGTAGTTTCGCGCTATTAATCACGTGTGCTTCATTATTAGTGGTTTGTCGGCAAACCAAGCAGGTGTCCAATGATTTTTATCGAATTGTTTGGCGTGTTCACACAGCTTGTGTTGATCATGGCTCAGCAGGCAATTGCCAACAACTGCACATTGTAGGCGGTGTTGTTTATTGTTGCGGTGGCAGATCGCCAATAGATTTATCGTGTACGACAATCAAAACGTTCATGTCAGATTATATAATCCGAAATTATGAAACATGCTTATGTAAGAATTTTAGAATCATGACGTCATAAAATATCAAATTCAGTCTACGTGTCTATCTATTTATCTCTCTCTTTCTACTCTCACTGTAAGCTGTTTTTATTTAGCGTAAAGCATGACTCATCGTGAACAGAGTAGAATTTCTTGACAACTAGTAGCACGAATATATATATATATATATATATATATATATATATATATATATATATATATATATATATAACCGAGATAAGACACTGAAAGAATTCAGATGAAAAATCCTGATAGATATTACTTGAAGTAATACTTTCAAGGAGATCCTAGCCAAAAAGGAAAAGCTCAATATTTAAGAATAGAGCAATATATAAGTTTCGTGGTTAAATTTTAAATTCTGAAAAAAAATAACATATAGAGACATATATTCGATTTAAGAATTTATTGCTTGACAAAAGGAATATATAGAAAGGGTTATTTTAATTTCCTTAATATAATTATTTACTATAAGAATTATTAAATACCTACAGACACTAGTGCTTCATCCTTTCGGGAATCATCGGTGTAGAGTGTCACAATTAACACCAGTCGATATATTCGAACTCGGCGACAGAAGACATCCCTGGCTTCATAAGCAAGGACCTACTCCATTCCACTACTGTAAACCGCGAGAAATGCTGTTGAATTTAAACATTTATTTTTAAATGCTTTATAACGTCTGTCAGAGTGATCTAATCATTATATGATGATCTGCCCATAAGAGCTAAATTGACCGACTTGAATTCAACTGAAAGCGCTCAACGATAAGAAACGAGTGATATATATATATATATATATATATATATATATATATATATATATATGTATATGTATATCTATATATCTGATGAGAAGGAAAGTATTTCTTCAAAAAACTGCGGATTAAGGACTATCCACATATTTTGTGCTTCCTTCTTAAAATTAAATATGTTTTTAACTTTTTCAAAGTGTTTTTTTAACATGTTTTATTAACTACTTGTTCTTATATATATATATATATATATATATATATATATATATATATATATATATATATATATATATTAAACATTTGAATAATACTGGACGCAGTGCCATTATTATTAATTGTTAAGGTACAAAGGCTTGTAGTTCGTCGGAGCACCTACCATTAAAATACTTACATTCATATCTTTCAAAAAAATAGGGAAAATAACCGTTTTTACTTGGCGTAAAACATGACTCATTGTTTTCTTGGCAACTCGTAGCACGCATATAAAGAAAAACGTAAGTGTTGCAATCTGTAAAGATAGCGTAGATTTCAAATACTTTGGCCACAATGAAGATCTTTGGTATCGCGAAACAGCTATCTGTATATTGTTAATTATATATAATTTCTCTACTTATTCTAGGCTTTTCACATATATGAAATATGTATATATGTATATGCATATTAAATATGTGGAAATGGAAGCCTCCGTTGAGTTTCGAAAGACAATGGATACCTGCTGTAAGAGTAGCTGCACATGTAATTGTGCGGCAAAGGTTGCGCAATCACCAACCACACTTATTCTGAATCGACACTGCTATAGTCCTCTAGCAAGAAGCCCAAGACTACTTTATTAAAGTGTGCATGAAAAGGATACCATAATACTTAGTTCTCTTCACCTTTTAATGACAACGGTCCATAGAAAATTTAAACTAGATGAGTACAGTGGTTTCCACGAAAACATGCAACGGAAAAACATACAACTAAAATAATATATATATATATATATATATATATATATATATATATGCATATATATGCATATATACATAGAGAGATAAATATATACATATGTGATATATACATATATATATACATATATATATACATATACACATATATTATATATATATATATATATATATATATATATATATATATATATATATATATATATATATAAACTCTTTATTTGTTTTTACCTGAGCAGTAACTAGAGACCTCTTCAGGCGACACAGTTTATACGAAAGCAAGGTTTGCAATGAATCATTGCAAACTTTGTTTTCATATAAGCTGTATCGCCTGGTAACTAGCTGACCGAAACATGCTTATGACCGTGTAGCAATATATTACTGCTTATCTAAAAACACATAAAAAGAATACCCTGCTCTACTTTGGTATTGAGCACTCTTGTATTAACCTCGTTAAACTTCATTGGTTACTTAACCTCTAAAAAGCAATATAATTTTTTTTTTTCAATCAACGTTTTCATATTATATGTCTAGTTCGCTATCCAGATTTCATGACAAACAATATTATACTATTAATAGATAGTGTATCAGAAGTATATCATAATTTTATCATAAATATATGATGTGTTAATATTATATCATACATATATGATGTATCAATATTATATCATAAATAAATGACATATCACTATTATATCATAAATACAAGATGTATCAATATTATATCATAGTTATATGATGTATAAATATTATCTCATAAATATATGACGTATAAATACGATATATCATAAATATATAGTGTATCAATATTATATCATAGTTATATGATGCATAAATATTATCTCATAAATATATGATGTATCAATACGATATATCACAAATGCATAATGTATCAATATTATATCATTAATACAACGAATCATAACAATAGTCAATAATGCACTAGTTTACATACCTGCAGTGCGTGGTTGTCCGCTGTCCTCAGAGTATTTGCCGCATAACAAGAAACGCGACAAAATGTCTT
>NC_136486.1:2721102-2861102 GCF_053919585.1 Euprymna scolopes
TTTATATATACAAATTACTCTTATAATATGGTGAAGAATATTAGTAACTAAGTCTACTTATATTATTCACAGTAAAATTTCACTAAAAATTATTTTTTATAAAACTTAATAGATTCTTCGTTAAAAATTAATTTCACTTTTTACATAAATTTAGCGTTTAAAATAGATTTGGCGTTTAAAATAAATAAGTAAATAAGATTTAGCGTTTAAAATAGATTTAGCGTTTAAAATAAATAAGTAACTAAGATTTGTGCCAGTTGGCACAGTTTAATATTCAAATTTAAAATCGTTAAATACAATTTAGGCGCGCAGTGCAATTGATTGTTTCGGCGCGTTTAAAAAAATGAAAAATGACACCCACGCAAATTCCGGCGTGACCTTTATATACCAAAGGTGCGTACGTAGTTGAAAGCACCCCATGTGATGTCTTCCGTCCAATGGAATTCCTCCTAGGACACATTTTAAAACTGATTTTCTAGAGCTCGTTTGGAGCCAATCAAATCAAATATAAACATGCACAAACACAAAATCTATCTCTTTAGTCTCTTAGCCTTTCGAGCATTCTTTCGTCTCTTTAAACTCTTCCGACTCATTCAACGCTTTCTCATTAGGACTTACCACGCGTGCAAACATCAATTATTTCATTTCCACTGCTCCGCGCATTAATACTCTCTTTTAACAGACGAACATTAATATTGTCTACGTTACATATTTGAACATTCAAAGAACACAAAAAAGAGACTCTCCACCTTTCATATGAACTCAAAAAAAAAAAAGAACTCTGAAATATTGAGAACTATGTTTTAACTTGTTATTATTTGTTATTTCTATTCCGGAAATAAACCTCCGTTTGTGTTGCACATAAGATTTCTTATTTTTATTTTTATTATTTGTGGAGGAAATCAGTTCCCAAAAAACGGCCAGGCGACCCCCACAAGTTGGTGACCCGACGCAGAAATCATATGCACAACGGAATCTTATAAACTATTAAACAACCATGACTCAGCGGAAAAAGCGACAATTTTTTTTCGACCACAATTTCAAGCTCCGCGTCATCGGAAAAAATCAGTTGACAGTTTAAAGGCTTTGAAATCACTTTCGAGCGAAGAAAACAAACATGGAACCTTCCTGTGTTGAAAAACCTCTGGCAACGTTAACGGTAAATATACCAGCATTTAATCCTACCAACATAAAGACCTGGTTTATTCAAATCCAGGCCCTTTTCGACGCAAAGCGGATAACGTCTCAACGAACCAAATACTGTTACTTGGTGGAAAAACTCCCGGCAGACGTCGTCGAAGAGGTGGCGGATTTATTGGAGAATGTGCCTGAAGACAACCCATATGACGAACTTAAGAAGGCCATCTTACGACGGACAGGCTTTTCAAACGAAACAAGGTTACGCAATCTTTTCACCCAAGTAGAATTGGGAGATCGCACCCCGTCACAACTTTTGCGATACATGCGTACATTGCTAGGGGACAACAAAATGTCCGAAAATATAATGAGAAGTCTGTGGCTGGATAAACTTCCAGACACAACAGTACAAATCCTAGCACCCACAACGGAAGAGACAAATATTGAAAAACTCGCCGATATAACAGATCGAATCCATGAAAATCTGAGGCACCGCAAAGTAAACTCAGCACAAGCACAGCAGAAACAGACGTGCGACGACGATATATCGGGACTAAAAATTACGGTCGAAAATCTCACTCGACAAGTGCAGGAATTAATACAAATAAACCATCGTTACTCATTTAATAAACGATCGGACTACCGAAAACGAAGTCTTAGTAGAGGTCGAAGCAATACACGGGAACGAGCGAACGAAATCTGTTTTTACCACAAAAAATTCGGCACACAAGCTCGGCGTTGCACTTATCCTTGTTCTTTTAAAAACAAGAATCAGGGAAACGAATATTCCGGCCAGTAGAAACGACGACTGTCGCTGGATTTTCCACTAAAGGTCGTTTATTTTTTATTCGTGATAATAATCATGGATATAATTTCTTAATAGACACTGGAGCTGAAATCAGCGTGATACCACCTCTACGTAAACAAAAAGCTATTCCACAGCCTTACCACCTCCAAGCAGCTAATGGCACACAAATACCGACATACGGTGAAAAATATTTAGACGTCAATCTCGGCCTGCGCCGCACATTTCCGTGGATTTTTACCATAGCCAACGTGATGACACCAATATTAGGAGCAGATTTCCTAGCATGGTTTAATCTATCGGTAGACATGACTAGTCGCACACTGACTGATAACCAAACAAAAATCGTAATTAAAAGTATCACCACAAGATACCAGTCTACTGGGATTAGTTCTGCCTTACCTGAAGAGACGTACATTCGTCGGCTGTTTCAAAAATACCCACAACTTACTCAGCCATTCAAAGTCACGGATAATATTAAACATAATGCAAAGCATTATATTAAAACGAATAGACAACCAGTCTATGCCACCCCCAGACGTCTGAAGCCGGATAAGTACAAGATCGCAAAAGACGAATTTCAACGCATGTTGCAACAAGGAATTATCCGACCTTCCAAAAGTGCGTGGTCATCTCCTCTACACATGGTACAGAAAGCAGACGCGACAACATGGCGTCCATGCGGCGATTTCAGGAGATTAAATGCACAAACTGTACCGGATAGATACCCTATCCCACACATTCACGATTTTGCAATCGGACTGCAAAATGCCACGGTATTTTCCAAACTGGATTTAGTAAAAGCGTATTACCAAATACCGGTGGCGGATGAAGATATCCACAAAACAGCACTGACCACACCATTTGGACTTTACGAATTCGTCAGAATGCCATTCGGACTTAGGAACTCTTGTCAAACCTTCCAAAGGTTAATAGACGAGGTTTTTAGGGACCTTCCATTCGTATTCGCTTACGTGGACGATGTCCTAATTGCTAGTAGAAACCTCGACGAACATAAACAACACTTGGAACAAACTTTTCAAAAACTGTCCCATTACGGTTTAAAAATAAATTTGGACAAATGTATTTTCAGTCAGCAAGAAGTAAACTTCCTTGGACATTCAATTGATAAGGATGGTATATCACCATTACCCGAAAAAGTAAGCGCCATTACGGATTTTCCACAACCTACGTCTGTTAGACAAGTTCGTCGCTTCATAGGTATAATTAATTACTACAGACGATTTTTACCCAACTGTTCCACAATCCTTGCACCGTTAACGTCATTATTGAAGAACAAAACGAAAAACCAACAATTAAAACTGGACGGATCAGCTTTAAAAGCTTTCCATCAAGCTAAAACTGCCTTAGTCAATTTCACAAAATTGAATTATATTAAGGACAGCGAAGAATCGAAGCTTACACTTACAACAGACGCGTCAGAAATAGCTGTAGGAGCAGTTATACATCAACGGACAGGGGATACAATGGCCCCTATATCGTTTTTCTCAGCCAAACTGAGCAAGACACAGACAAAGTACAGTACCTTTTCAAGGGAACTATTAGCAATTTATTTGTCAATTAAACATTTTAGACATCTGTTAGAAGGAAGAAACTTCTGTATTTACACTGACCATAAACCGTTAACATATGCACTGCATACGCATGTAGATAAATATGGTCCAAGAGAAATCAGACACCTTGATTATATTGCCCAATATTCCACAGACATCAGATACGTCAAGGGGCGAGAAAACATCGTGGCGGACGCATTATCACGAGCTGCAATAACTTCACTAAATTCCAGTTCGTTAACTATGGAATTAATTGCACAAGAACAGAAGACGGACAAGACACTCACTGACGTACAACAGAAAACGTCTTTGCAACTGAAGGAAATGCCCGTACCTTTTAGTGTAACAACACTTTATTGTGATACAGCAAAAGAACAACCGCGTCCATACATACCGCCAAGCATCAGACGACATGTTTTTCTACATTTTCACAATATGTCGCATCCAGGCAAACGAGCCACCGTAAAAATAATAACAGACCGCTTTGTTTGGCCGAATATGAATGCAGATATTCGAAATTGGACCAAGACGTGTGTATCCTGTCAGAAAAATAAAATACACAGGCACACGAAGTCACCGCTGGGCACTTTCAGTGCGCCTGATGCCAGGTTCACCAATATCCATGTTGACTTGGTGGGGCCATTACCACCCTCAAAAGGACACACACACATTCTCACCATAGTCGACAGGTTCAGCAGATGGCCAACAGCCATACCCGTGAAAGACACATCGGCAGCGACAGTAGCTGGAACAATACTAAAAGACTGGATAGCAATTTTTGGAGTACCGTCAATACTCACAACGGACAGAGGTTCGCAATTTCAATCGAAACTCTTCGCAGAGTTCAACCAATTGTTGGGAACAACCCACATAAAGACTACTGCTTATCACCCTTGCTCAAACGGCCTCGTCGAACGCTTTCACAGACAGCTAAAAACTTCTTTGGCCACGAGTCTTAATAACGCGGACTGGTCAGATAATTTACCATTAATCCTATTAATGATCCGAAACACAATAAAAGAAGACTTACAAAGCACACCAGCAGAGCTAGTTTTTGGATCCGTAGTCACACTACCTGGACAGTATTTTAATGCATACACAGATATTTCACCTACGGCTACATTTGTGACGGAATTAAAGAACAAAATGTCTTCTCTCAAATTTACCCCCACCAGGAGGGCTGACAAACAAACCTATATACCGAACGACCTTCACACATGCAAATTTGTGTTTATCAGGAATGATACGGTCAAAAAGCCATTTTGTCCAAATTACACTGGACCATACCAAGTTTTGGACAGAAGTGAAAAATATTTTACTGTCCAACGGAAAGACAGGAAAGACAACATCGCGATCGACCGAATTAAACCAGCATACATTGAGGAATACCCTCAGACAATTTCCCCACCAGAACAAATTCCCTTAGAACATGGGAGACCAGCAGAAAATGACGAGGACACCAAACCCACGAAAAAAACGGGTAGGAAAGTCCACTGGCCGAAACATTTCAAAGAATACATTAGATATTAAAAAAAAAAAATAAAAAAAATTTTCCAATCTGGGGGAGTATTTGTGCCAGTTGGCACAGTTTAATATTCAAATTTAAAATCGTTAAATACAATTTAGGCGCGCAGTGCAATTGATTGTTTCGGCGCGTTTAAAAAAATGAAAAATGACACCCACGCAAATTCCGGCGTGACCTTTATATACCAAAGGTGCGTACGTAGTTGAAAGCACCCCATGTGATGTCTTCCGTCCAATGGAATTCCTCCTAGGACACATTTTAAAACTGATTTTCTAGAGCTCGTTTGGAGCCAATCAAATCAAATATAAACATGCACAAACACAAAATCTATCTCTTTAGTCTCTTAGCCTTTCGAGCATTCTTTCGTCTCTTTAAACTCTTCCGACTCATTCAACGCTTTCTCATTAGGACTTACCACGCGTGCAAACATCAATTATTTCATTTCCACTGCTCCGCGCATTAATACTCTCTTTTAACAGACGAACATTAATATTGTCTACGTTACATATTTGAACATTCAAAGAACACAAAAAAGAGACTCTCCACCTTTCATATGAACTCAAAAAAAAAAAAGAACTCTGAAATATTGAGAACTATGTTTAAACTTGTTATTATTTGTTATTTCTATTCCGGAAATAAACCTCCGTTTGTGTTGCACATAAGATTTCTTATTTTTATTTTTATTATTTGTGGAGGAAGTCAGTTCCCAAAAAAAGGCCACGCGACCCCCACAGATTAAGCGTTTAAAACGGATTTGGCGTTTAAAATAAATAAGTAAATAAGATTTAGCGTTTAAAATAGATTTGGCGTTTAAAATAAATAAGTAAAGAAGATTTAGCGTTTAAAATAGATTTGGCGTTTAAAATAAATAAGTAAATAAGATTTAGCGTTTAAAATAGATTTGGCGTTTAAAATAAAGAAGTAAATAAGATTTAGCGTTTAAAATAGATTTGGCGTTTAAAATAAATAAGTAAATAAGATTTAGCGTTTAAAATAGATTTGGCGTTTAAAATAAATAAGTAAATAAGATTTGGCGTTTAAAATAGATTTGGCGTTTAAAATAAAGAAGTAAATAAGATTTGGCGTTTAAAATAGATTTGGCGTTTAAAATAAATAAGTAAATAAGATTTGGCGTTTAAAATAGATTTGGCGTTTAAAATAAAGAAGTAAATAAGATTTGGCGTTTAAAATAGATTTGGCGTTTAAAATAAAGAAGTAAATAAGATTTAGCGTTTAAAATAGATTTGGCGTTTAAAATAAATAAGTAAATAAGATTTAGCGTTTAAAATAGATTTGGCGTTTAAAATAAAGAAGTAAATAAGATTTAGCGTTTAAAATAGATTTGGCGTTTAAAATAAATAAGTAAATAAGATTTGGCGTTTAAAATAGATTTGGCGTTTAAAATAAAGAAGTAAATAAGATTTAGCGTTTAAAATAGATTTGGCGTTTAAAATAAAGAAGTAAATAAGATTTAGCGTTTAAAATAGATTTGGCGTTTAAAATAAAGAAGTAAATAAGATTTAGCGTTTAAAATAGATTTGGCGTTTAAAATAAAGAAGTAAATAAGATTTGGCGTTTAAAATAGATTTGGCGTTTAAAATAAAGAAGTAAATAAGATTTAGCGTTTAAAATAGATTTGGCGTTTAAAATAAAGAAGTAAATAAGATTTGGCGTTTAAAATAGATTTGGCGTTTAAAATAAATAAGTAAATAAGATTTAGCGTTTAAAATAGATTTGGCGTTTAAAATAAAGAAGTAAATAAGATTTAGCGTTTAAAATAGATTTGGCGTTTAAAATAAATAAGTAAATAAGATTTAGCGTTTAAAATAGATTTGGCGTTTAAAATAAATAAGTAAATAAGATTTAGCGTTTAAAATAGATTTGGCGTTTAAAATAAAGAAGTAAATAAGATTTAGCGTTTAAAATAGATTTGGCGTTTAAAATAAAGAAGTAAATAAGATTTAGCGTTTAAAATAGATTTGGCGTTTAAAATAAAGAAGTAAATAAGATTTAGCGTTTAAAATAGATTTGGCGTTTAAAATAAAGAAGTAAATAAGATTTAGCGTTTAAAATAGATTTGGCGTTTAAAATAAAGAAGTAAATAAGATTTAGCGTTTAAAATAGATTTGGCGTTTAAAATAAATAAGTAAATAAGATTTAGCGTTTAAAATAGATTTGGCGTTTAAAATAAAGAAGTAAATAAGATTTAGCGTTTAAAATAGATTTGGCGTTTAAAATAAAGAAGTAAATAAGATTTAGCGTTTAAAATAGATTTGGCGTTTAAAATAAAGAAGTAAATAAGATTTAGCGTTTAAAATAGATTTGGCGTTTAAAATAAATAAGTAAATAAGATTTAGCGTTTAAAATAGATTTGGCGTTTAAAATAAAGAAGTAAATAAGATTTAGCGTTTAAAATAGATTTGGCGTTTAAAATAAAGAAGTAAATAAGATTTAGCGTTTAAAATAGATTTGGCGTTTAAAATAAATAAGTAAATAAGATTTAGCGTTTAAAATAGATTTGGCGTTTAAAATAAAGAAGTAAATAAGATTTAGCGTTTAAAATAGATTTGGCGTTTAAAATAAAGAAGTAAATAAGATTTAGCGTTTAAAATAGATTTGGCGTTTAAAATAAAGAAGTAAATAAGATTTAGCGTTTAAAATAGATTTGGCGTTTAAAATAAAGAAGTAAATAAGATTTAGCGTTTAAAATAGATTTGGCGTTTAAAATAAAGAAGTAAATAAGATTTAGCGTTTAAAATAGATTTGGCGTTTAAAATAAATAAGTAAATAAGATTTAGCGTTTAAAATAGATTTGGCGTTTAAAATAAAGAAGTAAATAAGATTTAGCGTTTAAAATAGATTTGGCGTTTAAAATAAAGAAGTAAATAAGATTTAGCGTTTAAAATAGATTTGGCGTTTAAAATAAATAAGTAAATAAGATTTAGCGTTTAAAATAGATTTGGCGTTTAAAATAAAGAAGTAAATAAGATTTAGCGTTTAAAATAGATTTGGCGTTTAAAATAAATAAGTAAATAAGATTTAGCGTTTAAAATAGATTTGGCGTTTAAAATAAAGAAGTAAATAAGATTTAGCGTTTAAAATAGATTTGGCGTTTAAAATAAATAAGTAAATAAGATTTAGCGTTTAAAATAGATTTGGCGTTTAAAATAAAGAAGTAAATAAGATTTAGCGTTTAAAATAGATTTGGCGTTTAAAATAAAGAAGTAAATAAGATTTGGCGTTTAAAATAGATTTGGCGTTTAAAATAAAGAAGTAAATAAGATTTAGCGTTTAAAATAGATTTGGCGTTTAAAATAAAGAAGTAAATAAGATTTGGCGTTTAAAATAGATTTGGCGTTTAAAATAAATAAGTAAATAAGATTTAGCGTTTAAAATAGATTTGGCGTTTAAAATAAAGAAGTAAATAAGATTTAGCGTTTAAAATAGATTTGGCGTTTAAAATAAATAAGTAAATAAGATTTAGCGTTTAAAATAGATTTGGCGTTTAAAATAAAGAAGTAAATAAGATTTAGCGTTTAAAATAGATTTGGCGTTTAAAATAAATAAGTAAATAAGATTTGGCGTTTAAAATAGATTTGGCGTTTAAAATAAATAAGTAAATAAGATTTAGCGTTTAAAATAGATTTGGCGTTTAAAATAAAGAAGTAAATAAGATTTAGCGTTTAAAATAGATTTGGCGTTTAAAATAAATAAGTAAATAAGATTTAGCGTTTAAAATAGATTTGGCGTTTAAAATAAAGAAGTAAATAAGATTTGGCGTTTAAAATAAATAAGTAAATAAGATTTAGCGTTTAAAATAGATTTGGCGTTTAAAATAAAGAAGTAAATAAGATTTAGCGTTTAAAATAGATTTGGCGTTTAAAATAAATAAGTAAATAAGATTTAGCGTTTAAAATAGATTTGGCGTTTAAAATAAAGAAGTAAATAAGATTTAGCGTTTAAAATAGATTTGGCGTTTAAAATAAATAAGTAAATAAGATTTGGCGTTTAAAATAGATTTGGCGTTTAAAATAAAGAAGTAAATAAGATTTGGCGTTTAAAATAGATTTGGCGTTTAAAATAAATAAGTAAATAAGATTTAGCGTTTAAAATAGATTTGGCGTTTAAAATAAAGAAGTAAATAAGATTTAGCGTTTAAAATAGATTTGGCGTTTAAAATAAATAAGTAAATAAGATTTGGCGTTTAAAATAGATTTGGCGTTTAAAATAAAGAAGTAAATAAGATTTGGCGTTTAAAATAGATTTGGCGTTTAAAATAAATAAGTAAATAAGATTTAGCGTTTAAAATAGATTTGGCGTTTAAAATAAAGAAGTAAATAAGATTTAGCGTTTAAAATAGATTTGGCGTTTAAAATAAATAAGTAAATAAGATTTAGCGTTTAAAATAGATTTGGCGTTTAAAATAAAGAAGTAAATAAGATTTAGCGTTTAAAATAGATTTGGCGTTTAAAATAAATAAGTAAATAAGATTTAGCGTTTAAAATAGATTTGGCGTTTAAAATAAAGAAGTAAATAAGATTTAGCGTTTAAAATAGATTTGGCGTTTAAAATAAATAAGTAAATAAGATTTGGCGTTTAAAATAGATTTGGCGTTTAAAATAAAGAAGTAAATAAGATTTGGCGTTTAAAATAAATAAGTAAATAAGATTTGGCGTTTAAAATAGATTTGGCGTTTAAAATTAATAAGTAAATAAGATTTGGCGTTTAAAATAGATTTGGCGTTTAAAATAAATAAGTAAATAAGATTTGGCGTTTAAAATAGATTTGGCGTTTAAAATTAATAAGTAAATAAGATTTGGCGTTTAAAATAGATTTGGCGTTTAAAATAAATAAGTAAATAAGATTTAGCGTTTAAAATAGATTTGGCGTTTAAAATAAATAAGTAAATAAGATTTAGCGTTTAAAATAGATTTGGCGTTTAAAATAAATAAGTAAATAAGATTTAGCGTTTAAAAACCTAAAATAAATAATAAAGCATATTACAATATATAAGTCGATGATTAATTCGTTTATATTCTTATAATTTTTTCAGTGAATGTATTTGGAAATGCTTACATGAAATTGCTGTTTCCTGTTTAATGTTCATAGTTTCTCCCGGTCTTTAAAATTCGTTATTTCTAATTTTTCATGAAGGCATAAAAAGCACTGTGCGTGTAATGAATTACATACTTTCGATCTTCTTATGATCCGCCATTCTAACTTTTTTGAATGGTTCAACCCTGTAAAGTTGACTTTAATATAAAGGAATGGTCTTTATTGAAAGTTTCGTGGATGGTTTTTGGCCTGATGAGGTGATTTTCCCTGCTAGGGGGTCATTGAAACACGTTTGCTAATGTGTAGCCAATAGCTCTCCAACAATCTATATATGATATATATATATATATATATATATATATATATATATATATATACATGGTGTCCGTAAAGTTACTATACAGTCGAATTACATCCTGTGCATTTTCTGTTTTCAAAAATCGCTTCAAAATAAATGTGCGCTCTTCCAAAGTTAGCTTGCGTGGCATGCTTGATTAAATAAACCTGTAAAAAAATACATATTAACTATTAATACAAATATAATACAATAAAACAATAAGACTGTATAGTAACTTTACGGACACCCTGTATATATATATATATATATATATATATATATATATATATATATATATATATATATATATATATATATATATATATATTAAGTAATGTGATTTATAATTTAAAAATTAAAAAAAAAATTTTTTAATTTAAAAATCAAATTTTAATTAAATTAAAAATCAGTTTCATAAGAAGGAACAACAACAAAGTCAATTATCTGTACGATCGTTTCGGAAATCCGTGCTTTTTATTTGTGGTATACATGAAGTCACGTAGAAAAATTATACATAGTTTTTTTGGTAAGCACGGTCTCCTCATCAGCAAATTTAGGAGGATTTCTATTGAATTGAAAAGACACCAAAAATAAACCTAGCATTAAAAGTAAGGCAGATGAGTCTGAAAAATTGAAATAAAAGGTTTGGATTTAAAATTTATAAGAAAATTAGTATAGGTTAGAGATAGAAATGAGTAGAAAAATATTTTTTTTTTTTGAATTTACATAATAAATTTGATTTAAAAATATATAGAGATAGTTACCTTTTAGTTTTTCTTTTTTTGAAATCAGGAACTGTGTTTAAAGTAGTCATTTAGATGTTTGCTATAGCTTTTTATTTTATTGAATGATGAATTTTAAAAGGGCGACGCTCGTGCAGTAAATTGTTTCCGTTAGCGTATTTTGATTTAAAGACACTACAGTTAATATATACAGAGAGAATATTTATTTTGCAAGTTTTTAAGGGGAGATAATTGTCGTGTGTTATTGGCTTTATTTATTATTTGATTTACGAGTCTAAGGGCGATAATTGGTCTAAATTAATTTATTAAAAAAAAAAAAATTGTAATCTATTTTGTACACTATGTACAAAAGAAACCCTAAAAATTTTAAAATATGAAGATATAAAAAGCACAACCAAACTAGTAAATTCAAGACACGAGCTTCTATCATGTAATCATAAACGTTGGTTTAAATTTAATAAATATAAACCACCTTAAATCATTAAAAATTACTCATTAATAAATAGATTACAATTTTTTTTTTCCCCCAAATCTCAGTACCATGTATATCAAATTTCGATATATGAAAAAAAAAATTTCATGATGAAAAGAGAATTTATATCTAGTGTGTGTGGAGGGGGGGTTATATACATATATGCATTTTTTTTTTTAATCAACCAGTATCTAAATTAATGTTTTGTTCATTTATTATTATATTACCTATGATTGGGGCTACATTATCAAATCCATTTCTCTGTTTGATGGTATTAATATTTGAAATTAAAGCAGATTCAGTAAGTCTCCGTTTTGCTCTATCTGGGATGGATTTTAAGATTTTTGCACGTCCAAAGCCGAAAGAGTGGCCATGTTCGACACAGTGGGAAAAGAGTGCATTTAAGGGGTTTGCATTTCTTATGTCCCTTTTATGTTCGCTTAGTCTGATTTCCAAATTTCGCTGTGTCTCACCTATGTATGGTTTTTTGCAATCATTACATGGGATAGCGTAAATACCGGCTTTGGATGTGGAGATTTCAGCGGAATGCTTGCTAGTTTTTAAAGTTCGCTTTATAATTAAGGAAGTGGTTTGTACTGTTTGTATGCCTAGATTATTAAGAGCATTGCAAATTGTGTCGTTGTTAGTGTGGGTAGGTATAAGAAGATGTCTATTTAGTAGTGGTGTATCTGGTGTGTTCTGCTTTTGTCTGTCTATGTTTGAGTATATTTTGATGGCTTTTTTCTTTGTTTTAGAGATAAGGTAAGTTGGGTATTGTAAAAGTTTTAGTGATTCGGTGATATGTGTGATTTCATTTTCGAGATATTGAGGGCTGCAGATTCTAAGGGCACGTAAGAAAAAACCGATGATCATGCCCGTTTTTATTTTATCACTGTGGTGCGTGTAATAGTGTATATAATCATTTTTGTGTGTACTTTTTCGATGTACTTTAAACATAAGATCGTTTTCAGATCTTATGATAAGTACATCAAGAAAGGGTAGGGAGTTGTTATGTTCGGATTCATATGTGAATTTTATGGAGGGTTCGACTGAGTTGAGTTTATTTTTTAATTCTTCTATGTGTGTATTTGCGGGGAGAAAAATGGGGATATCGTCAATGTATCGAAAATAAGTTGTGTTTGCAGGTATTCTAAATTTAAAAGAGCTAGTTTCTAAGAATTCTAAGAATAAGCAAGCGAGTACCCCACTAAGGGGGTTTCCCATGGGGAGTCCGAATTTTTGTTTATAAAAATAGTTATTAAATTGGAAGTGGGTAATGTTTGTGATAAGTTTAGTTATTTCTATTAATGTTTTCGGGGAGAAAGGTAGATCAATTTTAATTTTGTTTAGATGTTTTAGAAGTAACGTAAGACATTTTTTAATTGGGACATTGGTGTATAGAGAGACTATGTCCAAACTATGCATTGTTTTATTTTGTATATTGATGTTTTTTATTCTATTTAGTAGGTCTCCAGAATTTTTAATATGAGCAGTACTAATGGTGCCCATTAGTGGGGTTAAAATTTGGGAGATGGCTCGTGTCTCTATGGAGACGGTTATAAAATTTCTAGAAAAAGTCCTTGCTTTAGTGACAACTATGTTTTGCAAGCAATGTCACTCCGAAGAGATATAATTATAAAGAAGCTACAGAACCAAGAAATTGTAGATTTTCGTGATCGCTTTTTTTTTTTTACACGGTGGTCACCACTTATCAAAACCACTTATAAAATATATATATATATATATATATATATATATATATATATATATATATATATATATATATAAAATATATATATAGTAAAACTCCTTTAATTTGAACTTCCTCTAAAGTTGGACTTCCTCTCATTTGGACTTCCTCTCATTTGGACTTCCTTTCATTTGGACTTCTTCTAAACCTGGACTTTCTCTAAACATGAACTGTCTCGTCATTGAAATTGTATTAGCATATTTGATGCGGAGTTGCAGTAAAACTGTTTACATGGTTTAGTCAGATATTGTGCAGAAATGTTAGCATTGGTACTATGTAATTAATATAGATTAGCTATGGATAATTAATTTACACTAACTGTAAAAAATTTTTCAGATTGCTATATTTAAAATTGTGTAAAACAACTCATCACAATGGCTTGCAACTCTAAAATCAGAGAATACATCCGGTCTAGAAAAAATTCTTGAAACCAACCGGTTACCGACCAACCACGCTGTTCTTAAATCACTTAATGCAAATGATGTTGAAATGTGGGTGCAACAAGATGAGGAAACTACTGATCAATATCCTGAAGGCAGTAATGGTGATGAAAATAGCGACAGCTCCCATTCTTTTGACCCTAATGTAAATAACCAAGAACACTCTGATGAAGCAATATCATGGGATGATGCAGAAAAGTCTATGGAGACGGTTATAAAATTTCTAGAAAAAAGTCCTTACTTTAGTGACAACTATGTTTTGCAAGCAATGTCATTCCAAAGAGATATAATCATAAAGAAGCTACAGAACGAAGAAATTGTAGATTTTCGTGATCGCTTTTTTTTTTTTTTTTTTTTTTTACGGTGGGAAGTGTTTACTTAAGAAGGCGGTTCATTAGGAATTTCTTTAAGTTGGACTTGAAGACATCCAAGTTGTAGTCAGGTTGGAAGCAGGCAGACGGAACAGAGTTCCACAGGCGTGCAGTTCTAAGAAAGAAGCTTTGTTCATGGAATCCACGTTTTGGTTTAGGCACAGATAAAGAGTGGGGGAAATTTTTCACAGTGGATTCAGCTAGACGGGTGTTTTTCGTGAAAGATTGGCGAGGGGGGGGGCAGAGATTGGAGTTCAGACGAGCACCTGCCATGGAAAAAACAAGGATAGGCTCGCAACGTCTCTTCTGTGGCAGAGAGGTTGCAGGGAAGAGAAAAGGGCATCCCCCACTAAGTTACAAAGTCTATTTTGTACTCTGTCAAGGCAGGATAGGCTGTTTTTAGCAGCTCCTGCCCAGATATGGCAGCAGTATTCCATCCTTGGACGTACTTGTCTTTTATATAGATAGAGAATTGCATCAGTAGTGAGATATCTTCTGGAGCGGTAGAAGGATCCTGTAGTACTTACCAACACAACAAACGCCCTCGTGTTTGTACCTTGTATAGGCATGCGCGACAACAAAACTTGGGTTTTTATAAGCGGAAGTCTCGAGGTTGTCAGGAATCTACAGGCACATACGCAAGAGGAAGGATTGAGATAGTGGTATAAAGGCAGGTATGAGAAGGTTGTTATTGTTGTTGTCATTGGATGTTACAGTGACGCGTGCGTTAGCAGGTGATTAAGAGGCGGTTTATTTGTGTGTGTCAAGTCGCGCACCTCGGTGAAGGTGAAGGTCATAGATCCCACCATCTTTCCAGCGACCTTGGCAACAGACTTGATGTACGTGTTCCATTTCAGATCAGGAGTAAAGGACAAACCCAGAAGCTTGTCAAAACATGGGGCTTCTCCTAGACGAGAGCCATCCATTTCAATTGATGCCAGATGGGGATCAGAGCGTTGATGATGTAAAGATAGGGTGTTGGTTTTAGATGCATTAAAGGTAACCAGCTACGTCTTCCCCCACTGAACCACGCGCTCGAGATCAGAGGAGAGAGAATCAGAGAGAACTTTGTCATTTACAGCCTTTGATGTGTTGCCGTAGATGGTCGTGTCATCAGCATAGATGTCAACGAATGATTTAAGTATGTGTTTATGGAGGTCATTGATGTAGATCAGGAAGAGAGTTGGGCTCAGGATTGACCCTTGAGGGACTCCAGCATTAATACTGCAGGTCTCTGATTTTTGTCCATTGACCATTACTCTTATAAGCCTATCGGAGAGAAATGATTTAATGATTGAGAAAACATTTCCAGTTATACCGTAGCTGGAAATCTTGTGAAGTAGGCCCTTATGCCATACCTTGTCGAAGGCCTTTGATATGTCAAGAGCAATTGCCCTAGAAAGGAAGCCTTTGTCAAAAGATTCACTAATCCTGTGAGATATAACCGTTAGCACATCTGCTGTAGATCTTGCAGAACGGAAACCATATTGTGTGTCACTAAGAAGGTTGTTTCTGCTGAGGTGGTTGACTATTTCTCTATTTAATATGGATTCCAGCAACTTACTCATAACACACAGGAGACTTATTGGTCTGTACTGAGAAGGAGATGACTTATCACCTGAATTCTTAAATACAGGGCATACTGATGAGGTTTTCCAGGGAGTTGGAAAGCACTTCTCCTTAAGGCAACGCTTAAACAGTTTCGTAAGTATGGGAGCAAGTTCTGGTTGAAGCTTTTTTAACACTCTAATTGGGATGCCGTCAGGGCCAGTTGCTTTACTGGAATCAAGGTTCTTGATTAGCTTGGCGACCTCATGCACAGATATTTGTATGTTACCTAGCTTGTTCTGTGTTATAGGAGGAAATATGGGGAGTTGATGGCCTTCGTCGCATAGGGTAGAATTAGCTGCAAAGTTTTTTGCAAATAGTTTGGCCTTGTCTGATGCTGACGAGTTGACCTCTGGTCCATTGATAATGGTTGGGATAGAACGCACACTTCTGTTCAGGATCCTATTTGTTATTTGCCAAAACTGGTGGGAACCAAGCAGCTGATCAGCTAATTTGGATTTAACAGACTGGGCATATAGCTCTCTTGCATTTTTTATTACTCTTTTACAGTGGTTGCTGGCGTTCCTGAAAACAGCTTTAGTCTCAGTGCATCTATTACGTTGGTAGTGATGGAAAAAAATGATTTCTGTGCGCAATAGCAGCAGCACATTCTGGGGAAATCATGGCTGGCTGTTAGGTTTTTGTTGGAATGTTTTAGATGGTATGAATTGGTCTATGCCTACAATTAACCATTCGGTCAGATCTGATACTATAGAGGACACATCCTTTTTAAACATGGAATCAGATATGAATGTACGGAAATTATACCAGTCAGCCATAGAGTATCAGTATACAGTACGGTGGAGGGGTACGTTTGGGGACTTATTACATTTCATTTTTATCTTAACTGATACGACAGAGTGGTCAGAGGATCCTAGAGGAGAATGAACGGAACATGAACACAGCTATGGGGAAGTTGAGAGAAAAAGGTCTAGGAGGCTTGCATATTGACCAGTAGTATCAGGCACATGCGTGGGTTCACGAACAATCTGAGTGAGGTCATAAGCAATGGCAAAATCATGACAAAACCTCCCCTCATCGTCTGTCTTATTTGAATGGGTCAGCCATTCCACGTTATGCACGTTGAAGTCAACACAGGTGTGGATGTTAGCCGAGGGATGTGCAGACAGGATGTGGTCAATTTTCTCAGATATACTCTTAAAGATAGTAACTCCGCTGTTATGGGGCCGATAGAGGACAAATATAAATGCAGTGGTGTTAACAAGTGCAACCCAGAAGCACATATAGGGTAAATTAGGATCTTCTCTAGAGATATCCCTGCCACACAGGAAGCTATCTTTAATGTAGGCACTTATTCCATGCTCATGGCGATCTTGGGGGTCAGATTTTGCTGTTAAGTTAGAGTATCCGTTAAAATTGGGTTTCAACCTCTGGAAGGTTGGAGCATAGACCCCTGATGTTGGAAAAGGAGACCTGGTAGTAGGGGTCTACATTGAAAGATGGGGTTCTAGGTTTATTCGAGTTTTTGTTCTGGAGATATTTCATGTTGAGGTTTTGGGATTTGTTGACAGGTCGGCATACTTGATTAGAGCAGTACAGAGAGGGAAAGTAAGAGAGAGAAAGACAGGAATTTTTTGTGGCACACGAAAAGGTAAAGCCGTTACAATTACCCACTAGTATGGCATTGAGAGGCCCCACCAGAGACTACTGCATGGTCCATAATCCATTCACCAAATGGCAATACAGCAGTCCCAGTACTTTGTGCTTGCTGATAGAACAGCCTCCTTAGTGGTTAATCCAAGGTTCGGGTCCCTGACTATCAGGCGGATAACGTCAGCCCAGACAAAACATTTACCTCCAGCACCCTTACTAATGACATGGCCACAAGGATAGACATAGAGACAGAAAAATTTCCGACATCTCAGACTACTGTTCACCAAGTACTACCGACCTTTAAGCAGCTTTTTCTTCACCCTTTGTCAGAAAAATCACTCATTTGAATGAGGACTGAGGGACAAAAAAGGAGAAGCGAGAGTTACTGGAGCTGCCGATAACACATCCACTGTATTATCTACTCTCCATTAAAAAAAAGAAAAAACGGGGAGGAGGGGAATAGGCTTACGAAATACAATGGCAGCGCCCGGGAGCTTAATCGATGAAAATAGAAACTGCAATGAATAAATAAAAAAAACTGTATTTTACATAAATGTATGATTTCTGTAGATGATAACTTAGGTAATAAATACCTAACAAGTAAGAATAGATTTAATTTATTTTCAATGTTTTTGTTCCTGGTAATAATATTGAACAATTCTTACTTACAATATATCGTAAACTCAACTTAATATATACTTGAAGTATCATATAGCAATGAATTTCATTTACTATTTCTTAATTCTTAGAAAATGAAAGTTAACTGCAGCACGTTTTTTTTATCGC
This sequence comes from Euprymna scolopes, assembly GCF_053919585.1. Classification (NCBI taxonomy): domain Eukaryota; kingdom Metazoa; phylum Mollusca; class Cephalopoda; order Sepiida; family Sepiolidae; genus Euprymna; species Euprymna scolopes. The sequence goes on from NC_136486.1 coordinate 2,739,320, forward strand.
GAAACTTGAACAGCATCCTCTAATTTGAACGAAGCGGATGTTCAAATTATAGGAGTTATACTGTATATATATATATATATACACACTAGAAGAATGTCTGTCCAAGGACGAGTATAATTAATTCCCTGAATAGAATAGTTGTGCACTACTTTGAAGACTACCATGTGAACATGTACTTATACTAAACCTTATGTCTATAACTCTTATTCCAATTTTAATCAAAAACCTTGGCATTTTATTGATTATAGAAAATTCCTAAAATTTAAACCTTAAGCTTTAGGAGTCTTAAGAAATCCAGGGAATCCTGCTTAATTGGTGTCCAATGACTATGAATCAAATTCAATGCAAATCTGAAATATTTTAATAGTACCATGTACAGTTTGCGAACCGGACGTATCTAAGAAGGTACGTGCAAAATAAATTTCCGATGCTCAAAATGTATAAACATTTTGATCCTTTCCTTTACTTAAAAATTCCCCAGAAATTAGGAAAATAATCAATTTTAATGAAATTTTTAGTATTTATCAAATAATGATTACGAAATATAATAAACCCATTATTTCTATTTGTATCTTAGTTGAAATGTATTATTTTGTTTAAATAAAAAACACCTTCACTAAAGTTATGGTTTCACTAGTAAAAAAACAAAATAAATGAATTTATTTTTGCTTTTTAATGAAAATAAAGCATCATAAATTGTAACAATAAAAATAGAAAAAAATATTTTTTACAGAAAAATTACGAAAAAAAGTCCCTAAAGTCTGTATTAATGAAATTGATATAACTCGAAGAAAAATAAATTTCTCGAACTACCTATCATTGAATTAAGTATTGCTCATTTAATATTTTCAGATAAAAAGTTGTAAATGCAAAAAATATTTCGTGAAAATTCTACTGTGGGTTGATGAGTGTGTTTTTTTTTTTTGTCTTGTTTTGTCTTTTTTTGTTTTTTTGCATGTTCACACTCCGCACGTCAATTTCTTAATTTTTTTATTAACTGCAAAGAATTTTATGAGATTTGAAAATTTACGTGTTTTTTGTTTGTTTGTTTGTTTGTTTGTTTGTTTCTTTCTTTCTTTTGCATAAAATCCCGTACGTAAATTTCTTAATGTTTTTTTCGTTGATTGGAAAGAAGTTTATTTATAAGATTGGAAAATTTAAATTTATGTGTGTGTGTGTATATTTTTAAAATATCTATTATTTTTGCAATATACATCAGGAGTATTACGGTATTTTAATTAAACTTTATAACTGATTATAGAAAAAAACAAAATCTTAAACTAAGCAAAGATGAGTTCTTCGTCGAAATATAAAAAATACATTTGAATTTCACTCAAGTCACTTAAAATAATAAAACTTCAAATAAATTTTTTTTAACAAAGTTTGCTTTAAACTAAGTGTTTGGTATAAAATGATTATTTTCTTAAATCAAAAATTCACAAACGATAATACTTTAAGCAATTACAGTGCAAACATAACTTAACATATTCTTTATATTAAAAGAAAGTTCTTAAATTTAACATCTCTTTTCCCCGAGCTGCCTACTGTTGTTTTGATTCCTCTCCCCTCCTTCCTCTCCATCTCCGGGCAAATCATAATAAAAAATTGATTAAACAGAAGTCCCATAGCAGGGGAAATTGAAGAAAATGATATAAAGGTTTAGTTTTAAATTGCGCGGTAAAATCCAAGGTAACTGTCCTTTAAAGCAGTGAAGTAATGAGATCCAAGCTGTATATTGTGTAATCCAAGTTGGGCATATTTCTGGAGTAATTCTTCGTCATGGGCCGGTGAAAAGATTTTTAAGGTCTGGTTGGAAACTTTATATTTAAAGCCTTAGTATTACTGGGCTTAAACGTTTGTGAGATAGAATAGGTAAAAAGGGGTAGTGGAGGGGAGAGAAATTTAAAATGAAGAGATGGATGGGGGGGGGAAGATAACATATATATATATATATATATATACATACATACATACATACATATATATATATATATATATATATATATATATATATATATATATATATATATATATATATATATATAGCAGAAAGTGACTTCTATGGACAAAGTTCAAACGAGCTATAAAAAGCTATAAAAAGGTTGAGTAGTCGCTTTAGCAGGTCAGGTTAGAAGGAAAGGGAGGAAAAAGAAAAAGAAGCAGAAAAAATAAAAGAAAAGAAAGGAAGAGGAAAAAGAAAAAGAAGCAGAAAAAATAAAATAAAAGAAAGGAAGAGGAAAAAGAAGCAAACGAAACAACGTTTTTCAAGCTGAAATCAACCTTTAAACTAATTAACCTAAATTCTTTACTCTGTTTAAATGTATTAAATCCACTCAACTCAAACAATTAATATATAAGGTGCTATTTTTTAAATTTTTTACTCATTGTTAATATCCTTTAAATGGGGCGATTAAACTGAAGATTTAGAATAATATCTGTAAGTAAATTGTACAACTAAATCTAAGCGTATTCATAGAAGGTGTTATTTTAATTTTATAATACTAATGATGATCCTTTACTGTTAAATAGAAAATAGTACTACTTTATTGGGAGGTATCAAAATTTCGGTAATAATAATTATAATATTTAATATGTATATATATATATATATATATATATATATATATATATATATATATATATATATATATATGCTTCGGTTTTGATTCAAACTGATGCACTCAAATCATATGGGTTTATTTTTATTTTTGAAATCGCAACTTTATAATATTTAAAAATCGATAGAACATTAACTCTATAATAATGTGTAAGAAATCTGCAAGAATTAAAATATCATATTTAAGCGTACTTTACGACCGGGCTACGAAATCCATTGAAAACCATTTATTAAACTAAAAAATGGATTCCTTTGGTTGTGCAGTGGAGACCAGGCAAGGTAGTGTTGTGTTGTGCCGTATTCACAGACGGTTGGGTCAGTTTTATAGCCTCATTTGGTCAGAGCAACTTTGAAACAAAAAAACAAGAAAGACAATCGATGCCTATGCTAAAATACTATTCATGGGAAATTAATATATCTAATAATTGAACAATACTATCATAAATATTTCTCGTTTGCGTATTTCTGAAACACTTGGTTATACAATTTTTTTTTTTTTTGTTGTTAAGTCCTTTGCATCGTTATTGTACTCAGCAAGATATTTCAAACCGCACCGATTGAGCAATGGGGGGCAGGCAAGGTAGTGTTGCATCGTATTGCCCTCCTCTTCACATTCACAGACGGTTGGGGCAGTTTTGAGGCTTCATCTGGTTAGAGCAACTTTGAGCAAAAAAGAAGAAAAAAGAAAATCGATGTCCACGCTGCTATACTAAAAACGTTTATCGAAAAAATAAAATATCAAACAATTGAACAATTCGGTTAAACATTTTGTTTCTGACATTTTTTTTATATTATTTGCATTATTTGGATTCTACAATTCTCATCTTTACCGTTATTTTCACAACGTTTCGGTCGATGTAACCTCCGATCTTTTTTGGTGTATTTATAGAATTCGGGAATCTTTCCGTCGAACTTAGGAATTTGTATGGAATTTCGAACGGAACTCTTTATTTAATCCACGGGGGTAGCACACCCTCATTCCATCAGCCATGCAGTGATTTATATCTCTATGGGTTATGTGACAAATTACTAATTGTGATTTCTGATTTACACGTGTTTGGACTGAGTTAGGTGTGACATAATCAGTCATTTAATTAGATTTTTTCTTACAATCCTATTATATATATATATATATATATATATATATATATATATATATATATATATATATATATATATAGGGTGACCTAAAAAAAAACAAAAGCTAAATGGAGGCTATCTAGAACATATGCTGTAGAACGGAGAAAAAAAAAGGCCAAAGACCCTAGTGTTTTGATGTGATGTTTTGAATATAATAAACTAGTTATGACCAAAGTTTCATTTCATTCCGACAAAACACTAAGAAACGAGGCCTAATTAGATTTAGGGCCCGTTTTTTTTGGTCACCCTATATATATATATATATATATATATATATATATATATATATATATATATATACATATATATATACATATATATATACATATATATATATATATATATATATACATATATATATATATATATACATATATATATATATACATATATATATACATATATATATATATATACATATATATATATATACATATATATATATATACATATATATATATATACATATATATATATATACATATATATATATATATACATATATATATATATATACATATATATATATATATACATATATATATATATATACATATATATATATATATATACATATATATATATATACATATATATATATACATATATATATATATATATACATATATATATATATATATATATATATATATATATATACATATATATATATATATATATATATATATATATACATATATATATATATACATATATATATATATATATATACATATATATATATATATATATATATATATATATATATATATATATATATAAAACGTCATCATTACATTTTAATACTCGGACCCAACACGTTGTATCTGAGACAGTTGTAAACAAAAACGAAAGAAATTCCATTCCTTTTTTTCAGTAAAAATGGAATGGTTCTTCCAAAATAACGCAAAGTTCTCATAGTTTATGGCGTCGGCCACGTAATTAAACGTCTCTCACCACCCTGAGCCAAGCGTTCATCTTCCCTGGCACGCAATTTTCTTCTCCAGTCCTCACCACGTAGTTCATTTTTTTCTTTCTCTTTTCCTTCTCTTTCTCCGCTGTGACCTCACTTCACGCACTGGCTGGGTCATTTGTATGTGTCATGTGGCTACTGCTACCAACGCTAGCGGCTGTTACACACACGCACACACACACACACACACACACATATATGTGTGTGTGTGTGTGTGTGTGTGTGTGTGTGTGTGTGCGCGCGCGCGCGTGTGTGTGTGTACTAGGTACGGGCAAAAAAGGTAAGGAAAAAAAGTTTTTTTTTAAATGAGACAGACAGCAAAGGGATTCAGTAACATGCAAAAACAGTCTCCAAGGATTCTCGTCATCATTCGTCCGCATTCTCTCTGCGGCCTCCTTTTATGCAGTCGAGCGGCGAGATTTTGTACACAAACTGCGAGATTTTCTGTCACTTTGCGAGACTGCTTAATTATAAAAGCTGTGGGAACCATCATTTCGATTCTTTCTTCCCCCACTCCGACAGCTTAATTCCACATGACACACACACGCGCAGATACTTTAATGGTGAGCCACAATTTTCCCTAGATGCGGGAAAGGCATATATAAGCCTAGGTTTTTCCCCCCTTTTTTCAGAGTGTTTATTTTTATGGAAAAAACTTGATTGGGAACTAGCTTAGCAACCATTAGTTAGCTTTGATAACGTCATTGTAGGCAGTGAAAGCAAACGATGCACGCTTTGTTTGTTTTGAGATAGGAAAGTCGTTATTGCACCAGATCATTATAAAGTAGTTTCCGGTCTGAGTGTGATGTTTTTTTTTTTTTTTTTTCTTTTCGGTGTTTGTTTTGTTTTGTTTTAGTTTGTTTTCTAGGGTACAATTAGAATTATTTATAAACAATTATTAATTGTATTTACTGGGATTTTTCACACAGGCCACCATTAAATGTTTCTCTCTGTCAAGACCCTGTGATGTATATGCCCTGGAGTCTAGGTGACAACAAGTCTCCCCAGATTTCTACTACTCTTTTGATAACCTTTGTGAATGAATTTGCGTTATCGCAACAGCCGTTTGCCATTGATTTCTCGCTGACAATGACTATTGACCTTCACTGAAATTTGGGTGGCAATAAGCCTCCCCAAGATCCCAGTATTCTTCACGCTCATTCAGTAGAGGTCTGGTTAGTGCCCCCCCCCCTCGGTCTTTCCATCATCCTTGCCCCCTCACACTATTTGCTTTGGTGGCTTTTGGTCAAGATCAAAGTGTAGTATCTGTTCCGGCAGATACTGCAAGCTATGACTAGCTATGACTAGCAAAGACCAGATATGGGGGCAACCCCACATGCCTGACCTTTAACCAGCTCCCATTTCCCACCTCTCGGGAGCTGGTCCCCTTTTTCCCTTCCCCCTCCCTTCACTCCTCACATTAAAAATTGGCCTTGTGCCTAATTTGCTCGGTGGGGGAGCAAATAAATACCATCTGTTCTTCAGATGCTGCACTCTATTTTCTTGTTCTCTTTCGGTGGAGGAGAAATCTTTCACGACTGAGACAATTTTTATTTTTCTACCTTTTCTCCACGTTAAAAAACGACCCTGGTGTCTAACTCTGTCCCGTGGGGAGGCATAGTAAATAGGTACAATTATATGATTTCAGTTTTCATGATTTCATGTGGCGTTCCTCTATTTTTTTCATTTTACTTCTATTGTAGTTCCTATATGTCTGGTTTGTTTGTAGCTCATGCGAACTAGTTTCTGCATTCCAAGGTTTTCCTTAATATTTAATCAGTTTTTATTATTGTTATCTGCTGAATCTTCTCGGTCATCCCCGCTAATTCTAATCGCTCCCAATCCCTTTTTCAAAGTTTTTTTTGGGATTGTTCCTAGTGCTCCTACTATTATTGGTGTTATTTTGACTTTGTTCGTCTCCCATATTCCTCTCAGCTTTCTGACCAATTCTGTATATTCGCTTCTCCGATAGTATTCCATGTATATGTTCGCCATCACTGGTGATAATAGGAGGGGCTAGCTATGGGCTCGCCATTATCACCAGTGATGGCAAACATATACATGGAATACTTCGAAGACATGGCCTTAGGTTCAGCTCCCTTAAAGCTAACCATGTGGCTAAGATACGTTGATGACACCTTCATACTCTGGCCCCATCAGGAAGACATCCAGGCTCTCCTAGACCATGTGAACTCAATAAGACCATCGATACAGTTCACAATGGAGAAAGAAAAAGATAACCAACTGGCCTTCCTTGATATACTCATATCACGCACAGAACATGGGTTTAAGACATCCGTATATCGCAAGCCTACCTTCACCGGACAATACCTTAACTTCAACTCCCATCACCCATACAGTATCAAACATGGAATCGCACGCTGCCTACAACATCGAGCAGAGACAATAAGTAGTGACACCATTACATACCACCAAGAAATGGTCAGGTTGAAGAATACCCTCCGTCATAACAACTACCCCGATAGCATACTATCCACCAGACGTGTTAATAGTATAAGAGACGAGAATGAAACCCAAAAACCTCCAACGGTCTGCCTACCATACATACGAGGCATCTCCAAAAAGATTCAGAGAATATGTGCCCCCTACAACATCAGGACGGTATTCAAGAGCGAGTCAACACTCAGACGACACCTGGTACGAGTGAAGTCCCGCATGGAGGAGAACATGACCAAAAACTGCATATACTCCATCCCATGCAGTTGCAGAAAGGTTTACAAGGGTGAAACATGCCGCCCCCTCAAAGTAAGGGTGGAAGAACACCGAAAAGTGGTAACTAAAGGGAAGACGGAAAAATCGGGTATAGCCAACCATGTCTGGATGGAGAGGGGGGGGGACCATCGCCCCCATGGGATGAAGTAAAAATAATAAACAGAGAGACCCACTGGAAAGTGAGAAAACTTAAAGAAACAGCTCACATGCTCGGACATAACAACCTACTGAGCAAACCAAACATAGAACTGAATGCAATTTGGACACCTCTGATAGAGAGAGAAAACCTTGAATAACAACATAGGTTTAACATTAACAAAAACCAACCAAGAATTTTCCTAGTGACATATGGCCGAGTGGTCCTAGACGTTGTATCAAAGTTTACAGTTACCCAAAGGTGCTGAGTTCAATCCTGAACGAAGGCAGTGAAAAGTAACATTCAAAACAGAGAATCAGCAACTATGTCCCAGAGCCTAGCTGGGGTCCGAACACGGTACCCCCGTAATAATATTAAAGGGTTGGGTTCGAGATTCTTAACAAACGGTTCCCCAGTTCGATACAAAACACCTGATGAAAGCCGGAGGGTAAAACGGCCGAAACATTATAATGTTATGTATTACAACCAAGATGAGCAAGTCAGTTCGACAATCTCAATAAATGAAAACACCTCATCTCAAAAATACAGACAATTACTAGGAATTTTTCTTCTTGACATTTGGTTGCCTTGCTTGGATAGATTTATGTGTTTGTACGTCCATGTCCCATGGAATTTTGCGATTTTTATTTTCAAATACTGCTACTTGTTTGTGCTTGTACCATTTGTCTGGGTGTTCAAGATGTAGTTGTTTGCATAGTTCCCAGTATACTGCCTTCCCTTCTTGACCGTGTTTATTCTTGTATTCTTATAGGGCTAGTTTGATGCATTAACTAATAATGTGGTTTAGCGTTTCGTCTCTTTGTCCACAGAATCTGCATTTGCTGTTTTCTTGTGTCTTGTCAATCTTTGCTTTGATATAATTGGCTCAAATCGCATTCTGCTGTTATTACGGATTCTCTTTTTCTGTTTAAGCTCCTTTTCATGAGTTTCTTCTTTTGTCTCATCTTTTGCCATTTCTTCTTGTTTTATCAATTGTTTCTCTGTTCATTTTTGTTTATTGATTAGACTTGGCTAACAGTCATGAAATGTTACTTGCAGCAGTGACGAAAGAGGAAGAACTAGATCAAGGATCCATGGAAGATAAACAGAAGTATAAGAAAAGAATCGAAGCAGAAAAGTTGACTAAGAATGAAACTTCATGGTCAGTTTGAGTTATGTACTAAATATGCAAAATATGTTAGGACTAGGGAATTTTCTGTTTAAAGATGCCTTGAAAAGAGTGAGAGAAACTCTTATAATTGCTGCTTAAGAGCAGGCAGTAAATACTAATGCAATCAATAGAATCATCTTTGGAAAGGACAGTTCTGATAAGTGCAGACTGTGGTTTAAATCTTGAAACAATGTCACACATTGTTTGTGTGTGTGTGTGTGTGTGTGTGTGTGTGTGTGTGTGTGTGTGTGTTCTACACTTGCTTAAAAAAATACAAACGTCGCCATGACAAAGTATTGGAATTTGTACAAAAGGTTTGGAATAATAATAATAATAATAATAATAATAATAATAATAATATTAGGAGCACTAGGAACAACCCAAAAAAACTTTGAAAAAAGAATGGAAAAAATTGGAATCAAAGGATTGACTGGAAAAATACAACGAACAACAATAATGAAAACCGCTGAAATATTAAGGAAAACCCTTGAATTTGGAAACTAACACACATGAGCAACAAGTGCAGATCAGACAAACTGCTGCAGAAGCAAAGCAAGAAATGCCACATGGAACCAATAACACTGAAGTCGCATATCTATAATTTCTCTGACGCCACTCCATACCCCCATTACCAGATCACTGCTCCAGCCCCCCCCTTCCTCAGAAAAAAAGGTGTGAGACCAAACAGCCAAGTAGAGTCAAGGAGGAAGGAAAGGCTGAGAAGAGAGCACTGACCAAACTTCCGCCGGATAAGTGCGAACGGAACTGGGACTTAGGAGACCAATGGCCACTGCCAACGAGAAATCAATGCCAAGCAGCTGTTGCGATAATGCAAATTTATTTGCAAATATTATCGAAAGAAGTGAAGGGTACTGGAAACCTGGGGAGACTTGTTCTCACTCAGCTTCCAGGGAACACCACAGGTTATTTTCAAGGAGAGATCTTTGATGACCTGAGTAAAAGCTCCTTGTGAGCCAATAATAATAACAACAGCAATAATAATAATAATAATAATAATAATAATAAATAATGATAATAATAATAATAATAATATAGAGTGGAACAATAGCATTGTTGCCCTAGAAAAGACAACATTATTCCATTTTCGTTTGATGAAAACTAGTTTTCTATTTTTTTCTTACAGATCATCTACTAGTTGGACAGTTGTGTACATATCTTAAGAGTGATAGGAGTTTTCTATCATGTCTGAAAGTGACACAATGTATAACAAGCAAGATCGAAGATGCGCCACTGTACAACTCATACCGATCAAAGTTATGACAACAGGACCATTGCCTACACCCTCAAAATACATCACTAGATTGTCATGAATAACAGGGCTGTGCCTATGATGATGAAAACAAAGTTTCTGCCACGGTTCTGGTCTTTGGTGTGGTTTCAAGTGAGGGCCACATCATGCCACTTCACATCTTCGAAGTTGGCTTGAAAGACAACACCAATGTGTACCTGAATGTGCTCAAGAGTGCGGTGATTCTGGGTGTGGTAGCAGGACTTGGCACCAGTCCAAAGAGATGCAGGTTTGGCTGCAGAAGGAATGCTATGACTTTGTATCCTTCTCTCACTGGCCCCCTTCCTCTTCTGACATGGATCCGCTGGACTGCTTTGTTTAGTCATACGTTGGGAACATCACCAACATGACCTCTCACAATACCAAAGCCAGCCTGATTGCTGCCATACATTGGGTATTCTATCAGCGCTTATGAAAAAAGGCATGCTTCCAGTTCCGGATGGATATCAAGGACGTGATTGAAGCTGAATGCGGCTACATTGAATAGATATCAACTCTACTACATAATCAAGTTACTTGAATTGATTTTTTCAACAAAAGTTTTAAAATAAAGCTGTAGTGTTGTTTTCTTAAAGGCAACACTTTTATCGTTCTTCCGAATATTAATAATAATATTTCTACACCCCCCATCATGCACTCCCCCCATTGTTTCATCACCGATCCCCCCCCCCAAAAAAAAATGATACCAAAGAGCCGAGAAGGGTCAATAAGGATTGAAAGACTGAGAAGCGAGCGCCAACCAGACCTCGGCTGGACAAACGCAAAGAGAACTGGGACCTTGGGGAGGCTGAGTGCCACTCAAATTCCAGCATAAACCAATGGCCACTACCAGCGAGAAATCAATGGTAAGCGGCTGTTGCGATGATGCAAATTCATTTGCAAATGCTATCGAAGGAGGTGGAGAGGTCTGGACGTCTGGGGAGACTTGTTGTCACTCAGCTTCCAGAGAATACCACAGGTTTCCAATCAGATCGTTTGTTGACTTGTGTGAAAGCTCCATGTGAGCCATTAATAATAATATTAATAATATTACTGCTACTACTACTACTACTACTACTACTAATAATAATAATAATAATAATAATACTATTAATAATAATATTAATAATAATATTACTACTACTACTGCTACTACTACTACTACTACTCATAATAATAATAATAATATTTATTAGCCAGGCACAGAGGTACAATATCAGAGACTCATCAAATTGCTTAAGGAGTAAATAGGCTTTGCCTATTGCTGGTTTTCACATTGTTTATTAGCTAGGCGCAGAGGTGCAATAACAGAGCCCCTTCGGAGCCACCCTGTGTTTGGCCTTGTTTCCTGACTAGGACATTGAACGCCATTCCCCTATTCTTATCCCCAATTTCTTTCTCTCACAAACTGATCAAATTGGGTTTGCTGGAATGTCACTTGTGCTCACTCGGCTGGTTTGGGCCGGTTTTGTTTGCTAGGTTGAAGGTACCTGATTGACAGTTTGTCTGGCTGCTGTTTCTGATTGACAATGCAGGAGCCCTAACTTTTTTGTAGTTTATAATATCGGAATAGTTGTAGTACCATGTCCTGCATGGAAAGGGACCTGGCTGCTATCTTTAGTGGGCTTTCATGAGGTCACAACTGTCTAGGAAGGATTCGGCTAATGGACCTGTTTTGTGTGTATACTTGGTGTCAAAACTGGTCCAGTTTGTCCAATTCTCTTCCCATTCAATCTAAAATTAAACAAAAAAGTAATGAAATGACAACCCAAACAAATATCACGATCAAACCAGACAACGACCCAAACAAAACCAATTCGCCTCCTCCCTTGAGGCTCACATTCACAAATCTGTGAACTGATGTAGAGTCTTATCTCTTAGTAAGTTTCCCGGATATCTTAGCTTTAAGTGAAACAAACCTCCTCCCCTCAACCCCCTCTTATTAGTTTAACATGACAAGATACCCCCCTTTCTGCCATAAGGACTCGGATAAATATATGCACGGGTTTGGAGTCTACATTTGTAGCACAGAGCAACATCTTGAATCAGATGACCAGACTTTTATTTGCTTTCAACTTTTGTCACTTCATTAGTTATATTTTCTCTACCGTTTTTCCTCAAGTCGGGACTGTACCACAAAAGCTGAAATGCTTGCCCAGTGATACGCCTCCAACTTCATCTTAGAACCAACAAACAACCCCCTCCCAAATTTCCTTATGCAGACTGAAGCAACATTAGATGATGTGAAAATCACCCCCTTCTAATGTCTGCAATATCATAAAAAACTTGAATACCTCCAAGGCGTGTTGGCCTAATCTCATCCCTGTTATACTATATAATTAAGAAATGCTTAGCTGAGCTAGCCTCTATACTTTCCAAGCTCTACAATAAATACCTTGCTGAATCTTGCTTCCCTAATAGCTAGAAAATGGCCTCTGTGGTACCAGCATACAAGAATTCCCTCTCAATTATTGCCCCTCTCTTCACTAAAATCTTTTAATAAAGCTCTAATCAACCACTGCACAAAAGCTAATCTTCTCTCTGACAAACGGTATGGATTTAAGCAATGCTGTTCTACTGCAGGTATTTTAAAAGTCACTTCTGTACGCATATACAACGCACTGAGTGAGGCAGGCGAAGCAAGAGGTGTAGCCCTTGATATATCCAAGGCTTTTGATAAAGTCTAGCATGAAAAGCTACTAATAAAAATTAAATCATAATGTATAACTGGATGAATACTAAATATAATTCAATCCAGGTTGTCACTGATGGACGTAGATCCAAACAGCATAACATTAATGTTGGAATGCCTAAGGGGTCAATCCTTGGACCACTATTATTCCAGATATTCATTAACGATCTCTCCGATAATATTGTGCCCGAGATGAGTATATTTGCTAATGATACAACGCTCTATAACATGTATGAGGGAAGAATGGATGCACACAAATGTAAGACAATGGCAGAATCGTTAAAAACTGACCTATAGACAATAGTAGAATGAGGCCATAAATGAATGTTAACATTTAATGCTAGTAAAACTAAGCTGTTCCCCTTTAACAATTACAAGACACCTTTCCAATCACTGATATCTATGACAAATAACACCTTACTTGAGAATTCTTCCTTTAAATTCCTCAGCTAAGCATTCACGGGCAATATGAACTAGAACAAATAAATTGAGGACATTGCAAAGGGTGCTGCAAAAGAAGCTTGATTCCCTCTATCGTGCTAGAAGAGTACTCACACATCAGAGTACCCTGTACCTCTACCAAGCCACCATTCGCCCATGCATAGAGTATTGTTGCCACATTTGGGTTGGTGCATCTACCGCTAGCCTTTCTCTCTCTCTTGGATAGGGTCCAAAGAAGAGTGTCCAATCTAATAGGTCCTACTTTGTCAACTGATGAACTCGTTGCACTTGTGTCCCCTCGATGTACATATCTCGGACAAACCCACTTAGCAACAAAATCACACCCCTTCACTGTTGAGATCCCTAAATGCCAGAAAGCTTTCTAATTTAATGGTTTCTTTCCTCGAACAGCTAGACTTTGGAATTCCCTTCCTGCTACCTGCTTTACTGCCTGTACTGATATGCAGATGTTTAAATGTAATGTAAACCAACATCTTGCTAATCTTTCCTAGGCATAGTCCCAAATAGTAACCCCTTACATGCAAGTGGCGATATGCCTCGTTAGGAGTGAATGTGAGTAAAAAAAAAATGTTCTCTGCACTATTTCATTGGCGATCTGGATCTTTCCTCTATCGCATCCGATATGGCAGACTGGTTAACTATTGGCATAGACAGCTATATACTTTTTTAAAAACTTTTTAAACCTAATAGTCCATCATGGTACACTCCTAAATGTGCCGCTGCAATTGTTTTATTTTAACTGCTTTAAACGAAATAGATGTTCAGAAACTAAAGTTACCTGTAGGACTGCAAGAAACCACTGCATAAAAAAATGGTTATAGAAAACACGAGAAAGTATTTTGCCATAACTGTCAAGTTTAAATGATCTGAACAGAGTTTTAGCGCATTACCAACAAAGTTCTGAACAAATGCGTAACTTCTATCCTAACCATTATCAACAGACCTGAGGTGATTACATCAGCATTCGACAAAGCCAAACTCTTCGCTAAGAAGATCGCATCAAACTCCACCCCAAGTGATAATGACCGTCTACTCCTGAATTTATCTCAGGATCAATAATCCTCTTAGCAGCATTCATATACCAAGATGCTTCCAAACTCACCAACAGCCTTGATTCGAGCAAAGCAACTGCTCCTGACAACATTCCAATCATTGTGTTCAAAAAGCTGTACCCAGAACAAAGTTGTTCAATCGTTGCATAAAGGAAAGATGCTTCCCAACACATTAGAAAACCCCGTTAGATTGTCTATTATTTAAAACGACGGGGGTTAGTCTTTTACATCTCAATACAGATCAATCGGCACTTCTGCAGTATGTGGACGGCGGCCATTGTTGGGGCGATAACTCCAATTTCTTTTTGATCAAATAATACGGCAAATAAGTAACAAAGAATAATTTTTTTCTGAACAGAAAAATACTTGAAAACCAAAACATTTATTGTCTAAAAATGCATCAAAATATAATTGTAAAGACATTTAAAAGTCTGCGTAAGAAAATATAATTTTAATAAAACAATTTTGTAATGAACGCAACATTGGATTTTTATAAAGTAAAATTGTTTGTTTCTTTTTTTTTTTTTTTCGAACAAATAATTGAAATGAAACATTTTTCCAAAATTGGATTTTTTTCCGAAACATTTTTTGAATTAAAGTAAAATTGTCCCCTATTCTTTGATCGAAAAGCACCACCTGGCGACAGTTTAATGAAACGCACCACAAGATATGGTTGCCGTCCACATACTGTAGAAGTGCCGATCAATCAACCTCCTATGCGTCATGAGTAAATATCTTGAATCTGTGATGAATAGAGAAATTGTCCACCAGAGAAAACAACATATTCAGTGACATGCAATATGGTTTCCGTTCGGGGCGATGAACAGCTGATTTGTTGACGGTAATATCACACAAGATCAGTGAATCTATAGATAATGGATTCGCTTTTGGAGCCATAAGGGTCAGGCACAATGGTCTACTTCATAAGATCTCCAGCTACGGAATAACTGGAAATGTCTCAACCATAAAATCTTTCTTCTCTGAAAGGTTTATTAAAGTCAAAAATCCGATGTATTAACGCTGTCGTACCTTAGGGATCCACCTTGGGCCCAAAACTCTCTTCATAATCTTCATCAACAACCACTCAAATCACATTCTTTGTTCTTTCGTCGACATTTATGCAGACAGATAAATGGCTAAACAATAACTACAGTTTATATTAAACTTAACCTTGTATAATATACAGCCGTCGTGGGGAGACAAATAAATCGCAGTAAATTCACTTTATTCTCTAATAAATCTGCCTTGATTATTTCAAATCCTATTTACGTCATAATTACGTCATAATGTTGTATCAGCGATTATCAAAATGACGACGTCCTCAGTTTCGTAATGTGCGCTTTTTGTTTGACAGCCATAACTTTAAGGACTACCTAAAATGGGTAAGTTTACTCATCATTGGTATTTCTTATTCCGAAAGAAAGTCATCAGACTAAAGAATACTTATGCAGTATAAAAATCGTGCTATCGCCGGAATTGTCTGTGCGGTTTACGGAAAACGCCGAAAGGTGTCGAAACGCTAAGCCAATAAAAAAGACTCTGTAGTGGAGGATGCCCTTTTCTCTTCCCTGCAACCTCTTTCCCACAGAAGAGATGTTGCGAGCCTTTCTCTGCTTTATCGTTATTTTTATGGCAAGTGCTCGTCTGAGCTCCAATCTGTGTCCCCCCCTGTCCTGACTTTCATGAAAAACACTCGTCTAGTTGAAACCACTATTAATAATTTCCCCCACTCTTTATCTGTACCTAAACCTAAACGTAGATTCCATTAACAAAGTTTATTTCTTAGAACTGCACACCTGTGGAACTCTGTTCTGTTTTCCTGCTTTCCAACTAACTACAATATGGTTGTCTTCAAGTCCAACGTGAACAAATTCTTGATGAGCTATCCCTTTAAGTAATCCAATTTACCAAATTTCCAATACTAAAGTTGACTATAACATATTTCCCTTAACCACTGTACACTTATTAACCCTTATCCTCGGGTGACCTCCGGGCCTTGATAAGTGGTGACTCCTTTGTAAAAAAAAATCCATTTTCAATTTGTTAGCTATCAGTTATTTGTTATTCAAAAATAAACATTTATTCATAAAATTTTCAATGAGTGTTTTTCTTGATTTGAATTTGAATGTTCTTAAAGTTTCGTAAAAATTGTCCAATAATTGTTTAAGAATATTATTTTCATTTTTCAATTAAATTTGAATTGAAATGGTTTTCATTTTTAATTAAATTTTAATTTTTTTCAATTAATTTTTCATTAAAATCGGTTTCATTTTTCAATTTTTTTTTTAATTATTCTCACTTTTCAATTAATTTTTAATTGAATTAGTTTCATACCAACAGAATTAATGTATTACGAAATAAAATCACAAGTCTTTCGTCCGGCACGTTGCGAAGTTTTCCGTAAACCGCACAGACAATTTTGACGATAGAACGGTTCTTATACTGCATAAGTACTAACTAAAGACTACTAATAACAGAAAACTTACTGTGCAAAATTATGACCATATACATTTCGATTATTATTTCTTTTCTTTATATGCTTCCTTATAATTATTATCGTTTATTATGACATACGGCTATAAAAAAATACCTTGATGCTCCGTAATATCACTGAAGTTAAGCGATGTCGAGCCTGACTAACACTTAGCTAAGTAATCATTTTGAAATAACTGTATGTACGCTGAATGTAAAACCTGGTTCTAACGGTCTTCCAGAAGAGAGACGGTTGCCTATCTGCAATAAATAATCCTGATCCGTTCCTTATAACTTGTTCCGACCAGACACTGGCCAGATACGGCAAACTGATGTGTGTGTATTTATATAGACTAACAAAAGTACCCGTCGTTGACTGGGTTCAAAAACAGCCTACAGAAAATGGACTCTGATTTATGAAAGTATGATAGGTTATGAAAAGGAAGGGTTGTAAATTTGGGTTGAATTTGGGGGTATCAAAACCAAAGCAAAATATGGTGAAAGTAAAAATAAATTAGATAAACACCATAATTTATTATACCATACCTTTTCACACTGAAACACTTATCACAATATTCTGTGGATCTATATTAAAAACCCTTTTTAAACTTTGTGACATATTTCCATTCTATGGAGGTAAGGTGCGAACGAACACCCCATAATTTTTATTATACCATATTTCTTCAGATTGAAATATAATTATCAAAGTATACTTACGCAGATAGATATGAAGAGTCTTTATTAAGATGAAATAACGAATGAGAGTGACTCAGAATAGAAAATGAATCACTGCTGAAATTCATTGCACATCGCGGGTTTTTAAGCACATAGTCTGTTATAGCAGAACCATGCGTATTACTCAAAACATCCGTTGGTCGGTACATTCCATTCCTGATTTTGCTGGGTACATGTTGTTGGACGCGACCATTTAACGTAGTTGGCACTGCAACTACATTTAAATTGATAAATGACATTATTCACATGATGGGGAGCAGAACGTCCTTTCGAGAGGATGGCAATAATGGTTCTGTCGAAAACACCACACTTAGATTAAAGACAAAATAGCAATGTTCAACAGCTGAGCTAATCTGTTTGGCGAATTTTTCACTTATTGTCGCCAACCAAGGTAAACGAATGTCAATTGGACATTTAGCCGCCACCTTAATTTTTATTTGAAAAAAATTATTTATTTTCCTTTTTATGGTGGAGTTAATCACATCAAGAAGGTGCCCATTATTGGACAACGTATTGGTGATCGTTTTTAGTTCTTCATCTAATTAAGATTGTGAACAAATCATGAAGGCACGATGTGTCAAGGTCCAAATTAAGCTATGAGTTCGTTTGTTAGAGCAAAATGAATCCCAACGTATATACAGCTTCGTAAACGTTGGTTTACGGTAAATTGATGTTAGATAATTTGATGGAGTTTTCGTTATCAATACATCAAGGAAGGCTAAAGTAGAATTATTTTCTCCCTCATAGGTTTACTTTATTACTTAAAGAGACCTTCTCTCTGTAAGCAAAGGGATTGTCTTTTGGGTCTTGACGTGATTAGTCTCTAAGGCGTTTCCTCTCCATTGTATAATTATCATAACGGTAGATTTATTTTAGTCGTTTCCCCGATAAAATTTGTTCCCCCATAAAAAATGCCTCGATTTGGCTTTGAAAAGTGTAAGCGAAACCTGGTCGGTCGACTCTACCCCCCCTTGTTTGTTTATTTTTTTTAAACCTCCATTGAATGTTTCCCCTCCGTCCTTCTTTTTACCATGGATACAAAAACTCAATCTTCCCTTTTTAATAGCTATAATAAAGTTTTGTACCCCTTCAAAATATTGATTATATATATATATATATATATATATATATATATATATATATATATATATATATATATATATATATAAAATAACAAAAAGTTAACTGTTTTAAATCACTGTTAATATAGAATGCAAAATTCAAAATTTAATGGTTTCAAAACTAACACAAGTGCAGAATATTTTCAATAAATAAACATATTTTTTAAATCGACATTTCGGTTCATAACAATCTTCATCGGGATATACAAGTTTTTGTTTTTTTTACGTACCACAGTAATAATGCTTGGCATGTTTTTCTTTGTTCAAATGTCCGATATAGTAGAAAACGCCGGCCGAGCGTGTATTTCTTAAGTAATGAAAAATAGACTTTTAAAAGCACTGTTGATATGTAGTAGACAAACTTGCAACAAGTACAGTAGCAGGAGTTAATTCTCGCGGCTCGAGATTTGAAATCCATTTTCTCCCTGGCTTGTCCAATCACAAGCCAGCTCTCAATCACGTGACCGAGTACATAAAAGGCTAAATCGGCAACTCTTCCTTCTCTTTCTCCCTGGCTTTCGCTGGCAGCAGACATTCGCCTTTAACCCCAGGCTAACGTGAGTACAACAAGCCAACATGGCTATCGTCAAAACTTGCTTCCACGCGCAATTCACACACGTACTCTTTCCTAGCACGAGACACTAATCCTTTGTCCCGTCTCTACTATCGGACGCACGCTCCTACAACACGTAAACACATTGAACACTTTTCTCTCTAACAGGCCTGTCGGATAGTTAATCTACGTCCCCACATCAGAAACTCTTTTCACTAAATACAAACGCGCACGAACACTGAACTCTCCTACTAACCTGTTTCTCTTTTGTACACGCTACTAACGAAGATAACAAATAAAGTTGTTTTTTAATGTTAAAATGTGACTTCCTTTCATTGTTTTCATTTTAACTAAAGATATTGAATGCAAAATTATTCTACATTTTCCATTACGGATTAAATCTTATTACTCAGTGCTATTCAATACATTTTGATTGTTATATTTTTTTATAATTTTGACTCATTTTATACGCTCTCAATCACTCGTTTCCCTTCATTTTTCTCTCTGGATTTATTAATCCTCCATACCTATTTATCGCGGTGAAACTGTGCTGGTTCGTCATCGGAAGAATTATCTTTAAAAAGTTGCTTCTAGGGTTTATTGAGTTTGTATCAGGTGTATTCGGGTCGACTGCGAATAAATATCACATTTAAAATTCTCACTGACAAGAACTGTTTAAATATTAACACTTTCACTTTCCGATGTTTTTATTCAAACTTCCTTTACGATGGTAAAAAGTGTTTACGGAGCATGCACAGTCACAGTTGAGAGTGACTTTTTACTGCAGCCAACAATTGTGTTTCCAAATTTTCACCTGTAAAATTTTCTTTGTTAGAAATTTTTTAACAAAAAATTTCCATTTTTTTGTTAACGTTTCTACGACTTTTTTAGAAATTTTATTTTCTTTCCAAATTAATAAAATGTCCATTTTTTCTAACTTAATACAAAATAAACATATCATTACAAATTTAACATTTTTCCAGTTTTTTTTTGCCCAAAATTTCCACTTTTTTGTAATTTTTCTACAAAAACAAAAAATCCCTAAAAACATCCACATAAACTTTAGTTTGTACAAAAAGTACATTTTTCACAAGCTTTGAGTATTTATCTTCATAAAGTTTTCTTCTCGAATACTTGTAAGAATAAATATGAATACCAATATGGGTTTATGCGACGGTTGTACGAATTACGTGCCAAAATATATGGAGGCCATTGAAAAAACAATTACAGAAAACATTGGATAGCGAAATTGTTAATATAGTAAATAGTACTTGTCAGCGAGAATATTAAATGTAATATTCGATTGCAACAAATCCGAATACACCTAATACAAACTGAATAAACCTTGGCCCGAGAGGCAAAGATCAAAGTGTAATAGCTGTACCTGCAGATACTGCAAGCAAAGACCATATGTGGGGGAAACCCCACATATAAGACCTTGGTCAATGTAGGGAAAACCCTTCATACCAATTGTTACTATCCATCTCCCCTACTCCCCGGGGAGCTGGTCTCCATTTCCCCTTCACTCCTCACATTAAAAATCGGCCTTGTGCCTAATTTGCTCAGTGGGGGAGCAAATAAATACCAACCTCACATATCAGACACCATTGCTCTTGTAGCAATCAGTTTGGGTCAATGTAGGAGAAACCCTTCATACCGGTTTTCACTTTCCAGCCCCCCCTACCCCCTTCGGGGGAGCTGGTCCCTCTTTTCCCTCCCGACATGTGTTCTCTGACCACAATTAGTTGATATTTAAAATTTAGTAAGATTTTAACATCTTGTAATTTAGACTTTTAGTTTTTCGCTTAAAACATCATCTACACGGATGATCTAAGTGCCCTGGCCAATCTTTAATAAAATTCTATTCGACAATAGATCACAGTTTGATAATGTTGTATTCTATCGATGTATCTGTAACCAGAGTGCTTTTGTGATTAATTTTTATCCTATGGCAGTTTCTGATATATATTTTTTTGCTTTTCGATTTTTCATGTGTATATATTGTAGTTTGTTTAATGATATAATTATTTTGTAAAGGGCATTGTGCATGGATTTTGCAGTTACAGTTATTCTCATTAACTTACTTTTTTCTACTTGGATAATTGCTATATAATAAAATAAATAAAAATATAAACTACATAAAAATATAATAAAATAAATAAAAATATAAACTACATAAAAATATAATAAAATAAATAAAAATGTAATAAAATAAATAAAAATGTAATAAAATAAATAAAAATATAATAAAATCAATAAAAACGTAATAAAATAAATAAAAATATAATAAAATAAATAGAAATGTAACAAAATAAATAAAAATATAATAAAATAAATAAAAATGTAATAAAATAAATAAAAATATAATAAAATAAATAAAAATGTAATAAAATGAATAAAAATGTAATAAAATAAAAAAATATAATAAAATAAATAAAAATGAATTAAAATAAATAAAAATATAATAAAATAAATAGAAATGTAACAAAATAAGTAAAAATATAATAAAATAAATAAAAATGTAATAAAAAAAAATAATAAAATAAATAAAAATATAATAAAATAAACAAAAATATAATAAAATAAATAAAAATATAAACTACATAAAAATGTAATAAAATAAATAAAAATACAACAAATAAATAAAAATGTAATAAAATAAATAGAAATGTAATAAAATAAAGAAAAAATATAATAAAATAAATAAAAATATAACAAACAAATAAAAATATAATAACATAAATAAAAATGTAATAAAAATAATAAAAATATAATAAAATAAATATAAATGTAATAAAATAAATAAAAATATAAAAAATAAAAAAAATGTAATAAAATAAATAAAAATATAATAAAATAAATAAAAATATAATAAAATAAAAAAATATAAACTACATAAAAATGTAATAAAATAAACAAAAATACAATAAAATACACAAAAATATGATAAAATAAACAAAAATGTAATAAAATAAATAAAAATATAATAAAATAAATAAAAATAATACAAAATAAATAAAAATACAATAAAATAAATAAAAATGTAATAAAATAAATAAAAATATAATAAAATAAATAAAAATATAATAAAATAAATAAAAATATAATTAAATAAACAAAAATGTAATAAAATAAATAAAAATATAAGAACATAAATAAAAATATAATAAAATAAATAAAAATATAAACTACATAAAAATGTAATAAAATAAATAAAAATATTATAAAATAAAAAAATATAAACTACATAAAAATGTAATAAAACAAATAAAAATACAATACAATAAATAAAAATGTAATAAAATAAATAAAAAAATAATAAAATAAATAAACATGTAATAAAATAAATAAAAATATAATAAAATAAATAAAAATGTAATAAAATAAATAAAAATATAATAAAATAAATAAAAATGTAATTAAATAAATAAAAATATAATAAAATAAATAAAAATGTAATAAAATAAATAAAAATATAATAAAGTAAAAAAAATAAATTAAAATAAATAAAAATATCATAAATAAATAAAAATATAATAAAATAAAAAAAATATAATAAAATACATAAAAATATAAATAATAAATAAAAATGTAATAAAATAAATAAAAATATAATAAAATAAATAAAAATATAATACAATAAATAAAAAAAATAAAGTAAATAAAAATATAATAATAAAAATAAAAATGTAATAAAATAAATAAAAATATAATATAATAAATAAAAATATAATAAAATAAATAAAAATATAATAAAGTAAAAAAAATTGTGATAAAATAAATAAAAATATAACAAAATAAATAAACATATAATAAAATAAATAAAAATATAATAAACACAATAAAAATATAATAAACACAATAAAAATATAATAAATAAAAAAAGTTTAATAAAGTAAATTAAAATATAATAAAGTTAATAAAATTTATAAACTATGAAGCACCAATCAAGGAAGACAAAATATGTTTATCAATGTGATTTTTTAATGCTCCTTACTTTATTGATGTCTGTTATAATCCTATTATTCTCTTAAAATTGCACAGCTGGTTTGGAGAACGTCAATAAGAAACACTTAAACTTAAGGAAAAATTTCATGAACTTTTTAATAATAAAAATGTTTAAATATAATGAATCCGAAATGTAAATGAAAGACCGCTTACGTTATTGCTTGCAAACAAAATTATAATTAGGTGTTATCAGTTAAAATATTTACCTACGTTAATGGTAGTTAAGTAACCATAAAATAAATAGGCTAATATTTATTTGATGTAAGTGTTTATCTTGAATGGGAAAATTTTTGTAAATGATTGCTGTTGTTTAGCTCAAAATTAGAAAGTGTAGGAAAAATTCTGGAAACCAAGAAAATGGCTGACCGTTAAAGGGTCTGCACGTGTGTAAGTCATGTGATATCAAGCTGCCGGGGTGGGGAAGAAAGAATCAAGAAATGCGTGATTTTATTCTGGACTTTGGCTAGTCACTGCTTTAAGAAACTTGCGATATAAAAGAAAAGCGGATGGGGGGGGGTCTTCCGAAAGTTAGTTGGTGACGTTATAAGTAATTGCGAGATAAGATGGAAGCAGGAATTAAGGGGTGGGGACTAAAAAGGATAATATAATGGATTGAGTCTATACAATATTTAAGATCAACTTGGTAGATAAATAAACATTTATGGACGAGAAAAAAGCTAGCATTTAATAAAACAGAAATACATACATCAAATACTGAGATAAAATGTAGTTATTAATATTTGAATCTAAAAATAAAAGTATGATTAAAATTGAAAACACTTATCTCAACAAAAACACTTCCGTCTCCAAAATGCAAACTGTAGAGAAGAATGTAAGTTTTAACAGCGTTCAAAAGACTTTCTTTTTTTTTAAAATTAACCGTTAAAAGAAAAGCGTGATTTTATTCTGGACTTTAGCTAGTCACGTTTTAAGAAACTTGCGATATAAAAGAAAAGCGGATGGGGGGGCGGGGGTTCTTCCAAAAGTTAGTTACCTAAACGTAGATTCCATGAACAAAGCTTTTTTCTGAGAACTACACGCCTGTGGAATTGTCTTCCATTTTCCTGCTGACTACAATATGGTTGTGTTCAAGTCTAACGTAAATAAGTTCTTGATGAGCCGTTCCATATAAGTTATCAAATTTACCGAATTTTCATTACTAATATATTGTCCAATTTCTACTGTACACTCTTTAACCCTTATCCTTGAGTGGCCTCTTGGCCTTGATAATGTGGTGATGCCTGTGTGAAAAAAAAAATGGCAGCGCCCACAACTTTTATAACTAGCAAATCTCGATACTCATGTACAAAATCTTGCTGCTCAACTGTAAAAATGTAGGTTACGGGGAGAACGCAGACAGACAGTTGTGCAAAACTCCTTAGAGACTGTTGTAGCATGTTACTGAGCCACTTTGCTGTCTTATCTTGTTGCTTCTAATTTTTATTAAAGTAATATTATTTCTAAATTATTGTTTCTTTTCGTATTGCATTGTTACATATTTGTTAGTATACATGTTCATATTCTAATTTTCTTCTTTTTCCCTAGAAGTTGAGTATTCCATTAACATTGAGGACCTGAATGTTCAGCTCTACAAAGCCCATTTGCACATGACACGCACGGAGGCTGTGGTCATACCAGCAAACCCAAATTTATTACATTTCGAAGGTAGTGCAAAGGCTGTCTCTGCGGTGGCTGGACCAGAACTGGAAACGGAGATCCGTTCCCGTTTCCCAAGACCAATTCCACTTGGTGAAGCTGTCGCGACACATGCGCCCAACATGGGAAATCAATACATATTGCACTGCATCATTCCTCATTACACAGCTGAGAAATCAGAACAAACGGTTCGATTGGCTCTGGTGAATTCTATAACATGGGCGTTTTCCCTATGTGAAGAACTCGAAGTTCGGTTTCTTTCAATGCCTTTACTTGGAAACGGTAAATATCTCTTAATATTCTATTGCCGTTTATGTTTGTTTTCTTTAGTGTTAAAGCATATCAAACTATTTACAGTGCCGGTGATTGATTATGTGGCTTTAAATATAAAGGAAGATTAAATGGGAAAGAAAATGAAGGGTTGCTTTGAAGCATGTGGCGTGTTTCATACGTTGGGTAGTTGATTTCAGTATCAAAAAGAACTTGCATTTGATTTTTAAACGTGGCGTTTATTTGCATATAAGGAAAACAAGTACTTTAAAAGGGTGAACTGGGGAAGAATTTTTAACAGCTAAGAGAACACTGAAGCCGAGATTTGTTGGTGTTCATTGTGGTTCAGTTTATTTACTTACTGGATTAATCTTTTTAAACATGTTGTTACATGTTAACAGTTGGACCCAGCATGTTGAAGAGACAGTAAGAAAAGAACGAAAAAAGGAAAGAAATTTAACTTAACTTTTCAATTTAAATAAAAGGCATTTATTCATGGTACTTTCCAAAATAACGCATTGCATCTTACTTTAAAAATCTCTTAGTTTATCTCGTCTGCCATGTTATTAAGAAACCCTGCCATCTCAACATGAGCTTAAAAGTCTCTCATGGCCATGAGCTACATGTTCATTTTACATGGCTTTTCTTTTGGTCCTTGCCATGTGGTGTTCTTTTTGTCTCTCCATTTTTTCTTTGTCTTCTCTTCTTCCACTGTGACGTTACCTCATGCACTGGTTTGCTCATTTGTATATGTGTCATATGGCTGCTGCTGCTAAAACGCCTTGGTGGCTACGTTAAATAACTACTTATCTACTATATAATATTTTGATTGCAGAAATTCCCCTCTGGACCAAATTACCGTAGGTTTGCAATAATAGATGCTACATACAAATTTATTATGTCTAAACTATTATCC
Source organism: Euprymna scolopes (assembly GCF_053919585.1). Lineage (NCBI taxonomy): Eukaryota > Metazoa > Mollusca > Cephalopoda > Sepiida > Sepiolidae > Euprymna > Euprymna scolopes. Next base: position 2,765,315 of record NC_136486.1, read on the forward strand.
AAGATCTTATGTAACTTTAGAATGCCGTTTTAGATACATTTATTCGTTAGAATTGTGACGGTACCCTCGGGTAGGGGTCTCCTAAGAAGATTCCAACACCGAGAGCGCGTCTTGGAAAAAATAAATATAGGGTGCCAGCTGAAAGTTATTCAGCCGAGATAGCACCTGTCCAAGTTCGGATCAGTGATATCGCCATGGAATACTTCGGTGACATTCACATTAACAAATGCAAGGCAACGAAAAATGGTGAGGAACACAACGACATTTATATAAGTGTTATAAACACGACAATTTATTTATAAAACAAGGCTGGAGAGAAAATAACGGAAAACAAAACAGGGCAACAAGACAATAATTCAAACAAATAAAAATCATGCAGACAATGTTATGGGATAAAGCAAGGGGAGGGGAATATGTGATGCTTGTAATTGTTCAAAGAATATCGTCTCTTATTCTCTTTTCCTTCCTTTTCAAATGGAAATCAATGAGGTGCGTAAGTAATGTTCCAGGGGGGGGGGTTATAATGAGAAATTTCAAGAAAATAAAGATTGTCTCTTTTCACTACTTTTTTTTTCTAGGAGTCAATAATAGATTGTTCATGGGCCGGCCAAAGGGAGGGTCCAGTGATGGGGAGAATTATTTAGAGAGTTGCTTCTTTATCTCTTTCTTTTTCTTTTTATATGAGGCACATAATAGTTCAACGTAGTTAGCTATTTGTACGAGATGGGAGTTGGACAATTTGAAAAGTGTACTTATCTTTCCTTTTTCCGGAGTTGCTGGTCCGTATTCCGACGGCGCGAAGTTTCACTAATATTCGTTTCTTGCTTTTCGTTTTTCTTTCCCTTTTGTTTTTTTGATAAGCAATTCTCATGACTGACTTTTAAATTCCAACCATTGCGTGCCAAGGTATGAACATTGTCTCCTTATCAGCGTGATGTGAGTCGATTGGTTTTTTTTTCTTCACCGTGCGATTTCAGTCCAACTATCTCATGCCAAGGTATATCCATTGTTTCCTTATCGGCGCGATGTGAGTCGACTGGTGTTTTTCACCATGCGACGTGGGCCACGGTGTCTATAGGTTGAAGAGAAGAATCGCCACGCGTGTGATCGCGTCTGCACTCTCAGTCCGACTGATTAAATTTCCCGCTTTTTCTTTGCTTCCAGACCAGTTGGGGATGGGGATGTTGTATCAATGACATCCGCTCAAGGCTGGGGTGGGGGTGTGTCATCTTGATATACTGTTGCCATAACAACACGGAAAACTGGGGCATCCCATCTGGTCTCGCTTTAACTACGACTGATTGTGATATGAGAGTGTGGGGGGGTTGTCTGCTTGATTAATATATATATATATATCACAAATAAAGAGGAGGGGGTATAGCCATTTCTCTTAACAGAATACAATCCTACATTACATCCTAGAAGAAACACCACCACGACCACTAACATCTTTAGAAGAAGTAGTTCTTATTTTTCCCTCTAATTTTATGTCCTCCTACCATACTCAGTCATCACCGGGTAGACGTATACACATTATTATTATACTGACCTTGCACCTTTCGTAATTGTATCAAAAGCTCATATACATACCATTAACTTTCCATTTCCCATTTCAAAAATAACAGTTTCTCTCTTCAAATTTCCCTAATTTTCCATTGGCTGAGATCTGACAAACCGATTATTCTGGAATAAAATATTCTTACATAAACGAACATGCTCGACATTTACAAATATGGCTACCCTCTCTATATGACGCTACCATCAAAAAATAAATTCATCCAAATACAACCACGTTAAATCCCTATTATCAGAAATTTCAGTACTGATACACTAACTCTTACATATGTACACATTAATTATTCGAAACAACCATACACCCACAAAAAATACCCTAGAAACAAAATACATTACATTTACATTTAACCGTGTTTACCTTATACGCTTTCCGAGCATTGTTGTTTTTCTCCTACTATGCTTTTTTACTTTTTAAGAAAACAGTCCTATACCTCCACCCCGCCCCCCTCAAAATTACCCTATATTTACTTATTCTAGAAACACAAACATTTCTTTGTGTGTTTACCTTTTATGCTTTCTGAGCATCAATGTTTAACTTCTACTGTGCTTTATTACGAGCTGTTACATATTTAAATATTTTAATTTTTTTTTATAACAACAAACAAAACAATTCTATATCTACTCCCTCCCCCCCCCCAAAAAAAATATAACCCCATGATGCATGTACGTTATATACTTACTTATTCAACAAACACTACCCCTCCTTTGTATTTTTGCTTGAAAGATTATTTTTTTACCTTTTTTTTTTTTTTTTACACAGTGGTCACCACTTATCAAGGCTCGGAAGCCACTCAGGGATAAGGGTTATTGCAAGTACATTACGTTAGTGTGGAGATTTAATGAAGTGTTTACTTAAGAGGGTGGTTCATCAGGAATTTGTTAACGTTGAACTCGAAGACATCCAAGTTGTAGTCAGGTGGGAAGCAGGCAGACGGAACAGAGTTCCACAGGCGTGCAGTTCTAAGAAAGAAGCTTTATTCATGGAATCCACGTTTTGATTTAGGCACAGATAAAGAGTAGGGGAAATTTTTCACAGTGGATTCAGCTAGACGTGTGTTTTTCGTGAAAGATTGGCGAGGGGGGGACCAGAGATTGGAATTCAGATGAGCACCTGCCATGTAAATAACGATAAAACAAGGATAGGCTTGCAACGTCTCTTCTGTGGGAGAGAGGTTGCAGGGTAGAGAAAAGGGCATCCCCCGCTAAGCCACGAAGTCTATTTTGTACTCTGTCAAGGCAGGATAGGCTGTTTTTAGCAGCTCCTTCCCAGATATGGCAGCAGTATTCCATCCTTAGATGTACTTGGCTTTTATATAGATAGAGAATTGCATCAGTAGTGAGATATCTTCTGGAGTGGTAGAATGATCCCACCATCTTTCCAGCGACCTTGGCAACAGACTCACCAAGTAAAAGATTGTTTCAGCAATCTGCCATGCTATTTATAGGTTTCCCACTACGCTGAATCAAAATATGTTAATTATATTTGACGGTACAAGTACTTTACGACATATTATAACGCCCTCTCCATGTAGTTATTCTCACACCCCCACCAAAAAAAAAATAAAAAGAAATATATATCCTGAACCCAATATTTTATGCATATTAAAAACTTATTTGTTATATGTTTGCTATTCTTTCTTTTTTTTAAATAAATTTGTACCCTAACTACAACTACACACTTTTCTTTAAAATGATGACTTTTATAAGTTTCCCACTATGCTGATTTAGAAAATCTCATTTTTATTTGGCGGATACAAATATTTTCCGAGATATAATGCCCTGTCTTGTGCACTGTTAATAATTGGCCACCAGATTAGTATGCACGGGCTGACTGACACTGCAACCACCAAATTATTTTGTTGGTTCAGAGTATTTGCATGTGGGAATCCTGACAGCGATTATCAAGATTCCGTTTTGGACAAATTTTTTGACAACCCCACCCCACTCAAAATGAGGTGTCTATTCCGAAAACTGTTCTTAACATGAGGAGGTTGAGGGTTGGGCAACAACAGCAACAGTCATACCTCATTTGTTTTCACGGAGGTGAGGGAGGCATGCTTCCACCAGGCAACGCCGGTTAACAGGTCCTGCTAGTTTATAATGTACAGATGTACGTCAAGATATTTTTTATCCATTCTGATGCCATACCAGTCAGAAAGCAAGAACATAATCAGACTTGATATGACTTGATAATTTCTTGACAATGTAAGGATGAGTCAAAATCTTTTCTGAACCTTACTTCTCCATATTGTATGAAATATTCCCAAAGTTAAGCAATAGAAACATTGATAACTACAAAAATATTTATCTGATCAGACTAACATTTTGCATGGGGGGTTAGTGCTATTAAAATTTGAAAATATGGTCTTTCTTGACGTACATTTTTGAAGTCATTGTCATATGTGCGACGTCATTGGTTAAAAAATCTCTACGATAAACAGAACTGAAGTTGCTGCCTGCTATTGTTTTAACATCCATTCCCATAGTCTTTGACTTTGATATTCACAAATTAAGTCGGTTCTTTTATTCTGATGCATCGTATGTATCTGTCTAAATCTAATCCTGCGTCTTGATATGTAAAATATGGTATAGCTCTGTCGTCAGACATCGCTGAGTCGAATCAGAGTTGTAAGGCACAAATATAAATCTTTCGACCTGATTGTATCGAAGACGATGTGGCACTAAATACAATCCTGTGAAGCGAGGAATAAATACGTTCAGACACGTTGTGCTCTTAATAGTTCTGAGCTTATGCTGTGTTTATCATCAAAACTTTGATATTGATGCTGAAACTGTGGTAAGTGGCTGTGGCTATCTGGCATTTCTTCTCTGTTTTATGTAGAAAATGTGTTGTATTAATCCAAGAACTGATCCCTTCAGTGTGCTGTGTCTGGCAGGCTTTAAGTCTGTAAGCTGTAAAAGAGATGGTTGCATTTTTGCCTATAGAAATTTATGCTTTATTATATAACTAGCATAGATACTTGGCGTTGTCCGGGCTAACATGAAGTTCGGTTTGGACACACCTGCTAAACTAAGGATGTTGAGTACTTTCATTGATACCCCCACAACAATTTCAAAAATAAAAGAACGGATAAAAACACAAAAAATGTAATCACCCCCAAAAATGAAGAAGTATGTGACAACCTTCCCACCAGATATTTTGACAGAAGAGATATGAAAGAAAAAGCGATTTGCTGGATATTGAGCACTTTTTGTTACCCATGCACTGGAGAAATGCCCCCCCCCAAAAAAAAAATGAATCAAAACAACTTGTATCACCAATCAAAATAGCAGGGAGTGCCCATGCAACCGAAAAAAAAAAACGAGCTGTGGTGGCCAGGCTCAAACATGAAATGCAAAAGAAGGGAAAAAGGCAAAAAGTTACAGGCAAACGTATTTGCCTGCACAGTCACGAGTGCTTATGACGTCATGGCATTGCAAAATAAGCTTTATAGACAGTTATAGTTAGTTGCATGATTGCCAAAACAGTGATGTCCAGTTGATCACCACAGAATGAATCTTTTTTCTAATGTTGGCATATTATGCATGCAAGGCATTGCTCTTTTAGAGGGTATCAGTTTCAATTCGGTCGGATGCAGCTGACTAAAGTTTTAGCAGACATAGAAACACACAAAACACAGACATCTTTCCTTTATATAATAAATTTGCTAACACTAAGGGTTCAGTACATTGGGTTTGAACACACCATCCATAAATTTTCAAACCTTCATTTGGTGTGAAAATTTGTTTATAAGAAAAAAAGAAAAAGACAATAAAAAACAATCTTGTAATATTTCAGCATTAATAATTGATTTTATAATGTTAAATTGAATTTTTTTAAAATGCTTAATGCTGCAATATTTTAAGTTATAAATTTATTATATTCTTTACAAGAATAGCTTGTCTTTTTCTTTTCCAGTTTAACAATTATTCCTTTTACTTTTCTAAGTTTTATCTTAACCATATTACTTTTCATGCTCGTATTTTTATGTAATCCAATATTTTTCCAGGCTTTGCTTTGAAATAATATTTTCTTTTTTGTGTTCAATATTATACGCATTTTCAATAATCCATAAAAAATTATTACCAACTTCTTAAATTGACTAAATAAAAAAATCAAATAAAACATCTAATTAAGTAAATAAACAGAAAAAAGGACAAAAAAAGAGAGAAACAGAATTAATGGGCGATCTCATAAAGATTATCAGCCCTAGCACGGCAAAGAGAATCACTTTTGTTAACTCTCTCTCTATAACCCAAATAAGATGGCATGCCAGCGACATTCCCGCTATAATTTATGAAGGTGTCGACAACAAAAAAGTTGCTATGATAACCAACATCCAATCAGAAGAAATCGTCTCTAAAACGTCATGTTGAAAATGTTGCTATGGCAACCAACAACCAATCAGAAGAAACCGTTTCTCACATTCCTTACTTATTCTGAAGACTTTTGAACACTAGTAATTTTATTATAACGTTTGTTTTAATGAACGAAAATTGAAAATATCTCTTTCAAAATAAAGCTGAAAACGTGACCTATGAAATGTACAAATTGTTTGAAATTTGATCACAAAATGAGTGAGCGGTGAAGCTTTCAAGCAATTTTAAATGAGTAAACACTTACGTATATATTCAAACACGGTAGAGTTTGAATGATAAGGAGTCAACGAGTCTCATGATATTTTTAAATGGGTTTTCGTATATTTCAATGAATATCCAAGTAACATAATTTTTTCGATGGGTGTCTGATATAGAGCCAATGGCTTATTTGAAATTATTATGGAAGCAAATGATCATTTCTAAGTATGTTAATCGATATCTTATAGGAATAATTTCAAATTATTTAATGAGTTAAGTGGTTAATTTTTAAATAGTTTTCTCAATATCAAAAAAAAAAAAGTTCTGTCTATTATTTTAATTTCCAAAAAATTTCTATGTTGTCTTATTTTTTCCATGACATAAAACCTTAAAATTAGGATTAAAATATGAATATATATAGAATTACTTATTAATATTAATATATATAGAATTACTTGTTAATATTAATATATATAGAATTATTAATATTAATAAATATAGACTTACTTGTTATTATTAATATATATATATATATATATATATATAGAATTACTTGCTAATAATAATATATATACAATTATTGATATTAATATATATAGAATTACTTGTAAATATTAATATATATAGAATTACTTATAATTATTAATATATACAGCATTACTTATTAATATAAATATATAGAAATACTTACTAAGATTAAGATATATAGAATTACTTGTTAATATTAATATATATAGAATTACTTGTTAATATTAATATATATATAAATATTAATATTAATATATATAGAATTACTTATTAATATTAATATATATATACAATTACTCATTAAGATTAATATATATAGAATTAATTGTTAATATTAATATATATATAGAATTATTAATATTAATAACTATAGAAATACTTGTTAATATTAATATATATAGAATAACTTGCTAATATTAATATATATAGAATTATTAATATTAATATATATAAAATTACTTGTAAATATTAATATATATATAGAACTACTTATTAATATCAATATATATAGAATTACTTATTAATATAAATATATATATATAGAATTACTTGTTAATATTAATATATATAGAATTATTAATATTAATAAATATAGAATTATTTATTAATATTAATATATATAGAATTACAAATTAAAATTAATATATATAGAATTACTTGTTAATATTAATATATAGAATTACTTATTAAAATTAATATGCATGGACTTACTTATAAAGATTAATATATATAGAATTACTTGTTAATATCATTATATATAGAATTACTTATACATATTAATATGTATAGATTAACTTATTAAGATTTATATATATAATTACTTGTTAATATTAATATATATAGAATTACTTGTTAATATTAATATGTATAGAATTACTTGTTAATATTAATATATAATTACTTGTTAATATTAATATATATAAAATTATTAATATTAATAAATATAGAAATACTTGTAAATATTAATATATATAGAATTATTAATATTAATAAATATAGAATTACTAATTAATATAAATATATATAAAATTACTTATTAAGATTAATATACATAGAATTACTTGTTAATATTAATATATATAGAATTACTTATTAATATCAATATATATAGAAATACTTATTAAAATCAATATATATAGAATTACTTTTTTATATTAATATATATAGAATTACTTATTGATATAAATATATATAGGATTACTTATTAAGATTAATATATATAGAATTACTTGTTAATATTAATATATATATTATTACTTGTTAATAATAATATATATAGAATTACGTGTTAATATTAATATATGTAGAATTACTTGTTAATGTTAATATATATATATAGAATTATTATTATTAATATATTATATATAAAATTACTTATTAATATTAATATATATAGAATTACTTGTTAATATTAATTTATATAGAATTACTTATTAATATTAATATATATATATATAGAATTACTTATCAAAATTAATATATATAGAATTACTTATTAATATTAATATATATAGAATTACCTATTAAGATTAATATATATAGAATTACTTGTTAATATTATTATATATAGTATTACTTATTAATATTAATATATATAGAATTACTTATTAATATTAATATATATATATATAATTACTTGTTAATATTTATGTATATAGAATTACTTGTTAATATTTATATATATAGAATTATTAATAATTATTAATATAGAATTACCTGTTAATATTAATATATACATAATTACTTGTTAATATTAATATATATAGAATTATTAATATTAATTTATATAGGATTACTTGTTAATATAAACATATATAGAATTACTTATTAATATTAATATATATAGAATTACTTATTAATATTAATATATATAGAATTACTTGTTAATATTAATATATATAGAATTACTTGTTAATATTAATATATGTAGAATTACTTGTTAATATTAATATATATATAGAAGTATTATTATTAATGTATATAGAATTACGTATTAATATAAATATATATATAGAATTACTTATTAAGATTAATATATATAGAATTACTTGTTAATATTAATTTATATAGAATTACTTATTAATATTAATATATATATAGAATTACTTATTAAGATTAATATATATAGAATTACTTGTTAATATTAATATATATAGAATTACTTATTAATTAATATATATAGAATTACTTGTTAATATTAATGTATATAGAATTACTTGTTAATATTAATATATATAGAATTATTAATAATTATTAATATAGAATTACCTGTTAATATTAATATATATAGAATTACTTGTTAATATTAATATATATAGAATTATTAATATTAATTTATATAGAATTACTTGTTAATATTAACATATATATAAATTACTTATTAATATTAATATATATAGAATTATTTGTTAAGATTAATATATATATAATTACTTGTTTAGATTAATATATATATAGAATTACTTGTTAATATTAATATATATATAGAATTACTTATTAAGATTAATATATATAATTACTTGTTAATATTAATATATATACAATTACTTGTTAATATTAATATATATAGAATTATTAATATTAATATAAATATAATTACGTGTTAATATTAATATATATACAATTACTTGTTAATATTAATATATATAGAATTACTTATTAATATTAATATATATAGAATTATTAATATTTATAAATATAGAATTACTTATTAATATTAATATATATAGAATTACTTAAATATTATATTTTAATTAATACAGAAACTGAGATATATGCACATGAGTGTTATGTGTTTTTTTCTCTAAAAGTTCACTTGTAAGTAAAAAAAAATACTCGAGCTAAGATTGAAACCAAATCTTAAGACAATGAGTCAGTACGATAACCATTACACCAGCCTGACACGTTCTTTACAATATGTTTTTAAAACTTATTTATTCTTAACATAAGGAAGCTGTCATGTTTCAAAACTTCACATGTGTAGTTGTGAAACAGTTGACAAACAGATAAAAATCCAATGATCCCCCACCCCCACCCAAGTAACAATTTTTTTAATTTTGACTTCTTTTAGCGGATATTTTTTTCCAGATAAGAAACAATTAAAAAGTTTTTCACGTGTCTGAATACTCTATATACTAACTTTCATTGATTATAAATGTTGCAAGTTGTTCTCACACACCATTTTCACTTTTAAAGATATACTAGATAATTAAAAGATATAAGTACAAACAAAGTATATAGTTAATTATAATTGCTGCCAATCAATTCTTTAGATTTCAGACTCCAGTGAGATTCTAGTTCTGTCCAACTATTTTCATAAATTTCGAAAATATTTCTATCTTGTATTATTTTAGTGTTATTTTAATGTTATATTAAAGTTATTTTAATGTTATTTTAATGTTATATTAAAGTTATTTTAATGTTATTTTAAAGTTATTTTAATGTTATTTTAAAGTTATTTTTAATGTTTTTAGTGTTATTTTAGTGTTATTTTAATGTTATTTTAAAGTTATTTTAATGTTATTTTAAAGTTATTTTAATGTTATTTTAAAGTCATTTTAATGTTATTTTAGTGTTATTTTAAAGTCATTTTAATGCTATTTTAGTGTTATTTTAGTGTTATTTTAATGTTATTTTAATGTTATATTAAAGTTATTTTAATGTTATTTTAAAGTCATTTTAATGTTATTTTAAAGTGATTTTAATGTTATTTTAGTGTTATTTTAAAGTTATTTTAAAAGTTATTCAATGAAAAAAAATTCAAATAAGGGTTAAAATATGAATATATCTATATATTGATATATGTTTATTTACTTGTCCATACGTCTAGTGTCACAAACAAAACATTAATAGGAAACAAATTATCTCCCTTCATAGCTGCTCTTTATCAGTTAAAATTATCTCCCTTTAAAGCCGCTCTTTGTCAGTTGAAAATCATCAAACCCATTTACTCTCACAAAATTTAAAAAATTTAAAAAAACAAATTTTGAAAAACATGGCTGTCTGTTTACGGTTTCAAATTGGCTATTTTATTTTATTTTATTTTATTTTATAAAAAAGTCATGTTAAGAGGAGACTGTAAGTTTTTGGATTATAGTTTCCTTTATAAAATTTTTAAACAATGTGTAAGTGAATTGACGTCTGTTCTTTTATGATTTATATAAAAATTATTCAGAAAAAAAATATGTTGTGTTGAATTTCCATTAAAAACATCTAAATTTTTTAAATCAATTCATTTTAGTTTTAAAAGGTTAAAACAAGAATTTTCAAAAAAATGTTTTAAATTCGTCATTATTTGTTTTATTTTAGTTTTTATTGATTTTATTTATAATTTTATTTATAATTTTATTCATAATTTTATTTATAATTTTATTTATAATTTTATTCATAATTTTATTTATAATTTTATTTATAATTTTATTCATAATTTTATTTATAATATGTTATAAAAAATTTTCAGCTACTGTGGAATTTCCATGGGCCCTGCTAATTATAAATAATGTCAACCAATTCTCTAGATTGCAGACAGATTCCAGTGAAGCTGTTTGCTGAAAGTTTATCCGAAGCAATAGAACAGTTCTTAACTGACTACGAAGAAAATCGAACTCTATCGTTCCTTCATATTGTCGACCTGAATATTGAAGCCCTTGAAAAACTCAAAAATCTCTTATCATGGAAGTTCAGAATCCGGATTCCCCAGACGCGCCAGGATGAAAAGCCAGATTTCAGTGTGACCCCAACCCGAATGCTGACACCAACATCATCGGCGGTCATCATAATCGTATCGAAGGCGCAGTTTGATCTGATATTTGAGCGGGTCGTTCGAGTATATTCCAATGAGTACAAAGTCCGGACTGTTGGTGCTAATTCAATTTTATTAACGGATATAAGGCCAAGAAAACAACGTCTTGTGAAGGACGTTGCTTACGTGAAATCGCCGCGCAATGTTAAAATGATAGACGTTTTCAAACGGGCGCTTTTCATGGAGTTAAGGTCCCTGCTTGGCTGTGGACGTCGGAATATTTCGCTTGTCATCGAAAAAGGTAATGTAATACAAGTATTTGATTTCTTTCTATCTTTTCATTTAATTGCTTTTACTCTCTCTCTCTCTCTCTCTCCCTCTATTTATATACATATGTATGTATGTATGTACGTATGCATGCATGCATTAGGTGTATCAGAATTTTTGTAGGAATTTTTGAAACCCCTAACACGAAACTGCGAATAAAATATAAAAATCTTGTAATTTCTCTGTTAAAAGTGGGTTATTTATTTTCTTTATGGATTATACTTCCAAAATAAACTATTACAGTTGTTTTAAAAGTAATAGAAATATTTTTTTTTTTTTATAAACAGTTATGAATTTTCCGAACTCAATATTTTTCAATTTTTAAACTTTAAAAATCTATCAAAATTTTTCTATTGATTCTATTTTTACGATATTTTCAGGGTCAATGTGAAATGTTATGTTCTTTCCAATAAACTGAATATAATATTTTAGACAAACGTTTTTTTTTAAATTCACCCCCCCCCCCATTTTCAAGTTTCTATTAAAAAGTAAATAATTAATTTACTCACCGAAAAGTAAATAATTAATTTACTCACAAATTGAAGAGAAAAGGTCAATAAATAATATATTCAAATTTAAAACAAAAAAAAACGTAGTGTTTTTTAGAATTTTACCTGTAAAGTTTGAAGTTTAAACCTTTTTTTTAAACTACCTTATTTGTTTTTTCTTTTTTTTTTTTAATGGAACCTTGGTCCTTGCTCCTTTAATTGAAAAAGAAATTAGGGCTTGAATTACATTTTTCGAGGAGTTATAAGCTTGGAAAGACAGGGGTTCGAATAATTCACGCCTCCCATTTTGAAATGTCTATTAAAAAGTAAATAATTAATTTATGTACCAAAGTCTTATATATCACAGATTGAAGAGAAAAGGTCAATAAATAATATATTCAAATTTAAAACAAAAAAAACAAACGTTTTTTTAGAAATTTACCTGTAAAGTCCGAAGTTTAAAACCTTTTTTTTTAAAAAAAACACGTTGTTTTTTTTTTAATGAAACCTGGGTCGTTGCTCCTTTAATTGAAAAAAAAAATTAGGGCTTGAATTACATTTTTCGATGAGTTATAAGCTTGGAAAGATGGGGTGGAATTATTCACTATTTTCACGAAATTTCTGACACACCTATGCATGCATATATATATATATATATATATATATATAGTAAGTAAGTTATAAAATATATATGGCCATTAAGCTACACTGAATATTCCGCGTTTCATCCACTCTAGGATTCTTCAGGCTTATGCGTGAATTTTGTGGTTGTTTGTCGTTTTTATATACGCATCTTTTATTGAGATTTTAGTTAGCCAATCAGCTTTCTAGTATCAACCGTGCTCTTCCTATCAGCCAATGAGCATGCACTTATCGGACAAAGGCCTATTTGACCTCTGGTTAACCTGTTCCTTTGTGTGTGCTCTATTTAGCCTGGATATCTAGTTTCTTGATCTGTTTTAAATCTAGGTTAGGGTTTTTTTTTTAATGTTAGTTTATATATAAATATATATATATGTACATACATATATGCACATATATATATGCATATATATATATACATACATATATATATATGTGTATATATGTATGAATCAAAAATCAATATGAAAAATATATAAATGTTTATATCTTTTCTGTATTTATTTCCTATGTGTTGACGTGTAGGAATACAAAAAGTCTTTTGAAGGAAATAAGAATATTAAATATAAAACATCCCTATTTAAAAATATTTTATGACTGGGCAACGCAGAGCAGTTTGCTAGTGTGTGTGTGTGTGTGTAAGATTCAAATAATTTGAATATCTTCATTTTTAACAAATAATATAACATCTGAGACTACACAGGCGTGTGAGTACGCAGACCTACCCACACACACACCTATATATACTCGTTCGTCATTTCAATTCGTTCAGTATGTAATTTAGAATGTTGGCACTTTGAGAAACCTTACAAGCAACAGAGCAAGGGAGATCACTCGGCCTGGAAATATAGCATCTGAAACTACACACGCACGTGAGCACACACACACACACACACACACACACACACTTATATATGTTCGTTTGCCGTTTCAATTCGTTTAATGTGTCATTTAGAATGGTGGCGATTTTGAGGAACGTTACAAGCAACAGAGCAAGGGAGACAACTCGGCCTGGAAGCCTTTAAAGCTTGTTGATTTCCTATCTTATCAAAAATGTACTCAAAAGTTAATCTTAACAAAGAATAGGAACAGAATTGTGTCCAATTTTATTCGGCCATGCCAAATAAATAGAAGAAGAAAATAGTTTAAAAAGAAAACAAAAGTAATTTTCATAACACCTCTCTCTCTCATATATATATATATATATATATATATATATATATATATATATATATATATATATATATATTAGTGGCATGGCAAATGTAGGCAAATGTATACATATTTTGTTGATTTGAAAATATAGGTTCTTTTTTATCAAGTGTCATAAAATTTAAACCATAAAATAGTATTATAATCTTCAAAATTTTCATGTAGTTTCGTCCCATAGAACCAAAGATTTGAGCATTTCAATATTCAGTTTGGCTACCTGTACACACACACACACACACACACACACACACACACACACACACACATACATATATATATATATATATATATATATATATATATATATATATATATATATATATAATGACCTGAATTGTGTAGTGGACTATGGGATATTTGCCCTTAAGGTCGCACATTAAGGGGATCATCAATCATCCAGAGCCTATTTTTGGCATTATTTCACAGCCATAAAATGTTTCAATCATACCCATTTGTTTTCCTAGTTTTGCATATGAATTACAAAATATCTGATATTTCTCCAAAACATCTGGCCTTGATGGAGGATAGACTAAAATTTGCTACTATGATTTCAAATGATCTGAAATAACAACCAGGGGAGACTTGATTCCAAATATTTCTCATATATTATATCTCCCCTCTTTTGTTTTCATACATAAAGTAAATTTCACATAGCAGCAAGTTTTAGTCTCCCCTAATCAAGGCCAGAAGTTTTGGGGAAATATGTATATACTAGCATGGATACCCGGCATTGGCAGGTTCAACATGAAGCTTGGTTTGGACACACCTGCTCTACTAAGGGTATTGAGCAGTTTTTCATTATTATGTCAACTCCATCGTTACCCCCACAACAATTTCAAATATAAAAGAACGGATGAAAACAGAAAAATGTAATCGCCTCCAAAATGAAGAAGTACGTGCAACCTCTCCACCAGATATTTTGGCAGAAGGATACAAAGAGAAGCTGTGCATATTGAGCAATTTTTTTTCTGACTATGTACCAGTTTAAGCGAATTTCTCCTCTGCTGTCTCAGTCTAGAAAGATTGTGTACGGTCTGTTGCAATGAAAATAAACTGTAAATAGTTCAGTTTGAAATTATATCATGGCAATTAAGCTATACAAAGGTGTCCATGTTTCCTCTCTCTCTCTCTCTCTCTCTCTCTCTCTCTCTCTCTTTATATATATATATATATATATATATATATATATATATATATATATATATACTAGCAGTCCGCCCGGGATTGCCTGGCCATGAAATATATTTAAATATGATATTTTTATTAATGCAGATTTCATATTTATTATAATAAATATGAAATTTGCGTTAATCAAAATTATATTATATTGGACCCAATATATAGTAACTACTGGGGGTGCCTGGCGTTGCCCGGGTGTTTGTATGTGTGTGTGGAGGAAAAAAAACAAAATTTCGAAGCCGAACATCGAAGGAGGAAAAAAACGTGAAAAAAAGAAAAAAAAAAGTGTTAGTAGGCAGGTAGGCTCGAACCGTGACGTGATGCGAAACGGGGAAGAAAATAAAAGAAAACCTGAGATCTTTCTGCTGTGTTAAGACGCCAGAGGAATTCAAAAGTGTTGAAATTTAGCGATTAAAAAGTTGACACGCAGAAAGTGAAAGTTAAGTGAATGAGTTTGCGCTGTTAGCCAGTTAAGCTTATAGCTTTCCGCACGCTGTATTTTTTTCCCCACGATGTTGGGGAAAACCAGCTCTCCACAAAAAAGGAGTGTCCAAATGAATAGCAATTGTCTGATATGAGGGGTTTCCCCACAGCGATCAAAGCTGATTGCTTTCTGGCCGTCCCTGACGGGAAAGTCAAGAAACTGCTTCACTTCAATTAGTTTCACTTTATTTATACTAAAAAGCCGAACAAACATGCAAGAGGGCGGAATAGCGGGAATTTTATAAAAGTCGATCAAAATAAGTCTAAAGATGACGTCTGTTTGCAAATCGTAGATATTATAATCTAGGGAGTATATAAAAAGTTCTAAAACAGTAACACCCCCCCCACCTTGAACACCCGCAAAAAAAGCTTTGCTGGACATACAAAAATGTGCGAGCCTTTTTTGGCTTTTATATATATAGACTAGCCTGGCGTTGCCCAGACGTTTGGAGGTGTGTGTTGATCAAAAAAAAGTGGTAGTACCCGTACTGTAAAGGAGGAAAAGAGGCAATGATTTTCAAAAATATTAGCGAAAAAGCGACCCCGCCCTGTAGAAAAGTGCCCAATTGAGGGGTGAAGGAATTAATGTTTTGGCCAATTTTTCGATATTTGTGGTCCAAAGGGTCGAGCTTCAAAATTATACTGACCTCGTGAAAATACGTCGCCTCTGTCGAAAGTTTTGCGAGACATAAAAACATACATACATACATTTAAACAAACAGGTGAGATTTATATTATAGATGATTTAACAAGTTTTAAAAAAATGCACCACCAAAAATTAAAACCAAAACGTTTAGCTTACGATTTACTTTTCCTTTGATGTTAATGCCTGAGCTATGAAGACATGTTTACTGCAAGGCTAAAAATTAAAAATCTCCATTTTCTTTTATCAACATTTCTTTTTATTTTACATGGTAGTCACCACTTATCAAGGCCCGGAAGCCACTCGGGGATAAGGATTATTGCGTGTACAGTAATCTATGGGATAATATCATAGTAATTATTAGTAATATAGATTTGATAAAGTGTCTTACTTAAGGGGGCGATTCATCAGGAACTTGTTTATATTGGACTTGAAGACATCCAATGATGGTAAAATCCAAAAATGTAAATCCAAGGCATTGGATAATTTACCTTTCACCAGACTATCCATTCATGTGAAATCACCTTTTTCTTCACCATATTCCCTATGCTTCACTTTTTGTTATCAAGTAAGATCTTTGACTTACTTGCAGTTTCATCAAATACTTTTGCAAGCAAAATCCGATCCCGCATTTTGCTAATTCCTACCCTCTGATGAGAAGGAAAGTATTTCTTCAAAACTCTGCGGATTAAGGACTATCCACTTATTAAGTGTTTCCTTTTCAGATGAAATATGTTTTTAACTCTTTTTCAAAGTGTTTTTTAATATGTTTTATGAACTATTTGCCCTTATATATATATATATATATATATATATATATATATATATATATATATATATATATATATATATAATTCAGTTTGAAATTATATTATGGCAATTATAAATTACTAACTAGCTCTACCTACGTATTGAGCACTTTTGAAGTAAATACTTAAAGTTTACACATATATCTATACTTTCGTATATCAATTTTATGTGAGTAAATGAAGTAGTTATATATATATATATATATATATATATATATATATATATATATATACATCACAACAAAATGAAAATTATATCATCAAACGACTCCTTTAAGGTTAGTTACTTCCAAAAACTTTATTCAAATTCATGCGATATTCACAAAGTTATGACATTGCATTCTTTATCGAAGAATTTCCACTATCCATCACTTTATTGCAGGTCTTTGAAAACTGATCCTTTTTAAATTAAATTTGAACATATAAGCTAATATATATATATATATATATATATATATATATATATATATATATATATTTTGTTTATATCCGTTAGAAGTGCTGAGTGAAATTTGGAGAATAAAATATGTATAAATACGTTTGAAGCCAAAAACTGCAATGCAAAATAAAAAGTTTGCGTTGCAGTTTTTGGCTTCAAACGTATTTATACATATTTTATTCTTTTAATATATATATATATATATATATATATATATATATATATGTTAAACAGAAACGAAGTAATAATGCATTCTTCTTTTCCTTTTAGATGCACTTTTTATAGAGAATACAAGTAAGTATACAAAAAAACATGTAATTCTTTTATCTGATTGGCTGATCATATACAAGGTGACCAAAAAAAACGAGCCCCAACTCTAATTAGGCCCCGTTTCTTAGTGTTTTGTCCAAATGAAATGGAACTTTGGTCATAACTAGTTTATTATATTCAAAAAATCACATCAAAACACCTTTTTTTCTCCGTTGACTGTAAAATGTTCAGAAAAACAATTGAATGTCCTCTGTTTTTTGGGTCACCCTGTATATGAGCATTGCAGTGTTATTTCGATATAGAAATAATAAAAATGAAGTGAAATAAAAATTATAATAAACTAAAACAAAACGAATGAAAATAAATAGAAAAAAGTTTTAAGAAGAAAAAATTTCACACAATTTAAAATAATGCATCTTGCTTAGCATGTTATAAAATGGATGATCTTATATCAGATAGCGATTACATCAGCTAGTGTTAAGCTTGATAAAGGTTGAACGAAGTGTAGACCAAAGTGAGATGAAGTTTGGGAAATAACCAAGTTTCCATGAAAACTGAATAGCAAAAGATGTCATGTAAAGTTAGATGAGCTCAGTTCAATTACAGCAAAGAAATTTCAATGACATGATGCATTACGTCACGGATATTGAGATTGACAAAGAAACTAAGAATTCAGTCAGTCTGTCTATGAGAGTTAATAAGTCAGATAATAATTGAAGGATAACTTTGATAATCGCTAAGTGTGAAATGCCACCCCTCCTAACATCTCTGTTTATTGTGTCCACTCATTTATCTTTAATATGATAATTAATTAATCATCAAGTTTTGATTATACTGAAGTGTTCATTTTATTTAAATGCAATTCACATAATTAGGCCTCACATCAGTGAAGTAGAGGAAGACGATACACAGAAAAAAAGTAGGCCCCGAAACAGTTGATATTCTCTCCTGATGATTCAATATTATCTGGAAACTAGAAAGAAATGCCCCACAAATAAAAAAACATTTGATAAACTTGATTATGTACAAATCTGCAAGGAAGAGATAGGCTCTGAAACAGTGCGTTTTATCTCCTGATAACCTGACATTATCTGGAGATCGGAATAAAATACCCCACAAGTGAAAACAGTCGATAATCTTGATTATATACAAGTCTACAATGTAAGCTGTTTTTTCTGTTATCCTCTCACTTCATTGCAAGTTTCTGCTATTGTTTCGATAGCAAATATGATTCTTTATTAAATTAACTTTTTCTTTTATTAGAATGTGTAGAGATATTGCCTTATCCCCTTAGGAGCTAGTGGATTGACTAATAGGTATCTGAACCACTACTCCCTTAGGAGTCACGTGAGTCAGCCTAAAACAAACCTTAACCCAACAGAACAACAGCTGAACTTTAGTAACAAAAGCCCTCAGCAACAGTCACTCGGAGTCACCCAACTCCTTCGTTCCCTTTATCCATCGTCTGCGACAGGTTTGACTAATCTTGACAGAACTCTAGACAGCAGTTCAGAGTCAGCCATCATTCATTTCCGAATTTCAAAAGTATGCAAAGCCTTTATTTCTATACGAAAACTGAATTGAGAATTGAGAGACATACGAGGGGCGCACAATAAGTAATGCCCCTGACCCACTTCCCATAGTAGTAGAGCAACGAAACTTGGCACAGTTATTAATCTTTCTCTACATAGGAACCACCCAGAATTATGCATTTCTCCCATCGTTTGATGCAGCTTTGGAGACCGTTTCTGTAGAACAGCCCAGGTTGGTCCGCCAACCATGATGTGACTTCAGAAATCAAGGCTGCATCATCTGGGAAACGCTTTCCTTTCAAAAACAACTTCATGGCTGGGAAGAGGTGAAAGTCAGAGGGTGCAAGGTCAGGAAAGTAGGAAGGATGGGGAAGAATTTCATAACCACACACCCGTGCTTCTGATCTGGCGACATGCAAGTTGTGGACCGGAGCGTTGTCCTGCAGGAGGAGGGTACCTTTGCTGATCTTGCCCCGCCTCTTGATTTTGATAAATTTCCTTAATTTCCTCAAAAGTGAAGCTTAATAGGCTCCTATAATTGTGGTACTCTTTGCCAGGAAATCTGTCATCATTACTCCGTCCTGGTCCCAGAAGACTGTGAGCATGATCTTGCCAGTGGAGGGCTGCACCCTTGCCTTCTTTGGAGGTGGTGAGTCCAAGTGCTTCCACTGCATTGACTGGGCTTTGGTCTCTGGATCATAGTGATGGACCCAGGTTTCATTCTGTGTAATCAGTCTTTTGAAAAACTTTGACTCATCTTCTTGGCACATCTCCAAATTCATCCTCGAGCACTCGGCGCATTCTCGCTTCTGGAATGGTGTGAGCAACCTGAGAATCCATCTAGCAGACACCTTATGCATATGCAAATTGGTCATGAATGATAGTTTCCACATACCCTGTACTAATCTTGACATCTTGGGCTATTTGGCGAATAGTAATGCACCGATCTTCCAAAATGGTAGCCTCAACTTGACGGACAGATGTCTCATCAATGGCAGAAGGGGGGGGGCGACTAGGTCTGGGAGCTGTTTCCACAGACTTGCGGCTATGTTTGAATTCACAATTCCAGCGTTTTATAAGGTCATATGAGGGAGCATTATCACCATAAGTTTCTTTCATTTCATCAAAAGTCTCCTGTGGTGTGCATCCTTTCAAATACAAAAACCGAATCACTGTTCGACATTCAACAGGCTCCATTTCACACCTGACTCAGTTCAAACACCTGTAAAACAGAAACCACAATTAATTCAGAGCTGTAATTTGCCATATAACCCATAGAGATATAAATCATTGCACATGCAAGATCAGACAAATGGAAGTGGGTCAGGGGCATTACTTATTGCACGCCCCTCATACATGTAATTGTGCAACCTTTTTTTCAAAATTAACATAATTTTCCTCCTTTCTAAACAATTACCTTTTCCCTATGTACTAGCGGGGTACCCGGCGTTGCCCGGGTGTTTGAAGATGTAAAAGAAAAAAAAAAAGTTCTGGTAGGTAGGTAGGTAGGTTTGAAGCCGAACCCAAACCCTGGAGGTCAATCGCCTAATAACTTACCACCATGCTACAAGGGCAGAGAACTGAAAATGGGTGAAATTAAACGATTAAAAAGTCAAACGATTACAAAGTTACGTGACAGGTGCGCGTAAATTTAATGAGGTCAAATATCACGCCATAAGAGAATGAAATCCCGCACTTAACTTTGGCTGCAAGCCAGTTTCTGCATATGTTGTTTGTTGCCCCTAAGATGCTGGGGAAAACCAGCTCCCAATTAAAAGGGAGTGTAGCAATGTTCTGATATAAGGGGTTTTCCCCACATTGATCAAACCTTATTGCTTTTCTGCATGTCCCCACACAATGGATTCAGTTTCACTTATATACTTATATAAAGAAACATGTGGTGAGTGAAAAATATCTCGAAAATAGCGTGTAAAAGTCATCCAAATTAAAGATAAATACGTTTCGTAAATCTTGGATATTATAATCTAGGTAACATATAAAAGGTTCTAAGAAACAGTAACCGCCCAGAACTCCCCCCCCAAATGCCTTTGCCAGACATACAGAAAAAATGCACACACACATACTAACACACATTTTGCCTTATATATATATATATATATATATATATATATATATATATATATATATATATATAATTTTATTTTATTTATTTTTCATTTTTTGGAATCTTTTGAGATGAGGCGCCATAATTTTTGCCAACTGTTATCCTCATCTTCATAGTTGTTGTTTCAACAAGTTGTCTTCTGAATACTCAAATTATGAACCCTTATAACAAAGGCCCTTCCCCTCCCCACCAAAAATTTAAAAAATAAATAAAAAATAAAAATAATATATAATACCATTCAGTATCCAACAATGGAAGATCAGATAAGAACACAAAATTGGATTTATAGGACCATAAAATCCAACCTTGATCGCACTTTGAAGCCCATGACACAGTGGATAGAAGCGTTGAGTCTCTACGGTTTAAGGTGAGTATTGTCTGAAGGTTGTGATTTCAATCCTACCCAAAGCCTGGCAGAAGCTTAGTTGGCCAAAAACGTGGTGAGACAACAACAACTATGGAAGGCAGTAATTATTGTTGATACAGTTACAAGACTCAGCATTTCTATTCCTGTCATGGTTAACCACTTGAAGAAGGCCAAAGGATAACTTGGCCAAAACGTGCTGAAACAACAACTGTGAAGATGAGGATTACGGTCGACAATATATATATATATATATATATATATATATATATATATATATATATATATATACACCTTCTCCCTGTTGTTTATATATATGTGATTATTACTTAACTATTAAAATTGCTCTAAAATTGAAAAATATCTAATAATCGTTTTATTAGTTCAGCTAATTTTTGTGTAAGACTTTAGTTTCTTGTTTGTAAATCACATCTGCTGCATGCTGATCGCGAAACGATGTAAATCATATGACAATGATTTAACACAAGAAAATGTAACATTCAGTCAGTTCATACGGATGATACAATTTGTATGAAACAACACCATTCCTTGACATTATTTAAAATTAACACCGGAAACTCTACTAAGTTCTTATATCAAATATGGCGTGTCAGAACCCAAGCGCAAAACTTTTCCAGTGACACGAGAAGATTCTCTGAAATGAAAAAATGATTTCTCTGAGAGAAGTAAACTTTTACTCGTTTTCATTGAAGGCTTGTCGTCTAATTTAATTGAATTATCTCCCCTTTGCAGATTGACTGGAGTTTCCAAAGCTAGATGGCTGTGACAGTATAAGAGAAGGTGTCATTAGTATAGAAACTTTACTTGTTGATTAACGAGGGCTACTGACAGTCTGTATACAGTGCAACTATGCATCTCGCTAAACATGCAGCAATGCACATGTTTGCATTATTGTTTCCTACAAATAAATGCTATTGTATCCTTTTGTTTTTCTCAATAAACCCATCGTTATATCTTTCAAATTTATAGATTTCCAAATCTTGACAGCTGCCAATATTCAATCATTGTTGGAAGAAGGATTAGAGAATTTGCTTTAAGAAAAACTGTTCAATTGGTAAGTTTGAATTATTTCTTCATGGACTGATATAATTTGGCAGTCAAGCAAACATTTTCTTTTAACTCAGAATATTTTAATCAGTTTTTATCTAGAAGGAAGGGCTGCTAAGGCATAAAAATGGAAAATTAGAATGTGGAAAGCTCATTGGATTTTTATCTGTTTGTCAACTGTTTCACAAATGTGCATGCATGAATTGTTTTATTGATAAATTCTTTATGTTAAGTATAAGTAGGTTTGAAAACACTTTTTAAAGATCGTGTCAAGCTGGCTGGCCTAATCGTACTTGACTCGCTGTCTTTAAGTTTTGGCTTCGATCTTAGCTAGAGTATATTTTTTTTACTTACAAAAAGTTAACTGTTTAGAAAAGAAAGCAAAATGCTCACATGCACATGTCTCAGTTTTTGTATTTATTAAAATATGATATTTATGTGTATTTTACTACCGGGCAACGACCTGCTAGTACATTTATAATTTTCATTACCTCCAATTTTAAGTATATATATATATATATATATATATATATATATATATATATATATATATATATGCTAGCAAAAGTACCCGTCGTTGGCTGGGTTCAAAAACAGCCTACAGAAAATGAACTCTGATTTATGGAAGTATGATAGGTTATGAAAAGGAAGGGTTGTAAAGAGATAGCTTCGAATTTGGGGATATCAAAACCAAAGCAAAATATGATGAAAGTAAAAATAAAATAGATAAACCCCATAATTTATTATACCATACGTTTTTACACTGAAACACTTATCACAATATTCTGTGGATCTATATTAAAAAACCTTGTTAAACTTAGTGACATATTTCCATTCTATGGAGGTCAGGCACGAACAAACACCCCATAATTTTATTATACCATATTTCTTCAAACTGAAACATAATTATCAAAGTATACTTACGCAGATAGTTATAAAAAGTCTTTATTAAAGTTTGTGCCTATTTCCATTCTAACGCAGACCCCACAATTTTATTATACCATCCCTATTTAAGTTAAAACATACTTATCAAAGTATTATCATGTACATCTATATCAAAAACAGTTGTAAACGTTTGTTTTTAATTTTTAAATTTTTTATTTCCATACCTTGTGGACCAGGCGCGTACGCAGACCCCACAATTTTAATGAATCATCATTATGCCAGATCAAACATACTCATTCCAGTGTCTCGATACATCTTCTATCATTATATGTGATCAGTTTTCTATAATAGTCAACCATATAGGAGCCTATTCGTGACCAGACACACACACATACAGACGTTCAGCTTTATATTATAAGATATATATATATACATATATATATATATGTTAAGTTTTGAGACATTGTGTTGAACAAAGATGGTGGCGTAGTTCAGATCAGGTCGCAGTTTAACGTTGTGCCCGGGACAATTTACAATTTTTTTTTTATGTCCATTTCGATGGGAGTTGAACGCGGCTTACAATCTTGCATTCCGAACTTGAGCAGAATTTTTTTCAATGTATCGTGATTGGGTCATAGTTATAGTTTCATTTTCACAGGTAAATTTTATACCGAGGAACCATGACAGTCATCCAAGATCGGCCATTTTAAATTTTTTATTTAATTAATTTTTAACATCTTTTAGTGTCGTCACAGTTTGAAGTGAGTAATATATCGTCAACCCAAAAAAACAAAATCAACAATTTATTACCTACATTTTTGATATACATGCATGCGTCTATGGGACATTGTTTGAATTCCTGTTCTATTAAATAATTATGGGGTGTTAAATTCCAATTGTGTGCACTTTGTTTTAGTCCATGTAACGATTTATTTAATTTCCGCACCCAATTTTTATTTTTCATTTTAAATCCCTCTGGAGGGTAAATGTAGATTTTACAGTCAATCGGAGCATTTAAATAAGCATTTTTTACACCCATTTGATGTATTTTTAAATTGTATTGAATGGCAAGTTGTAATAAAATTCTAATTGTTGTTAAATTTGTCGTTGGTGAAAATGTTGCAAAATATTCCACACCAGAAATTTGTGAGAAACCTTTTGCCACAAATCTTGCTTTAAAAGTTTCACTGCCAGAAGCTGTGATTTTATTTTGGAAAAAACCCAGCGTGAAGAAATTATATTTTTATCTGTTGGTTTTGCCACTATTTCGTATGTGTTATTTTCAGATAAAGCTTTCAATTCGGATACCATAGCTTTTTCCCATTCTTGGTGATTTTCTGAATTAATCATCTCATTATAACTTTCCGGTGCGCTGTTCAACGAATAACAGTAATCCACGGCGTAATCTTGTATCTTTTCAATTTGTAAGAAGTCTGCCCTTTTTCGCTCCCTTATTGGGTATCGACGTGTCTGGTTAATATTTTCGTCAGAAGTACTGTAATAGTTGTCGTTATTAATATTTTCATTGTGATCGATTAAGATGCTAGGTAATATTTCACGTTTTTCATCCACTTGATCGCCATTTTTAAATTCAATGTATCATTGAATTTTACACATCTAACCCTTTTTATGGCATTTTGAGCTGCGAAGTAGATTAAGTATGCCGGGCTATTTTTATCGTAACCTACGGAAGTACCTTTTTCGCTTTTAGTATTTAGTTTACTGGTGTTTTCTATAAATGCAAAACAATCAGAACCAAATAGATGCATTCTGTTCATTTTAAGTTTTACACCGCAAAACGCTTCATACGGCATTTTACCTAGTCTCTTATTGAACGATCTATTTTTGATATATGCTGCTGTCATTAAAGCGTATGTCCATAAACTATGTGTTAATTTCGATTCAATAAGTAGGCATCTTGTCATCCTAAAAAGGGTTCGCCATGCCCTTTCAGTGGTGTCATTTTGGAAGGGGGGAATATGGCGCCGATTTCTCGTGTTCAATACGGTGGTTAATTAATAGAAGTTCAAAGTCTTTACTAGTAAATTCAGTCCCATTGTCTGAGCGAATGCATTTTACTGAACCGTACGAGGCAACATCAGCTAAATATTTCTTAGTGGCGAGGATAGTGTTGGATTTATATTTTAGAAAATAAACCATAATTAAACTGCAAAAATCATCAATAAAGTTCAAAACGTACCTTAGATTATTTCTCCCCATCGGGCTGATCGGACCTGCTAAGTCACAATGCACAAGTGGGAGAATTTTCGTAGCTTTTTTGTCTGGCGTTCGGCTTATATCTTTTGTCATTTTCCCATGCACACGCATCACAATTTGGGAGATCATCTGAAGGTATTATTTTCATGCCTTCGACTACATTTGGTAATTTTTTAATATCAGCTGTATTGCAGTGTCCTAGAATTTTATGCCATGTTTCCAAGTCGTGACATACAGTTTTTGAGGGAACCATACTTTTTAAATAATATAGTCGGCCATTTTCTTTAATGTCAAATACAGTTCCATTGGAGTATGTCAATTTTCATGTATTTTTAAATTGTTTTGGGTGGCAAGTTGTAATAAAATTCTAATTGTCGTTAAATTTGTCTTCTACCATTATATGTGATCAGTTTTCTATAATAGTCAACCTATACCACTATCTGCCGGTCACTGAGGTGTGACCGACAGACGTGTAATAGTAAATGTCTTAAAGCGGTCTCATGAAGATATGAAGATGGGCCAGTCATTAGGGTCTGTGTAGCAAGAAGAAAATCATACCTGAGATGTTGGATCTGGGCGTGGCTCCTTTCCTTTCTCAAGATGATCTCTTCACCCTGGTGGCATTCTGGTGGGAATCTTCATCTCTTTGTCCTCAGGGCCGCCTTTCGAATTAAGACATTTATGAAGGCATTCATGGCAGACACAAGAAAAATGACACGCGACACAATTGTAATATACATAAGGTATAACTAACTATTTTATTTTACAAAATATATATTACAATGCATATTACAATTAATTTTTACAATTAAAACTGGATAATAGGCTTTTCGAAGTTAACTAACCTACCCTAACTAGTGTTGAGGGAGGGGGTCTCCCCCTCCCATGTACGGAAAGACAGACTATGCGTCCTCACATCATGGTGGTCGTGCAGGAAAGAGACAGAAAGATAGCAAGGGAATTATGGGAAGGGATTTCTTTGTATCTCTACGCTCATGGACAATTTACCACCCGTCCATGCTGCAGAGTGTGTTAGAAACAGTGGCACAAGGAAATAGTGCCACAAACCATATAGGAGCTTATTCGTGACCAGACACACACAGACGTTCAGCTTTATATTATAGATATATAAGATATATATATATACATATATATATATGTTACATAGGGATTATATTTTAGAAGGGATGACGCATGTATTATATATTGTTTGTGTTAAAGTGTTCATGTTGTGAGATAGAGACAGGTCTTATATATAAAGAGACAGGTCTTATATATAAAGAGACAGAGTACATGTTAATATAGGAGAGCTTACGGCAAGTAATACACAATGAAAGGAGATTTGATATATAGATAGATAGACCGAGAGATAGTGCGTTTGACATTTATACGTTTGACATTTCTGTGAATGGAAGTGTTTCTATAACATTGGCACATGTATTTCTTTACCTATTTTTGAGATGATGATTTTCACAAAGTTCTTATAATATAAATTCACAATACCTTTTCTGTTGAATAACATAACACGAAGACGTAGATACAAAAAGATCGCGATGTTGTTTATTCCATTCCGACCGCTCAATGGCTTTGCATCAAGGAATTCAAGTCTCTACATGATTCTTTCTTCTCCCCTTCGCTTCCAAGGTTCCATGTCAGCTCTGTCTCTGACTCACTGACTTCTCTCTTCTCCCCTGACTAACTGACTGACTTACCCTTTGCCAAGCTCCAACTAAATTTAAAACTCATGACGTCATCGCATGACCAACACATGCATATCAGACATGTGGCCTGACACGCCTCACATTTCCACAAAGCCGACTCTCTAACCTAAATTTTGATTAACCCACTTTACAACATTTTCCATTGTCCATTTTTAAATTCCTTATTTTAATTTCATTTCTTTAACAGAAACAAAATTACAACATTACATTCCTTTTTCAATAAACAATAACTATTTTATGTGAACTAAACAATGGTAATTCTACATTCCATTTTCAATAACATTCTGTATTATTTATTTTAACTTATGATCGGAATTCTCAATTCCAAATCCAGCTTCGCAAATTTGAATGCATATATATATATATATATATATATATATATATATATATATATATATATATATATAGTGCAATCTTGTAATGATGGTGTAAAAAAAAAAAAAAACTTCATGAGTCAACATGGAAATAGTATGGTTTAGAAAAAACGTCAGATTTTTAAACTTTTACTTCAGGTTAAATCTGTTGCTAAGATTACTGGCAAAATGGTTGGATCACTCAATTGCTCCAGTTGATATCTCACTGCTGATGCATCCTCTATCTGTATAAGAGCTAGGTATGCCTTAAATGGAGTACTGTTGCCACATCTGGGCAGGAGCTGCTCAGCGCACCCTATCAAGCCTTGATAGAGTTCAAAACTGGCTTTGAAACCTTGTAGAGTATTAGATAAAAATGTTTTACTATAAAAAATCTTTTACAAAATTTGGATTTTTGTTTTGATATTCAAATTAAAAGCCGTTTTTTCTATTTATTTCAAAAGAAAATACAACTTTGTTGTACATGGATCGTTGAATTGCATTCATCTGCAAAGATCTAGCTAATTTGCATATTCTTTTAAACATTCATTTTAATTAATTCCCTATTATTTTATTTATTTTATAGGATGATCATCTACATGATTTATACTTGCGTAATATTTGCATAAAAAGTTATAGTAAACACAAACCTCTTTCTATATATATTTATGTATATGTATATATATTTGTTTAAAACATTTTGCCTACCAGACTCCATTGTCAGTTTTTGGTCTACAGAATTTCATAGCCCAATTCGTTCAACTTCTGTAGGGTCGGTTTAACAATGTGTGGTCGGGCATTGTCGTGGAGGAGAATTGGGTTTTTTCTGTTGATTAGTGCTCGGTGTTGTTGTTGAAGTTTCTGATGCATTTCATGCATTTGTTGACAGTATTGTTTATGGTTCCACCTGCATTCAAAAAACTGTAATGAATGAGACTGGTCGCAGACCACCAAACAGTCAGCATGACCTTCTTTTGGTGCAACTCTGACTTCGGGAAGTGTCGTGGAGCTTCGTCAGTGTCTAACCACTGAGGTAAGTTGTCGTAAAGAACCCTGGTCAAGAGATGTGTCATTCTTTTTTGTGTAAAAGAAGGGAAGATGACACTTCATAACGGCGTTTCTTTTGGTTGTTGTTCAATTCGTGAGGCACCCACTTACCAAGTTCTTTTGTTTTTCCAATCTCTCTCAAGTGATTGAAAATTGTTGTATACATTACATATAATTCAGAAGCAAGTTCTCAAACAGTTGTGTGTAAACTGTCTTTGACTAAGGCTTCTAATTGATCGTTGTCAACATCTGATGACCGACCACTACACACATCTTCAAGATTCTTATCGCCACCACAAAATTTCTTAAACTACAATTGTGTTATGCGTTCAGTAGTGGTTTCTGTGTCAAATGCTTCATTGATATCGCAAGCTGTTTCAGCAACTTTTTGGCCTAGCTTGAATTGAAATAAGAAAATTGTGTGAATTTGCTATTTTTCTATCTTGTAGCCAACGTTCTGAAAAGAAGACATAATTGTTTTAAAACGATTGTAATTTAAACGATCAGATAGAGCGAAAAATACTCTTTAAAATTATATATAAGGTGAAGGTATTATGACGAAAATTTATTTGAAAATACATCATTTGAAATCAAAATGCTCTTTAAAATTATATATAAGGTACAGGTATTATGACGAAAATTTATTTGATAATAATACATCATTTGAAATCAAAATTAAAAATTCCGTAAGAACATTTTCTCAACCTAGTGGAACTACTACTGTTTTGTATATATCACATATGGAAGCTAGGCTGAGAAATAGTCTCATATAATGATTAAAAATGAGTTTGAGTAAAATATAAGGCATTTTGCAAAATAGACAATAAACAAAAAATTGTTAAAAAACAAATAAATGTTACCAAAGGCAAGATACAACTCTTATCTGCTTGGATAAGTTTTTGCATTTAAACTTATTTTAAAGCATATATTTAGTTTGAAACACAAATGCCGAATCTTACGTCAGAATAAGAAACAAATGGCCAACATGAGATGGTCATGTGGAGAGTGTCAATAATCGCTCCAAAATCGAAAATTAAACAAAATACTGGTAAAAACCCACCCAGTAAATGTCACGTGACATTTTTTATTTTTTTTTTATTTTAAACAGTGATCACCACTTATCAAGGCCCGGAAGCCACTCAGGGATAAGGGTTATTGCAAGTACATTAAGTTAGTGAGGAGATTTGCTGAAGTGTTTACTTAAGGGGGCGGTTCATTAGGAATTTGTTAACATTGGACTTGAAGACATCCAAGTTGTAGTCCGGAGGGAAGCAGGCAGACGGAACAGAGTTCCACAGGCGTGCAGTTCTAAGAAAGAAGCTTTGTTCATGGAATCCGCGTTTTGATTTAGGCACAGATATAGAGTGGGGGAAATTTTTCACAGTGGATTCAGCTAGACGGGTGTTTTTCGTGAAAGATTGGCGAGGGGGGACCAGAGATTGGAGTTCAGACGAGCATCTGCCATGGAAATAACGATAAAACAAGGACAAGCTCGCAACGTCTCTTCTGTGGGAGAGAGGTTACAGGGTAGAGAAAAGGGCATCCCCCACTAAGCCACGAAGTCTATTTTGTACTCTGTCAAGGCAGGATAGGCTGTTTTTAGCAGCTCCTGGCCAGATATGGCAACAGTATTCCATCCTTGGACGTACTTGGCTTTTATATAGATAGAGAATTGCATCAGTAGTGAGATATCTTCTGGAGCGGTAGAAGGATCCCACCATCTTTCCAGCGACCTTGGCAACAGACTTGATGTACGTGTTCCATTTCAGATCAGGAGTAAAGGTCAAACCCAGAAGCTTGTCATTTAAAACAAGTTATCCAAATAAGTAGAAGATTAACTATCTTGCCTTTGGTAACGTTTTTTTGTTATATATTTGTTTATCGACCACTTTTCTGGTTTGTTGTCTTTCTGCAAAATTCAAGAAATCTGAAATTATAAGTGTGTGAATCGCAAATAAAATTACCACTGGATCAAAATTTTACTTGCTAGATGTCTAATGAGTTTACATTGGTGATCTTTAAAACCAATGCATTTCAGATGTAAACATTATTAGTACCTACGTGTCATGTAGAAATTAGTATAAAATCCAAAACTTATGGAAAATGATCAAGTATTAGGTACAGGCATTAATGGCTGAAAACTGATAGGGGGACATAGTTTTGAAAACCGGTTTATCATGTTTTTTTTGTAGGTTTCCGACTAATTTTTTGATTGTATTTGAAAGATTAACGCCTAAAAGTTAATTTTCAAACGGAAAAAAATATTTGTACACGTGAAAAAAAAAAAGAAGTTATACTGAAAAATGTTTTCACGGCGACATTACGAAGCTGACAAATTCAGCTAAATTTTGAAGTTAAATATATTCATTGTAAAAATCCTTTGAAAGATAAATATTAGTTTTCTGGGTCTATTTCTAAGATAATTACTAAAGTCCTAAGATATTGAATTAAATAAGAAAAACGGCTTGTTTGTACAAACAAAAAATAACTTAATTAGCCCCCAAAAGCAGAAGATTCTAGCTTCGCTTAAGCAAACCCAAACAAAGTCATCTATGTGTAGATTCTATAGAAGCCCAAAATGTCAGAAAGTCAAAAGTCTGTTTGAAAATAACGTCAGGTAGTTATAAGGAGCTAAGGTGTGTTGATTTTCTTTTTTTTTTCCCCAGCTGTGCATCCATACATTCCTATTGTGAATGTTTGTATAATTTTTACCATTTTTTAAATAATTTTTTTAAATAATGGATAAAGTCACTTGGTAAATCAAAATTGTGAAATATGAAACATTGGGCATATGAAACGAAACATGCGTTCCAGTTACTGAAAGTGAATAGTTCATTTAATTGGAATTTAAATAAAAATAATAAAATAAGTAAATAAAATCAACTGTATTAATTTAATTTATTGCGGACTATTATTCTCATCTTTATTAGTTGTCGTTTCACGACTTTTCAGCCAACTATTCCTCTGACCTTCGTCAGGTGGTAACCGCGATGGATAGTAACTTTGAATCTCCTAACTGCATTCTCTGCAATTACTGCCCTCCGTAGTTGTTGTCGGCTCACAACAACTATGCCATTTGAAAAGGCAGTTCGGTTATCTTTCAGATGCAAGGTTCCTTGTTTACTTGCGATTGTAACGATGTAAGATTCCGTTGTACGGAAGACCAAATCGGCCATAATTTAAATATTTAAATTTATTTACTGAATTTAAATATTTAAATTGATATACTGTTTAAATGATAATATACGTCTACGATGTTTTTATTGGCGCTTTTCTTCGTATTTTTTAATAACATTTTTTTGCACCATTTACAAGTTTTTTTTTACAAATAATTTTTTTAATACTGTAATAGTAAAATTATTTTAGTAAAATTCTATATTGGATACGTTTTTTTTATGAAGTTTAAGTTTATTATTAAAAATACATTTCATGAAAACACTCATTATAAAATGTTCACGTTGTTTAATTAAAAGTTCTCAATTTTAATCTAGTAGTTTTATAATTTTGTTATTTTGTTACAAATTTCTAATAAAGATTATTTTAATTTTAACGGTAATTTGGTTTTCATTATAAACTCCGTCATGTTAAAGGCTTGAAAATCACTTTAAATCAATTTTAATATTAAAAAAAAAAGAGAAATCAACAGGAAAAAAATCTCGTGTGAAAACATTACGAGATACTTTTTCCGTATCTATATCTATCTATATCTATATCTATCTATATCTATCTATATCTATCTATCTATATCTATATCTATATAAAAACAGAGATGTGTGTGCCACAGACGATTTCTGATTGGTTAATCCAATAATCACATCTCCTAAAAAAGTATAGTTCTTACGCTCTTAACTTTACCATAAAATATTTTGGTCTTATTTATTGTCCATCTTGGAAGGGTTTAATTTTTTTCTAACTTGCCATTTACAAATTAGAAAAATACGAAAGTTACAGACATCACAATCCAACCTCTGACTCAACGTCCGCCATTAACACAAGAAAGCAAACGCTGGCCAGATTATTAGTACTACTACTACTAACAATACAGCACGAAAACACGCGCACACACGCACACACACTCACGTCCACTACCGTCCTTGGCTACGTCACGTTGTTATGGCAACACGATAAATACACAGTAAATTTGATTTTCTTCATTTCTACGCAAATATTACGCAAATATAAATCATATAGAATATCTGTATGAATATAATTACACGTAATAGTTAAATAAAGATGATCATCGTATAAGAGAACCGAAAAAAAAACTAATAGGGAATTTGTATAAAGTTGTATTTTCTTTATAAATAAATAGAAAAAAGGGGTGTTGATAAGACTATCGACACTTATACAGTTTAGTGACGACATTAAAAAATGGAAATATTGAAAAAAAATTTTATTGTCCGTAACTGTTATAGACTGAAGTTCTCCGAAAAAAAAATCTTACAGCGAAAAACAATTATTTATCACGACGACGTCAACGTGGCCATTTTGGAAATAGCAGAATACCTCCATTATAGGCCAAATTTCGCAATCTAGCCTTTTTTTTTCTCGCCATGTTGAGATGCGCACAACACATCTGAAGTTTTTTTACGTTTTTTTTTTTTAATCTGCAATTTTTTTGCGTACTTTTTTTTTTATAAATAAGAATACTATTGAATATGCAAAGAAATTGAAGAATGCAAAGAATTGAGGAATTTTTATACGAGATTATTTTCGAAACATGCTCAGTTGGACACGCATGGATAACTTCGAAACTTCGTTTATTTACTTCTGTTACAAATTAAAAAAAAAAAAAAACACCCCAAAAATGGCATCTGTCTTCGCAAAAAAAAAAAAAAAAATCTCATTCTGGTGGGGGGGAAAAAGGGCTAGATTGGCCTAAAATGGAGGTATTCTGCTATGTACGGCAGTTACCTGCCCTTGGGGAATTCCTGGGCCTGCAATAACATTTCCAAAATGGCCACGTTGACGTAGCCGTGATAAATCATTGTTTTTCGCTGTAAAAAAAAAAAAAAAAACTACTTGATCAAATGAAGTGAAATTTTTTTCAGAGAACTTCAGTCTATAACAGTTACGTACAATAAAATTTTTTTTTCAATATTTCCATTTTTTAATGTCGTCACTAAACTGTATAAGTACCAGACTATCAATACACACAAAAAAATATAGATTTATTTATGGGTAAATTTCCCCCGGGTTTTCCTTTCACTTCAGTAAATAATGCTCTTTTGTTATATATATGGCGTACTATTATCTTTATATATATGATGTTTATGTTTATATATATGTATAAGTGATGGTGTCTGACTGTGTCGGTGCGTCTGTGTGCATTTCCCTACGTTAAAACTCTGTCAATTTTAAGCCTACAGATTCGAAATTTGATATACAGGGTACTGAGATTTGGGAACATCGATGTGATAGGTTTT
Source organism: Euprymna scolopes (assembly GCF_053919585.1). Lineage (NCBI taxonomy): Eukaryota > Metazoa > Mollusca > Cephalopoda > Sepiida > Sepiolidae > Euprymna > Euprymna scolopes. Next base: position 2,799,967 of record NC_136486.1, read on the forward strand.
CGACAGAAATTTGGCGATTAAGTGGTCAATATTCAACAATTAGACCTTTGAGAACTCTACCAAACTTCTCCTACAATTTAAGGTCTGAACACGTGATATTTTATATATATAGATTCCTTGGACATGGATCTAACTTATTAACTTTACTTGATCCCTAAACAATAAATGTTACGAGGTCATAATAGGGGTAAAAGTTTTAAAAAATTGACCTTTTTTTTTTCCTAAGCAAACACTTCAAAACACCTGGGCAACGCCGGGCACCGATTGCTAGTAATTAATAAATGTATCTTTATTTTACTATTACAGTATTAAAAAAATTATTTGTAAAAAGAACTTGTAAATGGTGCAAAAAAATGTTATTAAAAATACGAAGAAAAGCGCCAATAAAAACATGATAGACATTTTGGCCGATTTGGTCTTCCGTACAACGGAATCTTACATCGTTAAAACCGCAAGTAAACAATGAACCTTGCATCTGAAAGATAACCGGCAGTTCTTTACGTGAAGGCACATTCAACAACCATTGTTTATGCTGCCACACATGCGTAGCATAAACAGAAGCTGTAAAATGGCAGAAAGTAGTTCGTGGGTTCAGGGGTTAATACCATGCAAACGGTAAATTATGTTATGCCAAAAGTTACATGTTCATTCAAGCAAGGAAAATATAAGAATCTTCCATATAAAAATGATGTGAACATGTAACAAAAAAAAAAGTACAAATATTTTTTTGCAATTATAATTTTTTGTGTGTGAAAATATTAAATAAACGATGCTTAATCTAATGATAATATTAGTAGTTCGAGAAATTATTTTTTCTTAGTTATATCGAATTCATTAATATGGACTTTAAGGCTTTTTTTTCGTAATGTTCCTGTAAAAATTTTTTTTTATTGTTACAATTTACGATGCTTTATGTTCAAAAAATCAAATATAAATTCATTTTTTTTTCTACAGAAAACCCTCACATTAGTAAAGGTGATTTTTGTTTAAACATTTCCTTATGTCAACAGTAACTAAAAAAAAAAAAAAAATTACATGTAAAAAAAAAAAAGATTACATGAAAAAAAAAAATTAGGGTAAATATTCAGATTATTTACAACAGAACACCGACCACTCTAATTTGTTTTTTTTTAGAGGTAATCGGGGTCGCTGACAACGAATCTGATAATCAAACCGTTTGCATGGTATTAACCCCTGAACCCACAAACTACTTTCCGCCATTTTACAGCTTCTGTTTATTTCTCCAAACACCTGCTGAAATTAACCTCTGGTGAGTACTCGCCTTTTTTCTCTTCTTCCTTATCACACCCCAGCCATTTCCTTTAGTCGCAGCTACACATAAATAATAATAAAAAAAATAATAATAGTAACTAATAATAACTAATAGTAATAATAATAATTAATAGTAGTAATAATAGTAATAATAATAATAATAATAATTAATAGTAATAATAATAATTAATAATAATAATAATAATTAATAGTAGTAATAATAGTAATAATAATAATAATTAATAATAATAATTAATAGTAATGATAATAATTAATAATAATAATAATAATAATTAATAGTAGTAATAATAGTAATAATAATAATAATTAATAATAATAATTAGTAATAATAATAATGGACGCACAACAGGTTAGCATAAACCCCCCACAATTTATGGAGACGAGTGTCGAGGGATGGTTTTCGATAATAGAAGCTCAATTCCATCTCAGACACATTACGAGCGATGATACTAAGTTCTATACGGTTATCAGCGCATTACCGCCTGACGTGGTAACAAATATACCTCCAGCAATTCTGCAGACGATAAACTATGCGAAGTTAAAGGAGTCTGTGTTGTCTGCATATGAAAAGACCAGACCTGAACTCCTGGAGAAGTTGATGACCATTACGTTAGCTGGTCGTCCGTCATTATACCTCCAGGAGATGGTAACGGTCGCACATAGAATAGGGGCAAGCAACGAGATAGTGCACCATAAATTCATACATGCCCTTCCGAAGCAAATCACCCCAATAATAGCAGCCCACACTGAAATGCCGTTAACGGAGTTGAGTCGACTATCCGACAACTTGATGCCGTTAATAGAAAATATGTCAGTATTTCAGGCGGTTGAGAGTCAAACTCGGAAAAACGACCATATTACCACCAGACAGTCTAGTGAAACCATTCCAGCCGGCCTATGTCCATATAGAAGGAAACAGCGGCCAAAGATATGTAGAGTCCATATATATTTTGTGGAGGAGGCTCGTACATGTAAGCCATGGTGTAAGTGGCCAAAGAAAAAGAGTAGCTTACAGACTCTGCTTAAATCGTGCCCTTCCTCTCCCGGACTGTGTTTGCTCCAGTAGTGCCGCCGTTATTAGAAGTTTCTGCTAAAATAGGAGCGTCTAAAGTCAATTTTATCATAGATACAGGAGCCAGTGTTTCCATTTTCCCACATTCCGTAGTAAATGGAATTACTCTGGAGCCAACTCCTGTTCATATCTCTACCGCTAACGGTGAAAGCATAAAATGCTATGGTCAGACAAACCTCAAAGTTAAGATACCCCGTTTGAGAAGATCTTTTCAATGGAGTTTCGTGATCGCAGATGTCACTAACCCTTTGTTAGGATTTGACTTCTTAACCAAATTTAACATTATAGTGGATTGTAAAAATAGATCCATCCGTGATAACATAACGGAGCATGAAATTACAGTCAATGCAGTAACGGGAACTGATGCTGTAGTGATTAACAAAATAGACCTAGCAAATTATGTTACCGAAGTAATAGATAAATATAATAATGTGCAACATAACAACATAACAACACAAACAAAGAATATGGTGAAGTGTATCACAGGATTGATACAGCCAACCACGTACCAGTCTTTTCTAAAGCCAGACAACTTTCCGGTCCTAAGTTAGATGCAGCACAGACAGAATTTAAGAAGTTACTAAATACTGGAGTTATCCAGCCTTCCAGTAGCGAGTGAGCAACCTCTTTGCACTTGGTGAAGAAGCTGGATGGGTCATATCGAGCGTGCGGTGATTTCCGTGCGTTAAATAGCATTACCAAAACAGACCGCTACCAAATATAAATTCCTTCTGCACACACTTAGCTAATAAACAATATTTTTCCAAAATAGATTTAACTGCAGCATATCATCAGATTAAGGTACATCCTGAAGATGTGTCTAAAACAGCAGTAGTAACACCTTTTGGTTTGTTTGAGTTTAATTACATGCCATTTGGTATAAAGAATGCTGCGGCTACGTTTTATGGATAAAATATTTTTAAAATTAAATTGCATATTTATATATTTAGACGACATACTAGTTTTTAGCGAAAGTGAGCAACAGGACAAGGAAGATTTAGATAGAGTATTTTGGATCCTTAGTGATAACAATTTAAAGATTTCCTTAGATTAGTGTGTATTCGGAGTACCAGAGTTGGATTTCTTAGGTTTTCACGTAAGCAAAGAAGGCTTCTTGCCTACTCTAAAGAAAATCAACGAGTTTGAAAAATTTCCGATACCTAAGGACTCAAAAAGCTTACGTAGATTTCTGGGGATGAAAGGTTTTTACCGCAAATTAGTCCCTAATTATGCATCCATAATTTTACCACTATCCGAACGGATGAGGTTGGATCCTGAAGCAAAGACTGAGGTTAATGAGGAAGAAACTAGCACCTTCAAAACAATAAGCAAATTATCGGAAATTATGGCATTAGCTCATCCACAGTCTTCAGCTACAGAATACCACTTAGTTACGGATACTAGTCAATACGCCGCTGGTGCTGCATTACACCAGTTGACAGATAAGAAACCAGCACCTATAGGTTTCTTTTCCAAGAAATTTTCTCAAACCCAAGCCAAGTATTCCATGTTCGGCAGAGAGCTACTAGCAGCTTATTTTTCAGTGTTACATTTCCGCCACCTCATAGAAGGTCGTCACGTGACATTATTCACTGATCATAAGCCATTATGCCGAGCCTTTTATAGTCAGACACCAGCAAAGTCAGATCGACAACAGCAACACTTATCAGTGCTTGCCGAATATATTGCTGACATGGAGTACATTAAAGGAGCTGAGAATATAGTTGCAGATTGTATGTCTCGGCCTGCATTAACTGTGTAGATAGATGCATGCGACTTGGCTGAAATAGCCCAGGCACAAAAAGGTGATGACGAAATAAAGTCATACACTAATTTGCAAAGAATACTGTGTGTCAAGCGAAGTCGGCTCAGTCCTATGCAATACTTCAACTAAGTACCCCAGATCGTTTATCTCAAAAGAGCTTCGTCAAGCTATTTTCAACAGTTTACATAGCTTAGTGCATCCTGGTACGGGAGCATCTATAAAATTGGTCAAGTCCAGATACTTTTGGCCTAGTTTAGATAAAACGATTAAACAATTCTGTGCAGAATGTGTAGTGTGTCAACAATCACAAGTTCACAGACACACAAAGTTTGCAGTCCAAGAATTTGAGTTACCATCTGCACGTTTCCAGACGGTACATATCGATATCGTTGGACCCCTGCCCTTAACGCACAATGAGTCCGACCCTCACCTGAGCCCTTACAAATATTTGCTTACTTGCATCGATCGTGCAACTCGTTGGATTGAACTGAGATAACTGTACAGTCGTTAGCAGAAGCGTTTGTCAATGCATGGATATCTCGATTTGGAGTCCCACTGCATGTTGTAACTGACAGAGGTAGTCAGTTTGAGAGCGAATTATTCCAGGAATTGGCCAAGGTAGTAGGTTTTTACCGATTGAGGACAACTTCGTATCACCCTCAAAGTAATGGGATGATCGAAAAAGCACACCGAACCCTTAAAGCGGCAATAATGGCTCGAAAAGAATCATGGATGAAAGCAATACCGGTGATTTTGCTGGGTATACGTAGCACCCCTAATGAATCAGGATTTTCCCCCTTTACGTCTGTTACTGGAGCTCCGATATTGATTCCTCAGCAGTTGATACACACACAGAGACGTCTGTTACTGGAGCTCCGATATTGATTCCTCAGCAGTTGATACACACACAGAGAGTAGGAGAAACTCCAGTTAATAACCAGTACATACGTAATTTGTGTGAATAGATGTCCGAAATTGATGTATTTAACAACGGAAAAGGATATATCCATGACAGTCCCAAAACATTTATACCGAAAAAGTATGGCTCAGAGTTAATCGAGTTAGGAAACAATTAGAAGCACCGTACTCAGGTCCTTATAAAGTTTTGACTCAATCAGATAAGCATTATCAGATCGATATGAACAACGGTACTCATACACACATATCAATAGATAGATTAAAGCCGTACATAGAACCAACTAGTAATAATAAAATTAGAACGACTGAAAAGGCAAAGATAAATGACGGTACTACTAATGATAAACTTATTAAGACAGATGATACTGACAAAGTTGAAGATAAAAGTGCTGACACATATAAGTTTAGATCTGGTAGGAAAGTAACATGGAAAAAGAAAAATGAATACTTTTATTTTTAAACAAATTTAGGCAATATAAATATTTAATAATTTTGTGGAGGGTACTTAACTCCGTTATTTGGAGGGGGACTCGTGTAGTGAACTACTACTATGATGCTGCTACGGTATGCTTCCCTTATTTCTCTCTTTCTCCCTGCTCTTCTACTTTTCCCTTCCTGTCTTCTCTCAACGTCACCAGAGGTTACAGCCAATCGGAATAGAGGACTGTCTTGGAGGGCGATACAAAGAAGAAATCTCTCTCAGACATGCAGAAACGATAGAAGCATCAAGACGTGACGGACTCGTTTCCCTGGGTAAAGACTTTTATCAAAGAAATGTACCATCCTCTTTGTACCCTATATCTTGGAAACCTTTATAAAACATCATTAATCCTAAAGTGTCGTCGCACTTAATTATAACCGATGTTTTCTTTCCCCCAACCATTCTTTTTCAGCACTCTTGTTCTCTCTCTAATGTCGGTGGTGCCCCCAAAATGGGAAATGGTGACCCCTTTTTCAAATGTTGTTAAAAGCTATGGCAACCGCCATAAATCGAGTAGAGAAAGGACCATGCAAGTTTTTTTTTTTTTTTAATTATTATTAAATTCAATTTTTACGGTATCTTTTGTTTATTAAATTGCTAGGTTGAACTACAGAATAGTTCATAAAAAAGAAAGAAAGAAAGAAAGAAAGAGCCCTCCCTGTGTTAAAAATGGATTTCAAAATAACGTTATCATTTCAGTACGATTAGTACCATTTTTTTATGTAAATAAAAATCACAATTTCTCTCATTCCTTTTTTGTTTGTCTAAATAATTCTTATTAATTTACAATGCTTGACTTTAAACTTCAATCATAGCCAGAAATTGACAGTTTAAATACTTCAAAATTTCCTTCAAAAAGATGTAATCATCCTGACGTTGACTAAAAAAAAAAAAAATTCTTATTTTTTAATTTTTTTTCGTTAATCAACAAGTTTATTCAATTTTTTTTTTTTTTTAATTAATTACCATTGTTTCATTGTAACAGGTTGTTCACTATAATTTTGTGTACATTAATTAATAAGCGTCCCAAATTATACTTTGAAAAATATGCTTAGTTTTGCTATGTCTATACTGGTTATCTCCCTTAGATCGGAGTTACTATTGACATAAGCGCCACATTTCCATTAAGATTTAAATACAAATAATGGGTTCATTATATTCCATGATCATTATTTGATACATAGTGAAAATTTCATTAAAATTTGTTAATTTCCTAATTTTGGGTGAATTTAAAGGAGGGTTCAAAATGTTTATACATTTTGAGCAGCGGCATTCATTTTACACGTACCCATCCTTGTTTCATTCTTTGTATTTTTTTAAGGTTAAAGACTATCTTTTTTAAAACTTTACCATAACATTTACTTAAAAAAAAAGTAGTCGTAAAAAATTTAGAAAAAGTTGCCACAGTTTTTTTCTTTCTTTTTAAATATTTTCATCTAATTAAATAGCATTGGTTTAGCGGGTTTGTATTACTGTACGTACACATAGATTCGTAAAAGTTGTCAAAAAAACAAATATATAACAAATAAATGTTATCAAAGACAAGATAAATTACTTTTCTACCAAACGATATAATTTTGGTGTTTTTATTCAATTTAACATGTTTATTCAGCTCGAAAAGCATACAGTGTTTACCGATGTATTGGAACATTCAAGATGGTGGCCGACTCTCTCTTTAACACGGTAAGTTCGGAAAAAGGTGTAATAAATAATAAACTAGACAAAATACTGTTAGAAATTCGCTCAATATATGTTACCGTGACATAACTTGACATATAGTCGGTATTTTTTAAATAGTATTTTGTCTAGTTTATTATTTATAACACCTTTTCCCGAACTTACCGTGTTTTTCCAATACATCGGTAAACACTGTATACTTTTCGAGCTGAATAAACATGTTAAATTGAATAAAAACACCAAAATTATATCCAGTTTGGTAAAAAAGTAATTTATCTTGTCTTTGATAACATTTATTTGTTATATATTTGTTTTTTGAAAACTTTTTCGAATCTATGTGTAAACCCGGTAGCATAGTAAATTATATGAAAACACACGATTCTCTTAATAGTGCGTAAAGACTACATTTTGTATTATTAATGTTAGCAATTTTGTTATATTTAAAAGAATTCGTCGCAACTTTCTTTTTTTTTTATGTTGTTTTAATTTAATAAAAAATATCGTCAGTTTGAGTGCCCTAACTTATGAGATTGAAAAAAAAAAAAAAAAAAAATGAATGAATCTCTCAGTAAAACGAGAGTTGTCTCCCCCTGCACAATGACAAATTATAACACAGCGCTTATTTTTCAACTGGATCATTTTTTTTTGTAAACTTTAGAATTGACAATAATTTCACCATGACATGTAATGTTTTCACTTGAAATGCGTTAGTTTAAAAGATCAGTGTAAACAAGCACCTCCAAACAAAATCTTTGTATTCAAATTGAAAACCATTAAATTGGTATTGGCTAGGAAGAGCATCTGAAGTCTACTCATATACAACGCTTCACTTTTTCTTCCTTGATCAGTGAAGGAGAAAACCTCTTAAACCGAGGCAAAGTTTATTCTTGTTCCTATCGAGAGTGCTCTTTTTTGGGGAGCTAGTTTCCGTCTTGTTAAAAACCTACGTTGTATCTAACTATACCCTCGCTCGTGGGGAGGCAATAGGAAAATTGCATTAAAAGTTAAAACAAAAACAAGGGACATCACTCTGATTTACTCTGAAAATAAAGGGCAGTAATCAAATTCTAAGGGAGATAATTCTATTTTATTTTTGTCCGCTAGATGTCAGTAGTAATTTGTTAGCCCCTCCGACCCCGAATGAAGATATCCGCAGCAATGGCGAGTGCCGGGGTCGGCTACAAACAAGATATGCCCCCAAAGGGGGGCTATGGACCCATTAACTGGATGAAACAACAAACAAAAAAGGGAATGAGTGGTAAGTAATTTTCTGAATTAGATTCATTTAATGCAAATTGCAGTTAATTTCTTAAGTTTTCTTCTTCATGTGCGTGTGTCCCGTTTGCCCTTGGACAAATGTTCTTTTATAACGACAACAAACATAAAAAACATTAATAGTTTTCTCTGATTTATGAACACAAATGAATCATAATACTTGACTTTAACATTTCAAACATTAATTCAATGTGAAAAATTACGTTTTTAAACGACTGAATTACGAATAAAACATGCGAAGTAAACATGCTTGCCATTTTTTATCGATCAACAAAAAAAAATAAAAATGGCTTAAAAATTCGGTATTTATTTTAAACTTTTGAATCAAAAATAATTTCTGATACAAACGAAAGAAAAATCAAATATTATTGTCTAAAAAAAATGAAACAAACATTCATGCGTCCTTGTCACATAAAATAACCAAATTTTGGTGTAAGTGCATTTCAGGCGCGTAAATTGCATAAACCCTTAATGTGTGTGTGTGTGTGTGTGGATAAACACATTATTAGACCTGGAGACTTTTCTTAGTATATTTATTTATTTCGAGTTTTTGACAAATTCTCGGGACTCCAAAAGCAAGAGTATCAAAACTTTGTTTTCGGTTTAACTATAGCGCTCACTACAACTTGCGTTTTCATAGTAAAAAAAAAACAAACATTTTAAATTAAGGGTCAATCAATGTCAAGTTTCGGGTTTGTATTGCTGTACACATAGATTCGAAAAAGTTGTCAAAAAACAAATATATAACAAATAAATGTTATCAAAGGCAAGATAAGTTACTTTTCTACCAAACTGGATATATTTTTTGTGTTTTTATTCAATGTAACATATTTATTCAGCTCGAAAAACATGCAGTATTTACCGATGTATTGGACAATTCAAAATGGCGGCCGACTCTCTCTTAAACACGGTAAGTTCGAGAAAAGGTGTTATAAATAATTAACTAGACAAAATACAATTAAAAAAACACCGAATATATGTCAACCTATGTCACGGTAATATATATTGAGCGAATTTCTAACAGTATTTTTTTCTAGTTTATTATTTATAACACCTTTTCTCGAACTTAACGTGTTTAAGAGAGAGTCGGCCGCCATTTTGAATTTTCCAATACATCGGTAAACACTGCATGTTTGTCGAGCTGAATAAACATGTTACATTGAATAAAAACACGAAAATTATATCCAGTTTGGTAGAAAAATAACTTATTTTGCCTTTGATAACATTTATTTGTTATATATTTGTTTTTTGACAACTTTTTCGAATCTATGTGTACAGTAATACAAACCCTATCATATTTAAATTTGGGGCAGATAAGTAATTTTCATGATATGAAGAAATTACTTTCTCAAAAAGTGGGGGATCACTTTCCTATATAAATTTAACGTAAAATGAGCACCCACTTTCTAACCACCTAGTAATTTCTTCATATCGTAAAACAGATTTAACTGTGATATTCGTTTTCAGCGCCCTCCGAAAACCGTGTCTTCTTTTGACTAAGAGATTCGCTCATTTTTCATAAGTTAGGACATTAATAATGCTGTCAGTAAGCTTACACGCGAGCGGCTTACAATACTTTTGTTTTTCGTTCGTTTGTTTGGTATTTTTTTAGATTAGGTCCACCCACCTCCACAATTTTCTTTTAAATGACGACTTAGACAGGTTTTCGACTATGCTGAATACGAAAAACGCATTGAAATTTTGCAGAAATAAGTAGTTATCGAGATATAAAAAGTTGTATTATGCATTCTATTCTTTGGCGGCCATCATTTTTACGCGCGTGCCATAAAGATGGCCGCCAAAGAATACAATGCATAATACAACTTTTTATATCTCGATAACTACTTATTTCTGCAAAGTTTCAATGCGATTTTCATATTCGAAAACTCATAAAAGTTGTCATTTAAAAGAAAATTGTGGAGGTGGACCTAATCTGAAAATTTACCGTGTGGGTTGATAGTGGTTCTGGCAAGATGAGTGTTTTTCGTGAAAGTCTGGCGAGGGGGGACCAGAGATTGAAGTTCAGATGAGCACCTGCCATGAAAATAACGATAAAGTAGGGACAGGCTCACTACGTCTCTTCTGGGAAAGAGGTTGCAGAGAAGAGAAAAGGGCATCCCCCACTAAGCTACGAAGTCTATTTTGAACTCTGTCAAGACAGGGTAAGCTGCTTCTAGCAGCTCCTGCCCTGATGTGGCAACAGTATTCCATCGTTGGCCGAACCTGGCTTTTATATAGGTAGAGAATTGCATCAGGAGTGAGATTTCTACTGGAGCGGTTGAAGGATCCCACTATCTTTCCAGCGACTTTGGTAATTGATTTGATATACATGTTCCATTTCAGATCGTGAGTAAAGGTCAAGCCCAGAAGCTTGGGTGCTGAAAAAGAATATAACGGTTTAATTTGTTTATGATATGAAGAAATTACTAGGTGGCCAGAAAGTGGGTGCTCATTTTACGTTGAATACCCCCGACAAACTCGACAAGCAGCTAAATCCATTCCTACACAGTAGAGATCTCTTGATGCAAGAGAGCCTTCTACTCCAGTGGTTTCTTCCCCAGAACTACTAGACTTTGGAATTCCCTTTTGGGTCACTGCTTCCCCAAGTGTACTGACATGCAGAAGTTCAAGTGTAACGTGAACCGATATCTTGCTACCTAACTCCCTACATAGTATCCCTGTTGCTTATGTCCCTGATAGTAGCCCCCTACATCAAAGTGGCAGTGTGCCTTGTTTGGAGTGAAAATGTAATAAAAAACTCCAAAAATTTGCCTTTGGTAACATTTGTTATACATCTGTTTATTTATCAATTCTTCGTACTTCGATCTGTTGTAAAACAAACTCATTATTATTAATAAATGATAATACAATAATTAAGTTTAACGGTGCTTGTTAAGATAAAGTCGACAGACCAGTTTTTTTTAATATGCGGTTTTCAGCCAAAACAATACCACGTTAAAATCGACCCTGGTGTCTAACTTTGTCCCATGAGGAGGGGGGGGTCATTGTAAATAGGAACAGTACTTGTCAGGTCGAAAATAGTAATATATCAAAAATTTACAAAGATTCATTGAGTAAAACATCTGCACTCAGTTTTTCACATTTAGGTCATGTTTTAATAAAAAAAAAAGTATTGCTATCAGCTAAAAACAAAACATCAGTCATAAAGTTGTGAAAAAGGAAGATAAGTATGTCCCATGTATTCAGTCATCAAGGTGTTCACATCTAGGGAAAATGCCATTTCGTCCAATTTTCCATAAAAATTACTTTTGTTTGATTATAAATAATTTTCTACTCAGTGAATTTTCTAAATTTTGTAATATACCAAAACTGCCAGAAAATGCATTGAAGAACAGAAATTAGGAATCCGTGATTTCTGGAAAATCTGCAACAGTATAGTAAATAATGTGCAATCAACAATTCCCCCAGTTTCTAACAATCATGAGGTTGTTCGCACAGCAACCAAGAAGGCGAACATGCTTGCCAGTCAGTTTCCTTAACACTCCTCATTAGACCCAGCAAACCACACCCTCCCTGACTTTCCTTTGTGGACTGACGTCACACTAGATGATATGAAAATTACTCCTTCTCAGGTGCATGATATCATAAAAATCCTAGACACCTCAAGAGTGTGTGGACCCGATCTCATCCCGGTTGTGCTATTAAGAAAATGCTCCACTGAGGTCGTTGCAAATATGTTGCAATATTTTGAAGCTATAATGAGGTATGATCCCACACAGTCGGACGATTCTATTTATAAAAGATGCTGCTAAGAACTGACAAATCAAATTAACTACGTTCTGCTACCAACCAATCAGAAACCAGAATTGCTTCATAAATATTAAACCTTTTCTGGAGCAATTTCACATGTTCTTTTCCCGGGTTTCGACACGGTAAGAATATTTTGTTCTGTGGAACTATCTACTACAAACAAGTCACCTCTCAGGACTTGTGTGTAACAGCGAACCATCTGAAACTGTTTCTGAAACTCAAAATGGCTTACACTTCTAGACTCCAGTCCTCTCCAAACTTTACAACAAATGCCTTAACAAATCTTGCTTTCCTGACTGCTGGAAAACTGCTTCTGTGGTACCAGTTTTCAAGAATTCTGGTGAAAGAATGGACCCAGTAAATTATCGCCTCATTAGCCTCTTCTCACTTTTCACCAGAATATTTGAGTCCATAATTAACCAAGCTCTAGTCCATCACTTTACAGCTGCTAAACTTCTGACCAACCAACAATATGGATTTATGAAAGTCCATTCGACAGCAGATATCTTTACTGTAATCTCTGAACTTATATACCGTTCACTGGACAAAAAAGAGGAGGGTAGAGTGGTAGCCCTCGATATATCTAAGGCTTTTGACAAGGTATGGCATGATGGTCTTCTAAGGAAAATCAGATCATACAGTATCACTGGACAAATACTTAAGATAATTAAATCCTTCTTAAATAAGAGAAAAATCCAGATTGTAAACGGTCGTACATCGAAGCAATATGATATAAATGCAGGTATACCTCAGGGGTCTATCCTTGGAACTTTATTATTCCTAATATTCATAAATGACCTCCCTGATAAAATTGTTTCTAACATGGGTATATTTGCTGATGACACCACGCCCTATAACAGGCACAAAGGAAAAGCAAATGAACAAATATCTAAGGAAATGGCAGAAACACTAGAGGACGACCGCCAATCTGTAATGGAATTGGGGACAAAAACGGATGGTCACATTCAATGCTGCCAAGACTAAACTTATTTCCTTCAATAATGGCTAAAGATACATTACCTGAAAATACATCTTTTAAAAATACATCTTTTAAACTCCTTGGCTTAACGTTCAATGGGAACATGAGTTGGAAAAGATACATTGAGAGCATTGCCAGGACCGCTGTGAATCAGGTAGGCTCTCTCTACCGTGCTAGAAAGTTATTTATGCCTGAAAGTATCCTATACCTCTATAAGGCTACCATTTGCCCATGTATGGAGTATTGTTGTCACATTTGGGCTGGTGCACCTGCTACTAGTCTTTCGCTCCTGGGCAGGGTTAAAAGCCATCGACAGAATGTTGCATCCCTCTGCCTGTTTTACAAGTATTTTAATGGTGGATGCTCCGACGAACTTGTACTCCCTCAGCATAAATACCCCTGACAAACTTGACAAGTAACCAAGTCTTACCCCTACAGTAGAGAGATGTAAGAAGGTCTTCTACTCTAATAGTTTCTTCACCAGAACTGCTAGACTTTGGAACTCCCTTTTGGGTTCATGTTTTCCAAACTTTACTGACATGCAGAAGTTCAAGTGTAATGTGAATAGACATCTGGCTCCTCGACTCCCTACATAGTATCCCTACAACTACTGTCCCGAGCCCCCTACATCAAAGTAGTACTGTGCCTTGTTTGGGGTGAAAATGAAATTAAAAAAAAAAAATAATTTTGAATATATGGCGCACGTATGGAAGCGGTACTCTTTTGGAAGCATTGACTTTTTTCGGCTAAATTTCGTGAATTTAGCCTTTTTTGAAGCAGTTTAACCTTAAAAAAGCTAAATTCTCGAAAGTCGGCAGAAATAAGTCGCTGCTTCCAAAATGGGGATCGATTTATTACAACGTTCTATTAGAAACGGAGCAGCAGCGGAGCAGCACTCCTTAAAAATGTTAATTATTGAATTTTTTTCTTTTTTGTTGATAATCTGATATAGATTAATGACCATTCGATAATAATCGGCTGAAAAAAAAATGAAAAAAAAAAAAAATTACAGAGGGGTGGGCGGTGGGGTGTGCCGCTTTCATACGTGCGCCAAATATAGATTACTATTTTTGACATGACTGTTAAATAACTATTGTTGTTCCTATTTACAATGCCTCCCCACGGGACAGAGTTAGACATCAGGGTCGTTTTTAATGTGGAGAAAAGAAACAAAAATAAAAATTGTCTCAGTCGTGAAGGATTTCTCCTCCACTGACATTGAAGTGCAGCAATGCAGCATTGCAGCATCTGAAGAACAAATACCCCCGTAACAAAATATTGCCGAAATTGGAGACGCCATTTTATATCACGCACCTGCTCTCCAAATTTAGGGGAGAACAATGGCCGAAGCATAAAATAAATAACAAAAAATTAAACTTCCGGAAAGAAGTATAAAAAAAAGGTAAATAAAGTGAAAGAGAACATATATCCGAAATTGTTTAATTGGAAATGTTTCGATTTAATTAATGAGAACGGAAAGTTTTTTCATGGAACATTTTTTTTAATTATTAAAAGCAGAAAATGAAATGACATATAATGGTTTAAACTGGACAAGCGCCATTTGAAAACAAAACCAAAACATTTATTGTATAAAAATTTATCAAAGTAGACAAAAACTCTTAGAAATTTGCTCAATATATTTTACCATGACATAAGTTGGCAATGACATATATTCGGTGTTTTTTTTAATAGTATTTTGTCTAGTTTATTATTTATGACACCTTTTCCCAAACTTACCGTGTTAAAGAGAGAGTTGGGTGCCATTTTGAATTTTCCAATACATCGGTAAACACTGCATGTTTTTCGAGCTAAATAAACATGTTACATTGAATAAAAACACAAAAATTATATCCAGTTTGGTAGAAAAGTAACTTATCTTGCCTTTGATAACATTTATTTGTTATATATTTGTTTTTTGACAGCTTTTTCGAATCTATGTGTACAGTAATACAAACCCTAATTTTGTAATGAAAGCAATATTTATAAAATAGTTTTTTTTTGTTTTTTTTTCAATTAAAGCAACTTTGAAAAGTCAACAACAAATTAACTTAAATGATTGTTTTTTTCTTCTTTTAACGGGGAAGTGGGTTGTTTTTTTTGTTTTTTTTATTTATTTTTTGTTTTAACTGCAATTGTTCTCCAGTTTAATTTTTTATTTATTTCATGCTTCGGCCATAGTCTCCCCTGGATTTGGAGAGCAGGTGCGTTAAATAAAATGGCGTCTCCAATTTCGACAATAAAGTGTAGAAGCACCCAAAATATTTTTAAAAATCGATCTGTCGACTCTTATTAACAAGCACCAATTTAATTTTCAAAATATTTTCCTTTCGATATATAAATAATCAAGTAAAAAAAAAATACATTTGAAGGTCAATGTAAATATCTTAACATTTTCTTTTTTTAAAAAAATATTTATTTTAATTATGTTGGAATAAAATTTATTCCATATTGAATTATTGCTCTTTATTGCATTGATTATTTTAAATTACTAAAATAATGAGTTGAATTTTAAAATTAGAAACGAAAACTTGAAAAAACAAAACAAAAAAAAACTGAATTATCTCCCTTGAATTACATTTATTTTTTTTACCTGGCCTCATATTCAGATAAATTATTTTTTAGTTTTTGTAACATAAAATTTATAAAATGGCCAAAGTAATTTTTAGTTAAGTCACCTAAATTATTTAGAATTAAATGGGTTGGCCCTTTTTACTTCAACGGGAGGTAATTTTTATTATGTCAAATTTATTTTTATCTTACTTTTAGAATTTTTTTTTTTTTTTACCAACAATTGACTTTTGTTTACAAAAGATTTTTAAAAGCAATGAAACAATATTAATAAACAAATAAAAATGGCTTTAAGATGGCTGCCATTGAAACATTATTATTTTGGGTTTAATTATTAATTAAATAACCAAACTGTAATAACTATTTAATCTTATCAATTAAATTAAATTCTTATAAAATCAGAATTAATTTGGTAAACATAATACTGTTTCAAGGGAAATCATTTTAAAGCTGAAAAGTTCAAGATATGGTAACATTTATTAGTTGTATATTTGTTTTTGTTTTACCATTTTGTTTCATTTGTTGTGTTCACTGCACAATCTCCCACTATTTTAACTACAAAATTGTAAACTTCAGTTATTATATATCTTTAGCTAACTTTTTTTCCTACTTGTTTATAAAGATGGAGACTATAGTTTTGGTCTTGTATGTTTTAAATGCACAATGAAATTTGGTTGACTTATTTTTGTTTTTACTCAAACATAGTTTTAGCAAAAATAAATTGTTTGAGAATAATGGTGAACTGCACCAAATTCTATATAATTTAGGTAATTGAGATAAAAATTAACCTGGACTGATATTATTGAGTAGAATTTCTATTTTTACTATATAATTATTTGAAGAAATATTTAGATTAAATGTCAGTTTTTTTCTGCTTAATGAAAAAGAAGAGATGTCAGTTCACTTTGTTAGTCTGTCATGAATTACAATCGAGTAAATGTTACTACAGATATAAACCTTTTAATATGTTTGTACTCGGGATTGAATGATGATAAACATGTTTCACATTGCCATATAATCCAGTCAAAATGTGGCTGAACTTCAAACAAATTGCTAAGAAAGGTTTTTAACTTGCATATTGGCCATGAATACCTTTCTTTCAGATAAAAAATAGTTTGTCACAATTAACCTTGCTGAAAGGGGTCAACGGCCACCATCTTTAAAATCCAACATAATAATATTAAAATTTTGAGACATTAAATTCCTGACAAGTATGTGTATTATTCTTGACAATTACTGACAAAAATAAACAAATTTGACAAAAAACTTTTCTTAAATTAAAAATAAAAACATTTTTTGCATAAAAACCTACTCAGGGCCCACCCCAAGCCAGCTTAACATTTTCTTGGTGTTTTAAATTGTAATCATAGGTAGCTATATGCTTAATAATAAACTAATACCAGAAAATGACCCCCCCCCTGCCATTGTTTTCATACTTTTTTTTTTTTTACACAAATAGGAATATAAAAGGTACAAAAACAGACGAAGTAGCTTTTTTCAAGGCAACAATTTTCACATTAATTCCTGACATTTCATTAAAAAAAATAGGTACAAAATAAGTACAATTTACAATAAAGGAATGGTCAGTTGGTCGAATGCTGGGGCAAGGCTCTTACATAACCACCACAGAACAAGTTTATGAATGGACCAAAAAAAATTTCTTGTCAAGAACTAGTCAAAGGTAACTTCATCATCATCATCATCATATGGCTGTGGTGAGTTGGTGCAGTGGAGGCCTTTGGAATTCCCACACAAGTTTGAACCGTGAATGCCATGTTTTATGCAACTGCATCTTGCTGCAGTACACCCTGAAGTACTGTTACACCTAATCATAACCAACAAATTTACAGGAGGCAAGTCAGTCTTGATTGGTTGTAATTTACTATCTGAAAGTTTCCGTCCCCAGTTGTCAGATTTTAGCTGGTTTCTACCTTTCCATTCCATAATTTGGAAGTAAACTTGAAGGCTGTGGAATTTCGTAGCTGCTCTTGTTGGTGGCAATGATTTGACCTCAACATACTTTGGTCTTTTTGCAACTTTTTCCTTAAAGCGCCTCAGTCGGAGATGATCAATGTTTTCCCCATCATTACCATAGCATAAGCATACTAAAGCCTTCTCTTCGGCTTTTGTAACCTCTTCTGCACTGCTATCCTTGCCAAACACTTCTGTCAGTTTCAGGAAGTTTCTATTGTTCATCACCTTTCGAAGGAATGCTGCCTTCTCAATTCCATGTAGAATCATGACCCAGTAGTGCATGGATGAAAAGAATGTTGGAACACATCTTCCAAAATTCCAGACTTTCACGCTAGCTATTGGTTGTGGCAAGATGTAACCATCATCTCTATTGGCATAGAATGACCAATAGGTCTGTGTCATTTGCTATCAAAATGGCTCTCCTGTCTGTGCAAGTTCTAGAGCAGTCTTAACAATCAATACATCTGTGTCTCCAGATGCATGGACTACGTTACAACCTGCTTCCTCCAAACTCTTTCCCAGCAAGTTGAACAATTGTTTGTTTTGTTGATTAGCACAAAAAACATCCTTTTTTAATTTGAACACCATTAAAGGCGTCAGTGACAACAGAGCCCCCTGTTCGGTATTGGTGAGTCGTGTCTTTAATACCCATCAAAAACAATGCATGCTTTTCCATATCTAGTTGTGACATATCTGTGATATTGGGCACAAATCTCATCAAATGTGTGACATTTTTTCCATGGGAGGTGTTGAAGTAGTGCTCCATCATCTAAGAGATACTATGGATCTGAAGACTGTGAACCTGATTGTACAAGGGAAGTCACTTCCCATATTGTGTCTGCCAAAGTCAGTTTTTTGCCTCTCACAGTAGTCCGAAATAATCAAAAAGTGCCGGTGGGTAACCACAACGCTCGTACGGGAAATGTTGTTGCTGCGGCCAAGTTGAGAGTTCATTGGTAAATAGCATACACAGTCTCTGGAATAGGAGTTGTGGATCAGTTTCAACTCTGCTTCATCTTTGCTGAGCGAAACTTTTGATGCGTGTAATTGCTTGATCCTTTTTTTTTTAAGTGTACTTGTGGACATTTTCTCCACTCATTTAAGCTATGATTGTTTCTCTGACGGAATTTGGTCTGTCCACATTCACCTTTTTGTTTCCAGTTACTCCACTTGAAATGCTGTGAATGAACGGATCTTCCGTGAAAAGTCAAATGTCTGGAGAAATGCAAGGAACTTCCATGTATCCCTCAAATCTCAATGTTTTCTTGCTGAAGTACCTCCTTGTGCCGTAATGAATGCCTGTTAGTTCTTGCATGGTAAACTTGATTTCAGCGCACGCTGGCAGCGATAGTGTCCAAACCAATCGTTGAATTTTGTCCATTCTTCTGTCATGAGTAAGACCTCCAGATGTCTTCATGCTTCTCATTAGCACAATAATCAGATCCGTCAAGAAGCCAGCTCAGTAGTAATTATTCCGTCTAATCACATGAAATCCTTCATAAAATTTCTGGTACACTTCAGGATGGCTTTTCGGCAGCTCCTCCATTTGCTGCAAGTACAAGTAGGCCTACTTTGCATTTGGAATGTGAAAAATATATTGCATATAATAGAATGTGAAAAATATATTGCATATAGAATGTGAAAAATGCTGCAGCAAATATTAGCAGCATTTTCCTTTCAGTGTTAAGGTGCAATTCCCAGTTCTCGGTGCGCTCTGCTTTGATAAACAATTGCAGAATCTTCACCCTATCAAAGGATTAAAGCCACAATTTTGCTGTTTGCTGATCAACCATCACGTCCTTCACATGGTTGATTCTCTTGGCAATCCTGGTCACAGACTCTGATGACAGAACATTATCCAATGTCTCAGTGTCATCAAGAAGACCTTTCAATAGCCCCTGAGTTTTCTTCAGGTCTTCATTTTGAGGAAAAGACTCTTCTGCATCCTCAGTGACATGTGAAACTGGCAAATCATAGGCTTTCGCAAAAAAATGCGTTCAGAGCAACATCAACTAAAAAGTGAGCACAAATGGCTCTTGCAATTGCTTTGCTACTTAGCATGTGCTTGACCGAGTTTTCAACATACACAAGTTCAGAACCTGTTATCAAATGAGCCCACCAAGTCGCAAGACATGATTTCAGCGGACTGGAACTAGGTTGTAACTCGACTATCCTCATTGCTTTGTACCAAAATGTCTGATCGAATGTTAGAATTGGTGTAATATTGTTTTTTCCTGGCTAAATCACGAATGTGACATAACGTTGAGTACACACAGTTTGGGTTATCAGGGTCCATGTTGATCATTGGCAAAAAAACTGTGGCTGATTTCCCAGGATATGCTCCTTTGTGCACTGACTGCATAAGGCCTGATCATGCGGGTCTGGACAGATGTAAAATTAGTGAAACCTCCCAAAAGGATGTCAACATTAGCAATGGAATTGACGACTTTCTTGGCGTGGAGCTTTTTAAATGTAACTGGTGGTTTGTTGGTGTGTTGTCAATATAGGTATTTGATGTTGATCCTTCCAACCCTTATCATATCTTCTGAAAGGACTTTAATCCTTGTAACTGGTTTTGCATTAACTTTCCCGGGCATAAAAGATGCTATGATGCCCATAAGGTAGAATGTGTTGAATCGATCAATACTCCTTACATTATGGTCCACATTATCGGCTACAAACTACACAAATTCAGTTTCAACAGAGAAGAGTTTCAGCGCCATGAACAAGAGCAACACTTCTTTTGAATTTCTGGATTTCCGAGTAAGATTAAGAGAAACTATGTTAATTCAGAATGTCAATTAAGAACCTCGATCCAAATTGGTTATGCATTTCCACTGTTAAACCAAACTGCAAAGGTGCAAGGAGAACTCAGCGTCTAACAGCATGCATTATCACTGGAATTATTGATGCAAGTTTCAAATCATTGTCTTTGCCTGCAAATATCTTCCTGAAAAGATCAACAATATTTTAGAAACATATTCAAGAATTGTATCCTATTCAAGATCATTCTTAGACGGGTAATATTCTGAATTTATATGGATACTTTTAATGTCATTCTTGAAAAGCTTGGCATCCATTTCTATGATTCTAATCACCTCTGTTGAGTGACCCTGTGCATAGAATTCATGGAGAATATATTTTGCTCTACTTAAGAATGTAACATTAGGTTTTCCATTAATTTCAGTCACAATGATTCTGTCTTTGAAATGTTCTAGCAATCGAGATTTCAAGGATGAGAGACTGTATGGTTCAAAGGCAGTGTGCTCGAGAATTTCCTCCATTTTTTTCAACAAGATCAACGATGGTGAGTTGCTCCTTGTCTTTTTGCCGCAAATAATTTTTGCAAAGGAGTCACCACTTATCAAAGCCCGAAGGTCACTCGATAAGTAGTCCATAGAAAAATATTGCAGTCATCGTTAGTAGTGGAAATTTGGTAAATTGGATTACTTAAGAGGAATGGCTCATCAAGAACTTGTTTATGTTGGACTTGAAGACAACCATGTTGTAGTCAGTTGAAAAGCAAGAAAACGAAACAGTTTGACAAGCTTGCAGTTCTAAGAAAGAAGCTTTGTTCATGGAATCTATGTTTAGGTTTAGGCACGGATTAAGAGTGGGGGGAATTATTGATAACGGTTTCAGCTAGTCGAGTGTTTTTCGTGAAAGTCAGGCCAGGGGGGAACCATAAATTGGAGCTCAGACAAGCATTTTCCATGAAAATAATGATAAAGAAGAGACAGGCTCGCAACATCTCTTTTGTGGAAAAGAAGTTGCTTGGGAGAGAAAAGGGCATCAGCTACTAGGCTATGAAGTATATTTTCAACTCTGTCAAGGCAGGATAAGCTGCTTCTAACAGCTCCTGTCCAGATGTGGCAACAGTACTCCATCTTTGGATGAACTTGGCTCTTATATAGGTAGAGAATTGCAGTAGAACAATTCCACCATTTTTTCAGCAGCTGTGGTAACAGATTTGATGTACATGTCCAATCTTCATCAAGAGTAAAGGTCAGACCCAGAAGCTTGTCAAAACATGGAGCCTCCCCAAAACAACAGCCATTCATTTCAATTGATTCCAGACGGGGATCAGAGCATTGATGATGTTAAGATAGAAGCTTGGTTTTAGATGCATTAAAATTAACCAGCTACTTCTCTCTCCATTGTACCACATGTTCAAGATCAGAGGAGAGAGAACTTGGTCATTTACGCCCTTTGAAGTGTTGCCATCGATGGTAGTGTCATCAGCATAAATGTCTGCGAATTATTTTAAAATGTGTTTTGGAAGATCATTGATGTAGATCAGGAATAGAGTTGGGCACAGGATGGACCCCTTGAGGGACTCCAGCAGTTGAGCTTCTGATTTTTGCCCATCAACCACTACTCCTATGAGCCTATCAGAGAGAAATGGTTTAATAATTGAGAAGACATTTCCAGCTTTACCATAGCTGGAGATTTTGTGGCGTAAACCTTTATGTCATACTCTATCAAAGACCTTTGATATGTCAAGAGCAACTGCTCTAGAAAGGAAGTCCCCGGCAAGAGATTTGCTAATCCTATGAGATATAACTGTAAGCACATCTGATGTAAATCCAGCAGAATGGAAACCATATTGCATGTCACTAAAAAGGTTATTTTTACTGAGGTGGTTGACTACTTCTCTATTTAACACAGATTTCAGTAACTCGTGACGCACAGAAGACTTATTGGTCTGTACTTAGAGGGAGATGAGCGATCACTTGAATTTTTAAATACTGGACATACTGATGAGGTTTTCCAGGGTGTCGGGAAGCAATTCTCCTTAAGACAATGCTTAAACAGCTTTGTAAGTATGGGAGCTAGTTCTGGTTGAAGCTTTTTGTAATAGGAATGCTGTCAGGGTCAGTTGCTTTACTGGAATCAAGATTTTTGATTAGCTTGGCAACATCATGCACAAACATTTGTATGTAGTTTTTTTTTTTTTTTTTCTTTTTTTTGCTAAAAAAAAGAACTGATAAAAAATATTCACTAATACCATACAAAATAATCTTAATATCAAACCTTGGTTAAGGCTGTTTGTATATCACGCATTATTATTTGCACATTACCTGTTTTATCCAGTATATGGTGTATGCGTTCAGAAATGACTGTTAGGCTATCCACATTAGAACAGGTTGTCTAAATCCATACTGATGCTTACAAAAAAGTTTAACATTTATGATGTATTGGACTATCGTTAGATTAATTACTGATTCAAAGATTTTAGCAGAGAGTGGGAAGAGACTGGTGGAGGGGGAGTGATGATTTTGTGGGTCAGTTCTTGAAGCAATTTTCCAGCTGTCAGGGAAGCAAGAATTGACAAGACATTTGTTATAAAGTTTGGAGAGGACAATAGCCAACTCAGCAGATTATATATACAGTGGTACCACGGTACGCGACCATAATTCGTTCCAGATGTTTACTTGATCACCCAAAATGATGTTTTCCCTTTTAAATTAACTGAAATAGAATTAACTGATTCCAGAGTTTAAAAGTCCTTTTTTATCTGCAAACTTTGAGGATTTTATACATTTACTTGCACAGAAAATCAACTAAAACGTATATTAAGATGATTACAAAAGTCTAATTGATGCATGTGTTAAGAGGGTAAAATGTTTGTCATTTCTTACCTTTTTATGATCAGCTGATGCTGCAAGTGATGAAGGGAGGGATGGGGAGGTTACTGCTTGGAAGGAGAATCTGCTTCCATCAAAACAGAAGGCAAATCGTAATCTAAGGTTCTCTCTTTGGCAAATTTCTTGAAGATGATTCTGGAATGGGATCTTCTTTACATTTAAAATATTTATTCAATGAATGCTGGTTGTAGGAATATCTGTGTGATATTATTCCACTTGTTACATATTTCTTTCAATACTGTTGTCGATCCATCCTCTTTCCTCTTCTCTGAATGTTCCTCTTCAACAGAATTATCCAATGGTAAAAGAATGTCCAGTTCTTCTTAGTTTCTAAAGATTTTACACAAACCAATTATTAGAACAACAAAGTTTTTTTTATTTTGAGCAATTACTCTCGTCCCAAAGTACATCTGCTTCGTTCATTGTATTGAAGTCTACTGACTTTTTAAAAAACTTTTTGGACACCTCAAGGTCCTTTATTGTCCCACGCAAAAAAAGGATCGACCAATCATATTGTGTGGTTCTGGTAGACTGTCGAAGGGGTTGCAATGTCGCTGTTCGCCGTAAAGTTCACTTGCGTGACGACGTCGGCGGAGTGGGGTTGGGTCGTCCCACTTCAAAAAAGTATCGTAACTGATATGAATTACAACATTCCATTGAGGAACATTCAAAGTGAAGCTGGCGGTTCGAACTCCGAAATTTCGTTCGACTACCAGTGCAAGAAAATCTTCAACTTTTGGTTCAAATACACTTATTCGACAACCAAGGTATCACTATATATATATTTTTCTTACTCTAGCAGAGATAAGATCAAGCGTGCATGCTTTTGAGTAGCAATATCATTTTTTCTTTAGATTGAATAAACTCAAATTAAGCATTATTGAAAAGAGCATAAAAACAAAAAAATAATCTTTTTTTTTTTTAAATCGACCCATTAAAACTAGAGTTATAACCATTCAAAGTATCAAAAAATGCATGGTTCACTGGACGTATGACTGAAAATGGTAGGAAATTTACAGACTAACCCATCTTTAAAAAGCTGAATCTTCAGATCTTTTTAAGATATTATAATGAAATTTTGAACATATCATAATACCATGAAAGTTTCGGTGGCTTTATTTATGACCATCTTACTTGGTAACTTATGGATTAATTAGCATACTAATTAGCATATTTTAACGTAGAAACATCATAAAAACAGCTAAGAAAAATTGTAAGTAATGCTTTATCATCATAGGAAATATTATTCTGATGGATATTATCACATGAAAAATCCAAGATGGCGACCAGGAAATCCAAAATGGCCACCATAACACAATTCCAAGAAAGTATTAACAAAATATGGCTGGTAAGCCACTTTGTAAACAAGCATTTTGTTCTGAATTTACATGACAGTATCGCACGTTACGGCACTAAAAAAAAACACTTAAATATTGTTGCTTGTTACCATTTCTGTCGATGTGCACATAGCAAGTGTTATATTGTTGTATCATAAAGGGGTACCGTTGTATGATCGTCTAATGTTCTATTTGTGATTTATTCATATCTAATTGTTCGTGTGTGTGTGTGTGTTTGTGTGTGGTACATGTATCTTAGACATGCCTTATTCATGCGTCGTTGATCTTGTCCACCTGGAATTCATCTTGTGTCTTGGAGGGGAGACTGGAAACCGGTTTTGGACGAATATTCATTCACTCCAAGACGATAAATTGGTTTTATATAGTTTTTATTCACCTTCCAGATGTTGATCGCAGAAGAATGGAAAGTGAATGTCTTTGCTTGTGTGGTTAATTCAAAGTCTTGCATAGGTCTTATTTCTCACACGTCAGCCCCCCCCCCACAGTGAAGAGGAGGGGGTGATCTGTTAAGCCGTCCGCTTTTCTCTGTCCAAATCCAAACTCTCCAACTCCAGCTACCCTGATCACGTGACTCACACGCAGATCCAATCAGCTGACCCTCACTTCCGGTAAAACGGGTCTACAATATGATTTACCATATTTTTTTTCTTATTTTCGATCTATTTCCTAACACAAGTTCTTAACCAATCCTTTTCAAATTTTATAAAAAACGAAATAAATATATTAGCTGTTACATACCGTTTTGAACAAAGTTTCTATCATGATTTAGTTTTGTACTATGAAGCCTCAACTTTTGACTGGAAAGTCGTACGTGTTTAGTTCAAATTCCATGATAAAGACAATTCTTTTCTCTTAGTTTAAAAATATGAAATATCATCAACTTGTAGAACTTGTGTCGAATATTTATATGAACAGACGTAAAATGTGTGCATCCGAAAAGTCATCTTCTGCTCGCAAGCATGCCATGACAGCATGTTTCATTAATAGGCAGAATTAAATTACAATTTCTTGGAATATACAAATCACAACACAAATATTAAAAATACCATTTTAAAGAAAATTTTATTCTGAATCCAATCATATAAGTTTTATATTGATTGATGAAGAAGAAATCTATTAATTACTGATTTGAAAACCGACTGTCATTAAGTAGCACAATGTGCCTTGTCCAGCGCTAAACTGTGCGTTCTTTAGTATTACTATTTAGGAATGTCAAGGCTTTTTTATGATGTCACGGACATAGACAGGAGGGATATTCCGATAATCAAGTGTTTGTAGTGAAAAATTAGTGACTTTTTTTTTTTTTTTTTACTCATGTTCACCTCTAACAAGGCATATCATCACTTGAACGTAAGGGGCTAACTATTTGGATTCATGCCTAGGAAAGATTAACAAGATGTTGGTTTATGTTACATTTAAACTTCTGCATATCAGTACAGTCAGGTAGGGAATTCCGAAGTCTAACTGTTTGAGGGAAGAAACTATTAGAGTAGAAAGTTTTCGGGTATTTAGGGATCTCAACAGTGAAGGGTGTGATTTTGTTGCTAAGTGGGTTTGTCAGGGATATGTATGTCGAGGGAGCACAAGTGCAATGAGTTCATCAGAGCACATTCTATTAAAATACTTGTAAAACAAGCACAGAGTATAGAGATGCAACATTGCGGTGATGGGACAGGGGTTAGAGCTTAGTTGACAGAGTGGGACTTATTAGATTGAAAATTGGTTCATGGCATGACTAGTTGAGTTTAGATTGAATAATTGGGCAAGCAGTTCAATTTTATCAGTTGCCATTCAAATGAAATCATGGTAGTTGAATAATGGGGGAGTGGTTGATAACTCATTATTCATTCAGAAGTTATTTAAGTAGAAAACTTTCTGGCATCTCTACAGTGTAGGGGTGGGATTTTGCTGTTTGTCGGGGTATCTATGTTGTGGGGATACAAGAGCTCTGAGTTCATCAGAGCACATTCCATTAAAATACTTGCACATTCCATTAAAATACTTGCACATTCCATTAAAATACTTGTTCAACAGACACAAAGATGCCATATTTCAGTAATGGGACAAAGTTTACAGTTTGGTTACTAGTGCAGGACTTGTCAGGTTGGCGACTTGTTTTTGAACCCTGTTAAAGGTTTAGTCTAAATTATATGAAGTCCTGACAACACAATCTTCAAGTTGAATGCATGCGAATAGATGATTTTTTCAGGACAAAGATGAGGCTTTTTCATTTTTATTTTTTTGTGAAATCCATTATTTTCTAACGTTGTAAATTGTTTTATATTGTACTTAATTTTTGTTCCTGTCTTAATTTCGCAACATGATTCCTGTACTACCAGTCGGAAACAGCAGTCAAATAAGTTGTCACACCTCTAGAAAACTGAGAGTAGTCATATGAAATTAAGTAACAAGCAAGTGTCCCCAAGTTGCTCAGATAGTGAGATTGTGGAGCAGCATTCATTGACGAGTCAGAAAACAAGGCCAAGCAAGGAGTGTCTTTAAAGTGTCCCTGTTATCATATCTTTGCTCTTGACTAAAATACAGTGAGGAGCACAAAAGATCAGTAATAGACAGTCTATCTACTTAAAAAAATTTTAGACTTGTAAACTGAATAGGTTGTTAGTCTTCAGTTCGGGAAAGGAGGCTTTCCGCACTTGACGGTTTACACCAGTTTTCCTTCTAAATAAATGATCTGATAAGATCCATGGATCCATTCCCTCAAGACAAATAATTCTAAACGTGTATTCGCTGCCAGATATTACTATGCCTCCATTAGGAAGATATATACATTAAATATCTACTTAAATAAAGTTTTCATAAACCATCTAAGTCACTAGTGAGTCGGGTGGAGGAGAGAATTTGTGCATTTATTCAAGCAAACTCCTTCATATTTAGAATTATGTGTCTGTGTGTCGTATCACTCCTAAATTTAATTGTTTTAATTCGGTGGATGCCTGTGCAAATCTGGTTGCAAAGAAACAAGTTTAAACATTTTCATTTTGGACACTAAAGATTGAAATTTGATGCTACATATGTTGTGCACTGCTAATATGAAACGGACAATTTGTTTTTTAGTTTAGATCTGGAGTGAAAGTCAGTTGTAGGAGTTTATCAAGACTTCCTCAAGGATAAGCGTTTTGATTTTGGCAAAACAGGGATCTGGACATTGGTGGTAAAAGGAGAGAATGTTTTAGAGGTGTTAAAAGTTACAAGCAACATTTCTTTCTCCATTGCACCAAATATTTCAGATCAGAAGAGAGAGAACCAACAAGATCTTTGGATCACCAATGTTCATTGAGGTGCTGCCATAGATAATGTGTTGTCTGCATAGATGTCAGCAAATAAGCTCCAAATATAATTTTGAAGATCATTAATGCAGATCAGAAAAAAAAGTTGAGTCCAGAATAGATCCTTGTGGCATGTTGACATTGATTTTATCAACTTGAGATGTCAACAATTACTTTTATAGACTTATTGGAGAGAAAGGATTCCTTGGTTGCAAAAAGAATATCAGATATTTTAAAGCTAAGAAATCTGTGAAGCAAGCCCTTGTGCTAGACATTATGAAAATCCTTTAACATGTCTAGTGCTATTGCCCTAGAAACAATCCTTCTTAAATAACTCCTGATGCACAGAAAACTGATGCGAGAGTGTGTTCAATAAGTCATGATCCTGACCAACTTCTCGTAGCAGTAGAGCAACAAAACTTGGCACATTTTTTAGTTTTTCTCTACATAGAAACCACGCAAAGTTACACATTCTTAATGCCGCTCTGAAGATCATTTTGTAGAACCCCCTAGGTTGGTCCTTGAACCATGATGTGACTTCGGAAATCAAAATTGCATCATCTTGCAAGTTTTTGATGAGCCGTTCCATATAAGTTAACAAATTTACCGAATTTCCATTACTAATGATTACTATATTTTCCAATTTCTACTGCACACTCTTTAACCCTTATCCTTGAGTGGCCTCTTGGCCTTGATAATGTGGTGATGCCTGTGTAAAAAAAAAAAAGTCATCTAGGAAATGCTTTCTTTTTGAAAGCAACTTCATGGCTGGGAAGAGGTGGAAGTCAGAGAATGCAAGATCAGGAGAGTAGAGGGAGTGGTAGAGGATTTCATTGATACATGCCTGTGATTTTGATACATGCCTGTGATTTTGATACATGCCTGTGATTTTGATACATGCGCATTTGTGGACCGAAGTGTTGTTTTGCAGGAGGATGATATCATTGCTGATCTTGACCCGCCTTTTGATTTTGATAGTTTCTCTTAATTCCTCAAAGTGTAGCACAATAGAGTTCTGTAATTGTACCTTTTGCTTGGAAACCTCTCATCACTACTTTGTCCTGGTCCCAGAAGACTATAAGCATGACCTTGCCAGCAGAGAACTGCGTCATTGCCTTCTTTGAAGATGGTGAATCCAAGTCCTTCCATTGCATTGGCTGAGCTTTGGTCAATAGATAATAGTGATAGACCCAGGTTTCATCTTTATTTTTGAAAAACTTTGACTCGTCGTCTTGGCACATCTCCAAAATTATCTTCAAGCACTCAATGCGTTCTCGCTTCTTGTAACCTGGGAATTTAGCAGACACCTTTATGCACATCCAAATTGTCATAACTGATAGATCCTGTACTAATCTGAACCTCTTGGTCTATTTGGCAAATAGCCACTCCTTGGTCTTCCATAATGGCAGCCTCAACTTGACTGAGAGATGCCTCGTTTATGGTAGAAGGCAGCAGGGATGGTCTGGGAGCTGTTTCCATAGATATCTGACCATATTTGTTATTTACAGTGTCAGCGTTTTACAAGGTCATATAATAAGGCATCATTACCATGTGTGATTTCTATTTCATCAAACGTCCCCTGTGATGTGTTTACTTTCAAATACGAAAACCAGATCACTGTGTGACACTCAAATCTTCATTTCACACCCGACTTAGCTCAAACACTTTTAAATCAGCAACCATAATTAGTTCACAGCTGTAATTTTCCACATAACCCATAGAGATATAAATCATTGCCAATGCAAAATTTCAACTAGATTAAACAGCAGAAAGTGGTTCAAGAGCATTATTTATTGAACACCTCTTGTAGGTCTGTGGAGTTGCCGAAGACTGATCACCAGTATTTAAAAAAAAATCATGGCATGTACTTCTGTAACCTACTTTTTTTTGTTAATACACTTTTTGTTTTGCTTATTACCGGCCAGGTCACAACGTTGCTATTAATATAGGGCTCTACGGATAAATTTATATTTAGTTGACCTTTGACAACAAAATATTTTCGTTTACTAGCCAAATAGAAAAGTTATTATCTAAACCCATATGATTTTTGGAATATGACATCTTTGTTTTGTGACAAGCACATACATCATAATGATGTTTCTGTATTTTCTTTTTTTTAAGTGTAATTCTAAATATACACTGAATTTAATATTGAGGCTTGAATTTCTTCAGGTGTTTTCTAAACACCCTTCGTTAAAAAAGAATAGAGTTTATTCTATTAAACTTTTCTTGTTCAAATAATTTGACTTTGTTTTATTAAAACGGCAGTGAGCTTTGGAAGATTGTCAGTGAAAAAAAGAAACACAAGTGCCAAGATGAACGTTTTATTATTTCAAGTTGCCACTTTGAAAAATCACTCGCGAATGCGACTGTTTCACTCGCAATGTAAAGCCCTGGTATATTATATTAGTGTCTTTATTTCATAGTATTTCTATTAATTGGTTATATTCAAGTTGTTGGCTCATAAAATGACTGCTAAATGTTCTCAACTAGTTTTATCTGATTTTCCAAGTGGTGACTTGGCAAATTGTATTTGTTAACAAATTCTTGCGAATTTTTTTTTAATAAACTGTTGGAATATTTTTGATTCATAATGGGGTATGATCCCTCACAGTCGGGGGATTCTATTTATAAACGATGCTGCTAGCAACTGACGAATCGAATTAATTCATGTTCTGCTACCAACCAATCAGAAACCAGAATTGCTCGATAAATATTAAACCTTTTCTGTAGCAATTTCGTATGTTTTTTCTGTCTCGACACGGTAAGAATCTTTTGCTCTGTGGAACTGTCTATTGCAAACCAGTCACCTCTCAGGACTTGTGTGGAACAATAAACCATCTGAAACTGTTCTGAAACTAAACATGGCTTACACTTCTAGATAAACACAGTTTGATTTTATTTATGTTTTATTAAACCAAACATACTCTCCTTAATCCTACCACTAACCCTAAGTCTGGGTGGCAATAATAATTTTTAATAAACAGTTTGATTTTATTATTTGTTAATTGATATTTTCAAAAATAAAAAAAAATTTCAAAAAATTAGACAACAAATGTGGTGGATTAATTTAACACTAGGGAATCAGACAAAACTAGTTGATAAAATGTGGGAGCTAACTGTTTCAATATAACTATTGCATTTTTCCATTTTTAATTGATTATAATAAATGGTGGTATGTGCTTGTACAAGTCCATTTTGTGAGTGCAATGGCAATACTTACACCCAAACAACTCTGATTACTTTTGCAGTCTTGTAACTCTCGTCTCCCTATATTTTGTCGTTCAGTCCACACATTCGATGAGCAATAATTCTGACAAAGGGGAAAGAATTGCTCTTGGGTTGGAATTTATTCATCTTGCACTTATCATTGGCTGTTTTTGACCTTGAAGTACATTTTTTTGTTTATTTTCTAGTTCCTTATTACAATGACATTTTTTTCATAAAAAAAAAGAAAAAAAAAAAGAAAAAGATAAAAACACTGTCACCCAGTCATGGCTATACCTCCTGTGGATTAAATAATTCAGTTTGAAATTCTGTATAAGTTCCCTAGTTCAACATAACAAGGACTGAGTTTAAAAAGATGGACTTGAAGAACACTGGATGTTACATAGGTTGAAATGTGAGAAGAGGACGATTAGTTTTTTTAACACAGGAGGAGAGAGTCATTACTTGGGATGGAGAGAGACATTACTTAGGATGGGGTTATACAAAGTTCATATAAAATGTTTCACACATTACCTTCAACTGTTGAATGATGACACGACACAGTTTTACAAAAACATGATAACTTCTTTATCAGATTGACCAGTCGTTCTACATGATTAAACGTTCTCCCTTTGCTTCTAAAGGGACGTCCTCTGATCATGCCAGCTCTGTTCGACTGTTCGAACCTGTCTGCCCGACCGCCCTCAATCTCTAAAACTAGCTCCTATATTGAGAAATTCCCTTTCTGCTGTGACGTCATGTATGGCTTTAAACGTAATCGACTCACGTGGCTTAAACATACGTGGCTCGGCAAATATTCCCAACACACTTCTGCAGACAAAGAATTCTCACTAACCTATTTTTCAATATATTTTTAAATTGTATTGTTCATTATTTTTTGTTTTTAGCTAATATTTTTTAATTCAATTTGCATAAAAGAATGAACAATTCTTTTTTCAAACAAACATATCTAAACTATTTTATATGAAATTTAACAATGCAAAATTCTAACATTCCATTTTCTGAATATATTTCTGAACCTTGCTTACAAAGTTCGAATCTCGGTCTGTCCTAATCTCATTTTCCACTTATCTAATGTTTTTCGTATTTACAAGAAAAGGGAACAGCCTTTCTTGTAACATTACTGGATTGCTATATCTTGTTTGGATTATTGTTCTCATCTTGTCCGAACCATCCAAATAACACACGAGAATACTTAGCCAAATTATCCAAATCGTCCAAATAAAATTATGGACTTTATATGATTGGTTGCTGTGCTTTGAAAACGTGAGTAGCTCTCTTTTTGAGAGCTTGTTTATCTTTTTAATTTTTTTTTTTTTAATTTTTTTTTTTTTTTGCACACAGAAAGCTGACCTTTGAACTTTGCATAATAAAGATCTTAATTGTGCTAGTTGTAAGGCAAACAATACTGTTGATTGAAAAGCAAATAATTGTTGCCGTGTTATTCTTATGAATGGTCTGCTAATTTGCATATTCATTCAACCCTGTTTCGTTTGAAGGAAATTTTAATTTTGGAAGAAATTGAAATTGATATCTAGTTGCTCCCCCCCCCCCCCAATGAATAGCTTTTGTTATTGTCGCTTCATTTGATGAATGATGCATCAAATTAGATTCCTTTTTTTCAAAAGAAATCAATTTGCATTTCAAAAATCTTGTTTGGAAAACTTAATTTGCATATTAATTGCATTTAAATGTTTTGATTGTAAATTCTCACTTTTGATTTTTTTTAATGCAAAGAAATTGTTGATATTGAATTTTAGTTTTGATCGCATTTCTTTGTACACTTTTAACTTTGATTTTCAATTTTGAGACGTGTTCAAGTTGAATTGTGCTGATTATAATTGCAGAAAATTAGTGTTTTTCTATTTTTTATTATTGATAGAGAAGAATCATTCAACCGATGTTAGCATTGCAATGCGTGTTAAACGATGAATAACAATGGTTTCTTCATCACAAAATAATTTTGTGACAATCCATTTCCTAATGCTAGCAATACTATAACCTTGCATGACTGTCAAGGAAATAAACAGCAGCAGCAGCAAGGAGTTGACTGTGGCTCAATGGTTAACAATATGAACTGACAACTTGGGTGTGCCAAGTTCGAATCCAGGTCGTTCCACAAGAACTTGGAGATATTGGTAATCTTCACATGGTTTTTTCCATACGTACTTTCTCAAAAGATATTGGAGAAAACAAATGCTAACAAAATCTGATTCATATGAAAATGGATGAATGGCGCTCAACACCAACAGCAGCAACAGCCACTTGAGGTTCAACTTTTAACTGAAACAAGCTTACGAAGGAATACAAATGATAAAAAAGAGCCTACAACTTCCAAAAAGAAGCAAAAATTATTTTAATGTTTGTGTCTCGAGTTATCTCAGTTCATTTGTGAACTTGACCAAAATGTAGCAGCACAGGTAACAGCGCAAATCCATGACTGTTTCTCGCTTTAAAACCGTTTTATTTAAAAAATCCTAGGGAGTATTCTGAACTTAATTACGTGCGGCATCTCAGCGGCTCTTCATGAGAAAATTGATGCCGATCTAATAGTTTTTGAACAAATGTTTATTAATGTTTAATTGCATTACATCAACATTGAATTATTGGTTCACATTAAATCATCAGAGTTAAGCAACATTGAACCTAGTTAGTACTTAGATAAGTGATCCCTTGGCAGGGCTTTACGAATGAAACGGTTGAATTTATGAGTGATTTTTTTCCCAACTCATATGAAATATTAAAATGCTCATCTTTTGATGATTGTGTTTTTTTCACTGACAAACCTTTAAAGCTTATTTACTGAGAGAAAAATATCTTTTCAATTTTTTTTCAATAAACTGAGCAAAGTCAAATTATTTAAACAATAAAAAGTTTAATGTTCTTTTTTCTTAACAAAGGCTGTTTGGAAAACATCTGAAAAAATTTGAATGTTTATATTTTCAAGTTTCAACATCAAATTCGTTAGAATTACACTTATAAAAAAACCCAGAAAAATCTTTGATGTACGTACTTGTCATGAAACAAAGATGTCATATTCCAAAAATCATATTGATTTGACTAGTAACTTTTCTATTTGGCTAGTAAACGAAAATATTTAGTTGTCAAAGGTCAACTAAAGATAAGTTTATCCTTAGAGCCCTGTTTGGGAAGACTAGATTCTGGAAATAAAATCTACAACCGGTTATTGATCTTTCATGGGATTAATCAGGTTGTATATTCGATTAATTGTTGCCAGTTGTATGTTTCTTCAGGTTTGAAAAATATATTTTACAAGAAATGTTAAATAGTTTAACAAACAATTTTTAACAGTTTGAAAAAAAAATATTTTTAAGAAAATTACAAAATATTTACAAGGAAAATAATGAAAAGTTTAAAGAATTAGAAACAAACTTTTCTATTTTTGTTTACTGTTTTCTAATTGAAATGTTATATAAAATATTTTTGTGAAAAACTGATGTATCAATTTATCTTGATTTACCCTTCTATAGTATATTAATTGATGAATAAAACTTGACACAAAACCTCTTGAAACCAGAGGATTACAATATTGACCTAAGGAGTAAATTGTGGGTTCATACCTTAATGCACATAATTTACAAATTATTGTGAAAGTTATGAACCCATAATTTGCTCCTGGTTATGAGTAAAATATCCAGATGTTTACAATAGGTATTTTGATTTGCCATTAAATGACCCAAACGATGTTGTGTTGTAACAAAACCAAATGATGCAATTATCAGAGAAATATCTCTGAGCAAGGCACATAATTATTTAAGTCGACAAAGAGTTGTGTCCCTTTAGCTGTTAGGTTTTTTTTTAAACCTCACTCAGCAATGGAGACGACAGCAGTGTTAAAAAAAAAAGTTTTTATTTATTTATTTTTTACCCAACTACTAAAGTTTGTCCGATTTTGATTAGATTAATATCCCCAAAAATATTTTACTTTTTGTTTTCGATTTTAAAAATTCAAATGATTTTTTTGTTTGAGATACTGCATAGTTTGTATTTATCATCTGCTAATTTATTTTTCTTTCCCAACCGTGATAAATTTTATTTTTTAATGCTTGTATTAATTCATTATTTTTTTTCTTTAGGTTTTGGTATGTTTGCCACCTATATTGGTTTAACTGCAGTCGGAATGGTGGCTTGGTATTTCCAAGCCCAATATTGGAAGTAAGATCTTTTTTTATATCACTCCTTCTACCTATTTTTATTTTTCGTTTGCTGCTTGTGTCAAGATGTATTCGCAACAAGATGACAATCTTTTTAAATTTCCTTTTCTAATAGACAAGACAATTGCAAAAAAAATACTTGAAATTTATTAAAGAGTTATCAATTATTAAGCAAATTTTGTATGAAATGCTTTAATAATAGAAACCTAAGTCAGCTTATTTAAAATGAGTTGCAAACTCTGTAAGTATTTTCCAAACAATTAAGTCATCATATTGAGAACAATTTTGCTGAAAATGTAAACAAACAAACGTCGTAATTTAATAAAGTAAATTTCTCCATCAAAACTGATACGTTACCAACTTGAGAGTAACTTTTATTTCACGTAAATTGTATTTAATTAAATATTTAAACATCAACTGAATCTTTTAAAAAATTCAGTTTTATTAAATTCTGAGTTTAATTTCAACTACTTTAAAAAAAATTTTTATTCTTTACACTTTATTATGTATTATTAGTAATTTTCTGATGAGCATCGTCGTAATGTTGCCATTAAAAAGATTTAAGTGAAACAATATTACAGATTTTTTGTTTTGTGTATGCAACGTTTTATGTATAATAAATCCCTATTTATTTTTTTATAATTCATCAAACGTAATAATTAGGGCTATGACAATAGAGCATTCTTTTCATTATTTTGCCTCTCAAGTATATATCAGCTAATATCTTATATGTTTTTAGACAAAGTGATGTGGTCCTCGATTGATTGTGTCTGTGTCGGATATATACTCGAGAGTCAAAACAATGATGAGAATATGCTGTTGTCATATCCCTAGTAATATTTATCAAGGAGAACTTGGCTGAACTCCCAGGTGGTTGGTTTTGAATGGTGGAATCATGATTGACTATCTTGCTTAGAACCACAGTGCATGGATTGCGATAATTGGAAGTGTAGTGCAGGGAAAGGAAAAGGGCGTCCTAACCCGAACATGGTGAAGGCCATTGTAGCAACTATAATGTTTAGTTGTATGAACAGAATAATATTTCAGCTTATTTCAAACCGTGGAACAGTAAAGGGAATTAAATTAAAAAAAAAAAAGGTTATTTTAGAGATAAAATAGCAGCAAAGCAGAAGATTGGGCAACTCAAAGTATGACGGCACTGCTTAAAATTTTTTTTTTTATCTTTTACAGAAAGAAATAAGAAATATGTATTTTTTTTCTTTAAAAAATAGAAAATGTTCTTTTTTTTCTGATCTTAATAGTATAAAAATATGTTAGTTTGTTAAATATTTATTTCTTTAAATTTTTTTTTTATCTTTTACAGAAAGAAATAAGAAATATGTATTTTTTTTCTTTAAAAAATAGAAAATGTTCTTTTTTTTCTGATCTTAATAGTATAAAAATATGTTAGTTTGTTAAATATTTATTTCTTTAAATTTTTTTTTTATCTTTTACAGAAAGAAATAAGAAATATGTATTTTTTTTCTTTAAAAAATAGAAAATGTTCTTTTTTTTCTGATCTTAATAGTATAAAAATATGTTAGTTTGTTAAATATTTATTTCTTTAAATTTTTTTTTTATCTTTTACAGAAAGAAATAAGAAATATGTATTTTTTTTCTTTAAAAAATAGAAAATGTTCTTTTTTTTCTGATCTTAATAGTATAAAAATATGTTAGTTTGTTAAATATTTATTTCTTTAAATTTTTTTTTTATCTTTTACAGAAAGAAATAAGAAATATGTATTTTTTTTCTTTAAAAAATAGAAAATGTTCTTTTTTTTCTGATCTTAATAGTATAAAAATATGTTAGTTTGTTAAATATTTATTTCTTTAAATTTTTTTTTTATCTTTTACAGAAAGAAATAAGAAATATGTATTTTTTTTCTTTAAAAAATAGAAAATGTTCTTTTTTTTCTGATCTTAATAGTATAAAAATATGTTAGTTTGTTAAATATTTATTTCTTTAAATTTTTTTTTTATCTTTTACAGAAAGAAATAAGAAATATGTATTTTTTTTCTTTAAAAAATAGAAAATGTTCTTTTTTTTCTGATCTTAGTATAAAAATATGTTAGTTTGTTAAATATTTATTTCTTTAAATTTTTTTTTATCAAGTTGTCAAATCAATTCTCATGAATAACAAAAACTAGTGGGAGGGGGCGGTATTATGTGTTTGTTTATTATATATGACAGAAAGAAATAAGAAATATGTATTTTTTTTTCTTTAAAAAATAGAAAATGTTCTTTTTTTTCTGATCTTAGTAGTATAAAAATGTTAGTTTGTTAAATATTTATTTTAATTTTTTTTTGTATCTTTTACAGAAAGAAATAAGAAATATGTATTTTTTTCTTTAAAAAATAGAAAATGTTCTTTTTTTTCTGATCTTAGTAGTATAAAAATATGTTAGTTTGTTAAATATTTATTTCTTTAAATTTTTTTTTTATCTTTTACAGAAAGAAATAAGAAATATGTATTTCTTTCTTTAAAAAATAGAAAATGTTCTTTTTTTCTGATCTTAGTAGTATAAAAATATGTTAGTTTGTTAAATATTTATTTCTTTAAATTGTTTTTTATCTTTTACAGAAAGAAATAAGAAATATGTATTTTTTTTCTTTAAAAAATAGAAAATGTTTTTTTTTCTGATCTTAGTAGTATAAAAATGTTATTTTGTTAAATATTTATTTCTTAAAATTTTTTTTTTATCTTTTACAGAAAGAAATAAGAAATATGTATTTCTTTCTTTAAAAAATAGAAAATGTTCTTTTTTTTTTCTGATCTTAGTAGTATAAAAATATGTTAGTTTGTTAAATATTTATTTCTTTAATTTTTTTTTTATCTTTTATAGAAAGAAATAAGAAATATGTATTTTTTTTTCTTTAAAAAATAGAAAATGTTCTTTTTTTTTTCTGATCTTAGTAGTATAAAAATATGTTAGTTTGTTAAATATTTATTTCTTTAAATTTTTTTATAAAACTAGGGAACTGTACAGAACAGTTAATTTTCTAAAAAAATTTTATATAATGGCTTTTAAATTCAAAAGTTAAGCATCATTGTTTAATTGTGCTTTAAATAGAAACCCTCATTTCGAATGCGCCCCTGTCATATTAAAGAACCTACTGTTTTTATATGTTGGACCATTCTGTTTGTGCAGTAATAAAATTTTTCATATGCATGTGTAATGTTAGGTTGTATAAGGGTGTTAACTTTGGTTAAAATCGGACTGAATGCCTTTTTTTTCTTTTTGT
Source organism: Euprymna scolopes (assembly GCF_053919585.1). NCBI lineage: Eukaryota > Metazoa > Mollusca > Cephalopoda > Sepiida > Sepiolidae > Euprymna > Euprymna scolopes. The sequence continues at coordinate 2,838,680 of NC_136486.1, forward strand.
AAAGCTTTGATGAGATTCAAGCAGCCATTAATCAGATGCAGATTTTTTTCTTTCACAATTGTTTTACAATTTTCCTTTTTCTACTGCAAAACTTTTGCTTTCTATAATTTCCCAACTAGCATCATTTTATTCCAAACAAAACCTGGCCCGACATTGTAAAGTGTTTGATAGTGGAATTCAAGCAGAGCGTAGGCAACATACAAGATGGCCCTCATTGAACTCTTCAAAAAACTTAACTATTGATTGTACTATCCACTGTACTCATTCATCTCTTAAAGAGTCCCTGTCCGTCATTTCCCATTGCAGGAAGATGTGACACAAGGGTTAAGCTTGTTCAGCCGATAACTAAATCGTTTTTCCTGAGATCTTGGGAATGGGTCAGAAGATTATTAGGGTAACCTAACAATTTCTGTCAAATCAATTCTCATGAATAACAAAAACTAGTGGGGGGGGGCGGTATTATGTGTTTGTTTATTATTTTTGTTGGCTTTAATTTCTGCTGCTTCTAAAATTTGTGAGGTTTTTAAAATAATGTTCTACATAAAACTATTTCTTTGTTTCTCAAAAAACAGATTTTTATAATTCTTCTCTCATTTTGCTAGATAACCATTTTTTTTTTTATTGTTTTTAATTTTCAGAAATAACAAACGCGAAATGATGGATGCCAGAATTGCTGTGGAACCCCTTATTCTGGCAGAGATTGACAGACTGTGAGTCTATGATTACTTGTCTCTCTGTTTTCTCTTTTTGTTCTCTCTTCCTCTCTCATTTTGTCTCTTCATCTCTCTTTCTTTCTTTCTGTCTCATTTTCTTTCTATTTCCCTCTTTTTTTTTAGTTTCTGTCTTTTCTCTTTCTGTCTCATTTTTTGTTTAATTTTTCCTCTTTCTCTTCTTTATCCATCTCCTTTCTCTCTCTCATTCTATACATATATATATATATATATATATATATATATATATATATATATATGTGTGTGTGTGTATATATGTGTGTGTGTATATATGTGTGTGTGTGTATATATGTGTGTGTATGTGTGTGTATATATATATACATATATATATATTTTTATATATCTTTCTCTCGCTTTTGAAAGTATGTTAAATCTTGTCTCTTTACTAGAAATGAACTATAAATGATTTAGGTTTTAGTGAAAAAAAAAAAAACTTTAAGTATTTTCTTACTCGCTACACAAATTATTTTATTTTTTTATTGGTTGTTTTTTATATTTTATTTATTTATTTATTCTTTTTGGTTGTTTTTTATTTCTCTTCAGTTATTTGAAGAGGCTGCGCGCCAACCGTGATGAAGAGAGTGAATTGATGAAAGACGTCCCTGACTGGAAGACTGGAACTCTCTACGGCCAACCAGTTTACCACAATGTCCGTAACCGATTCATCGAGCCTTCACATAATGAATTTTTAGCACACGTTACTTGGAGTGAGATGTTTGATATTCTTTACGAACGAAGAAAACATTGATGTTGGCGCAGTCGGATTCTTCTAGAAACTTTTGACCCCCCCCCCTCTATTTCTTTTCGAATAAAATATCTTTAGACATTTGAACAATGCTTTTTTTTATTTTTCATTCTTTTTTTTTTTTTTTTAGGGAAATGGCATGAGACAAGGCATGAAGCCACTTTATGTAAGGAGCTAACAAGAATGAAAAATGATTACAGCAAAGACAAGAAATTGACATATAGTTTTGAAAAGACAAAGTCTGTAGGAAGGAGAAAAGCAGTCAACAAGAAGAGAGTTCCACTATTTTGCACTTCTTGAAGCTATTTGAATAAGAAGTCGTATACCAATGAGGTTTTAGAACAGTGAATAGATGAAGACCACTAGACTAACAGGTTGGAACAAAGGAAGCAGGAAATAAATAGAACACCTACCATAATAGTATTTATAGAAAAAACTATGATTTGTTAACAAGAATGGAAATTTTTAAGATGCGTTCATTCAATGTTTTTTTTCTTTTAATGTTATTTCTGCTTAAGTGTGTGATAGACTGATAACTAGGACTATGACAACAGCATATTCTTTTCATTGTTTTGACTCTCGAGTATATATCCGACACAGACAACCGAGAACCCCATAACTCTATATAAAAGCATACAAGATATCAACACTCAAGAGTCAAAACAATGAAAAGAATATGCTGTTGTCCTAGCCCTACTGATGACCGACTGACCACATTAATTATAATAAATGTTTAGTTTCATGAAAAATAAACTGCACCCATTCAAGCTTGGCAATAAAAATGCAGTTCCATACTTCAACCGATAAAGCCTCTTCAGACGACAAGCATGACAGTGTGGATCCTTATGAACTTACTCTCTCAGGATGACATATCGTTCTGCGCTGTTTTTTTACCTTCTCCCTACGAGAAACTGACAAGTTTATTACTAATTGCTGCTTAGTCAGGTTTACCGCATTATAAAGAATTATTAATCTGTATATAAAACGTGTGTGTGTACTGGTCACATAACGCTGTAAATATCGGGAATAGTAATCATACACCAAGGATGGTTTATAACGAGTAAAATCTTTGTTTGGATGAATGACGTGTACAAAAGTCAGGTAATTGAAAGGCAAAATTCATAGCTTGAAGTGATTTAATTTTTAATCTTATCTGTTGATCACTCAAATGGTAGCGAACGTGACTGGAGTGCTTAAATGTTTTGCATTTGATTCTAGCTGATGGCACCCAAATAATTTTTGCTTTTTTAACTTTTGAAATCACGACGATATATTTTTTGGATATTTCGATAGTGAATTGGCTTTGTAAAAATAAATATGAAATCTGCATCTATTTAAGTGCATTCTACGATTGAACAATTTTTTCTTAATTTCGGGAAACATTCATCATCAGAATAAAAGGAAAAGTTTTTTTTTTTTTTGTAATTAAAATGTCCGTAACACATGTAGATAAAAAAGGCTGTGCACCAAAATTGATCCAGTAAATTTTATTATATTTTTTTCTAAAATAAAATCAATTTTGATTAGTAAACGATTTCGATCTGGTATCCTGATGATGATGATTGTGTGATAGTAATGTTTGAATTATGTCTCTTGACAAAATGACAGGCAAAATATTTCATTGTTAAAATGTTTTTTTTGTTTTAAAAAATACATAAAAATCTATAAAATTTGCACAATTTTCTTTGTACTATCTTTTTAAACCTAACACATAAGTATGTAATAAAAGTTTTGTTCAATTTTGTTTTTCTTTTTTTACAATGTCTGAAAATTTGACAAAGAAGTATTAATGTTGCAATAATTTTTGATTTACTATGAGAATATACCACCGTAAATTTGGGCAATTCTATTTATGCAATAAGAATAAATCACATTTTTTCACACACATGAGACCACGGCCAATAAACAATAATTCCAAGAATACAAAATCATCTATGGAGCCAGTAACTTATATCCTTTCTTTTCCAAAACAACCAACATGCCCGATGAAGGTCGAAAGCTACACCGACCGAAACATTGTACAAATAACACTCAAGATGAGAACAATAGTTCGATCAAAACAAATAATATAAACGATCAATCCTCATCTAAAAAATTCAGAACTGTGAAAACGAATCACTCAAATGCCAGAACAGCTTATAAAACAATTGAATTTTTCCATGTCGAAACAAGAAGAACCAAATAAAAAATCTTTGGGCAGGAGCTGCTAGAAAAGACTTGTCCTGCCTTGATAGGGTTCAAAATAGACCTTGTGGCCTGGTGGGAGATGTCCTTTTCTCTTCGCTGCAACCTCTATCTCACAGAAGAGATGTTGCGAGTTTGTCTCTGCTTTATCGTTATTTTCATGGAAAGTGTTCGACTGAGCTTCAATCTATGGTCCCCCCTCGCCAAACTTTCACAAGAAACACTAGACTAGCTGAAAACATTATCAATAATTTTCCACACTCTTTATCTGTGCCTAAACCTAAACATAGATTCCATGATCAAAGCTTCTTTCTTAGAACTGCACGCCTGTGGAATTGTCTTCCGTTTTCCTGTTTTCCAGCTGTCTATAATATGGTTGTCTTCAAGTCCGTAAACAAGTTTCTGATGAGCCGTTCCACTTAAGTTAACAAATTTACCGAACTTCCATTACTATCGATTACTATATTGTCCTTTTGACTACTCTACACTCTAACCCTTATCCTTGAGTGGCCTATCGGCCTTGATAAGTGGTGACGCCTATGTAAAAAAAAAAAAAAACAACAAAAAAAACATAACTCTGTTTAGTTTCTGTATTCTTAAATATTCCAGGAATATTACTTCTCACAATTTGAATTTTGAATCTAATCCATCAAAGAAAAGACAACTACTAAGTGCATTGTTAAATGAGTTATTCAAAAATATGGACAACAATGTCTAGAATGAAAATAAAAGGAGATACAACATATTTTGTTTTTGTACACGTGCTCCATGGAACGTGTAATTTCTTTTAAGGATTTTTCAGAAACACTGGCCTAGAATATGCAGCACCTTAAGCATCCATAAAATAAATAAAATCCTGGCATTCTACAGGAAGATATTTAAGGGATTTTTCATAAGTTATGCACAGTGACAAAAAATATGAAAAAAAAAAAAATTGAGAAAAATATGATGACGTGATGAGATTTCCTCAGAATGAACGATTTTGCATGCAATACTTGAAAGATCCAAAGTTTAACTAAAAGGTAGGGGTCTTGCCCAAAATTCTCCCTATAATAATAAAAATAATTCTCCCTATAATAATAAAAATAATTCTCCCTATAATAATAAAAAAATTCTCCCTATAATAATAAAAATAATTCTCCCTATAATAATAAAAATAATTCTCCCTATAATAATAAAAAAATTCTCCCTATAATAATAAAAATAATTCTCCCTATAATAATAAAAATAAAAATAAAGAAAAATATATTCTAAAAATCATGTAAATAAGGTATTTTTTATTTTTAAATAAAATCAAATTTTATTAGTATCTGTGGCAGTGACTTTTTTTTTACATAGGAATGACCACTGATCAAGGCCAAGAAGCCACTCGAGGATAAGGGTTAAAGAGTGTACAGTAGAAATTGGACAATATAATAATCGTTAGTAATGGAAATTTGATAAATTTGTTAACTTATATGGAACGGCTCATCAAAAACTTGTTTATGTTAGACTTGAAGACAACCATATTGCAGTCAGCTGGAAAGCAGGAAAATGAAAGACAATTTCATAGGCGTGCAGTTGTAAGAAAGAAGCTTTGCTCGTGGAATCTACGTTTAGGTTTAGGCACGGATAAAGAGTGGAGGAAATTATTGATAGTGTTTTCTGCTAGACGAGTGTTTCTTGTGAAAGTTTGGCGAGGGTGGGACCATAGATTGGAGCTCAGCCGAACACTTGCCATGAAAACAACAATAGAGCAAGGACAAACTCACAACATCTCTTCTGTGAGAAAGAGGTTGCAGGGAAGAGGAAAAGATGAGGCTACGAAGTCTGTTTTGAACTCTATCAAGGCAGGATAAGTCTTTCTAGCAGCTCCTGTTTTGTCCATTTAGAAAAAATAATCTCAGACAAAGGGAGATAACTGAATAATACTTCATACTAAGATTTTTGTTGTAATGCCTACAAATTCCCATTAGTCGCTTTAAAATGATTTTCTTGTTTAAAAATACGTGATCAATTTATATGATTTAAAAAAAAAATTATTTTCGTTTGATCACAGTTACATCATACAGATTTCTTTATTTTTTTGGTTTTAATATATTTTAATATATTTTAATATAGGGGTAATTCTAGACAAGAACCAAACGTTTTGCAACATTATTTAATACTGGAGAAAACACCATGTACAGAATTTGGTCAAGAGTCGTAGAAAGCTTGTCTAATATATGTAACAGAACGTGTATAAGTATGTGGAAAATAGAAGCAGCAGTGAAGGATGGCACACACGCGAAGAGATTAGCAGTAATAGTAAAAAAAAAAGCGCATATGCAAATTAGGACGTGTGCGTGAGTAGAAGAAGGAGAAAAAATGCGACACATACTCGGCGAGAAAGAAAGTCAACGTTGAAGAAAATGGACATGTAAAGTGAAGGCAACTAATGGCTGGCTGTGGCTGGCATGCGGTTAGAGAAGAGAAGTGTACATCAGGTTTGCAGCTAATTCTACCCTATGCGACGAAGGCCATCAACTCCCCATATTTCCTCCTATAACACAGAACATGCTAGGTAACATACAAATATCTGTGCATAAGGTCGCACAACTAATCAAGAACCTTGATTCCAGTAAAGCTACTGGCTCTGACGGCATTCCAATTATAGTGTTACAAAAGCTTCAACCAGAACTTGCTCCCATACTTACAAAACTGTTTAAACGTTGCCTTAAGGAGAAGTGCTTTCCAACACCTTGGAAAACCTCATCAGTACGGCCTGTATTTAAGAACTCCGGTGATAAGTCATCTCCCTCTCAGTACAGACCAATAAGTCTCCTGTGTGTCATGAGTAAGTTGCTGGAATCCATATTAAATAGAGAAGTAGTCAACCACCTCAGCAGAAATAACCTTCTTAGCGACACGCAATATGGTTTCCGTTCTGCTAGATCTACAGCAGATGTGCTAACGGTTATATCTCATAGGATTAGTGAATCTCTTGACAAAGGCTTCCTTTCTAGGGCAATTGCTCTTGACATACCAAAGGCCTTCGACAAGGTATGGCATAAAGGCCTACTTCACAAGATCTCCAGCTACCGTATAACTGGAAATATTCTCTCTATCATTAAATCATTTCTCTCTGATAGGCTCATAAGAGTAGTGGTTGATGGGCAAAAATCAGAGGCCTGCAGTATTAATGCTGGAGTCCCTCATGGGTCCATCCTGGGCCCAACTCTCTTCCTGATCTATATTAATGATCTCCCTAAACACATACTTAAATCATTCGTTGACATCTATGCTGATGACACGACCATCTACAGCAACACATCAAAGGCTGTAAATGACAAAGTTCTCTCGGATTCTCTCTCCTCTGATCTCGAATGAGTGGTTCATTAGGGAAGACGTGGCTGGTTACTTTTAATGCATCTAAAACAAAACTCCTATCTTTACATCATCAACGCTCTGATCCCCATCTGACATCAATTGAAATGGATGGCTCTCGTCTAGGAGAAGCCCAATGTTTTGACAAGCTTCTGGACTTGACCTTTACTCCTGATCTGAAATGGAACACGTACATCAAGTCTGTTGCCAAGGTCGCTGGAAAGATGGTGGGATCCTTCTACCGCTCCAGAAGATATCTCACTACTGATGCAATTTTCTATCTATATAAAAGCCAAGTACGTCCAAGGATGGAATACTGCTGCCATATCTGGGCAGGAGCTGCTAAAAACAGCTATCCTGCCTTGACAAAGTACAAAATAGACTTCGTGGCTTAGTGGGGGATGCCCTTTCCTCTTCCCTGCAACCTCTCTCCCAGAGAAGAGATGTTGCAAGCCTATCTTTGTTTTATCATTATTTCCATGGCAGGTGCGCGTCTGAACTCCAATCTCTGGACCCCCTCGCCAATCTTTTACAAAAAACACCCGTCCAGCTGAAACCACTGTCAAAAACTTTCCCCACTCTTTATCTATGCCTAAATCAAAACATAGATTCCATGAACAAAGCTTCTTTCTTAGAACTGCACGCCTGTGGAATTCTGTTCCGTCTGCCGGCTTCCCTCCTGACTACAACTTGGATGTCTTCAGGTCCAACGTAAACAAATTCCTGATGAACCACCCTCTTAAGTAGACACTTTAAATATCCCCACTAACGTACTGTACTTACAATTACCCTTATCCCTGAGTGGCTTCCAGGCCTTGATAAGTGATGACCACCTTGTAAAAGAAAAAAAAAAAGGTGGACGATGGCGAGAGACTTTTAGGTGGTGTTGAAACAATAGTAATGGTGAAACAAACAAAACTTTTGTTAAAAAAGAAAAAATGCCGACCCGGATTTTTATTTATTTCTATTTGTTTGTTTGCGACGTAACAGCTATGTTACATTTATTTCCCTTAACACCTCATCAACAGCAACATTAAAAAGATGAATAAAAAAATTATCTTATTAAGTTAAATTGAGTTTACAAAGTAGAAGCAATGGAAACTTTGGAGAAACAATGTCTGTATGTCTTGCTGAATTTTTGTATATAAAAGACAGAAGATTGTCTCTTAACTATTTTCAATCTTTAGCGCTACGAATTTCAATTTTGCTAATTATATAACAACTAGCAAAAGTACCCGTCGTTGACTGGGTTCAAAAACAGCCTACAGAAAATGGACTCTGATTTATGAAAGTATGATAGGTTATGAAAAGGAAGGGTTGTAAAGAGAATGCTTCGAATCTGGGGGTATCAAAACCAAAGCAAAATATGATGAAAGTAAAAATAAAATAGATAAACCCCATAATTTATTATACCGTACCTGTTCACACTGAAACACTTATCACAATATTCTGTGGATCTATATTAAAAAACCTTGTTAAACTTTGTGACATATTTCCATTCTATGGAGTTCAGGCATGAACGAACACCCCATAATTTTATTATACCATATTTCTTCAAACTGAAACATAATTATCAAAGTATACTTATGCAGATAGATATGAAAAGTCTTTATTAAAGTTTGTGCCTATTTCCATTCTATGGAGGCAAGGCGCGAACGCAAACCTCACAATTTTATTATACCATCCCTATTTAAGTTAAAACATACTTATCAAATTATTCTTATGTACATCTATATCAAAAACACTTGTAAACGTTTTTTTTTCATTTTTAAATTTTTTATTTTCATACTTTGTGGACCAGGTGCGAACGCAGACCCCACAATTTTAATGAACAACCGTTCTGCCAGATCAAACATACCCATTCCTGTGTCTCGATACATCTTCTATCATTATATGTAACCTGTTTTTTTAAATAGGAGCCTATTCGTGACCACACACACACACACACACACACACACACACACACACACACATTCAGCTTTATATTATAGATGTAGATTGTGACATTCTTTGCTGAAGAAAAAGACAGAAAAGTGATGTATGTTTTAATGGGGACTTAACTCCACAGAATTAAAACTTTTCTGGACAGTTGAATATCGAATGCAACAGCAAGTCCTTAGAACATGTTTACCAGAAAGAACAGTTGGAAATAAGTCATACACCATCCACTATGACTAGGCAATTTCTACAGCTACATACTTTGAAAACAGAGCTATTAAACTTGACATAGTTATATTTAAAAATTTTGTTTTTTCTCAAACTTTCATCCCAAACAAGGCACGTTGCCACTTTGATGTAGGCGGATACTATCAGGGACATAAGCTACACGGGTACTATGTGGGGAGTTGGGCGGCTGTTGGTTCACGTTACACTTGAACTTTTGCATGTCAGGACAGTTGGGGAAGCAGGAACCCGGAAGGGAATTCCAAAGTCTAGCGGTTCTGGGGAAGAAACTACTGGAATAGAAGGCTCTCTTACATCTAGGGATCTCTACTGTGAAGGGGTGTGATTTAGCTGATTTAGTCGAGGGGGTACAAGTGAGACAAGAAGGAGAAAGAAGCAACCTTAGTATAAGTTAGTGTCCCCAATGATACTGCCTTAAACAGAGTTGAGAGGGGAAAAGATAACAAAATACCAAGGACTTATGTACGATAATAAAAGAAACTGTTATTTTAGGAGCAATTGGACTCATGAAAAACATTTAAAAAGCTATGTCGAAAATTTACTTGGTGAACTAAGTGCAAGTGAGATAAGAACATCTATAATATAAAAGCAAAAATGTGTATGTGTTTATGCGTGTGTGTGTATTTTTTCTGTATGTCCGGCAAAGGCTTTTGAACGGGGTTGTGGGGGGCGCTCGGGTTGCTTATTGTTTCTTAGAACCTTTTATATGCTACCTAGATTATAATATCTAAGATTTACAAAACGAGCTCTCATGTATATTTTATTTCGGCGAGTTATATACGCTATTTTTGCGATTTTTTTTTCACTCGCCACATGTTTGTTTTGCTTTCCCGAATAAAAAAAGCAAAACTGTGAAAGCGAAGGCGTTCCCGGCCTTTTGTGCTGAGACCTCCTGAAAGCAATGAGGTTTGATCAATATGGGGGAAAATAACCCGTCATATCAGACAATTGCTATTCAGTTGGACACTCCCCAAGTCGCAGGATGTTTGACCTCATCAAATTCACGCACCTGTCACTTAAGTTTTTAATTGTTTAATTTCAACTGTTCTCATTCCACTGCCTCGTAGAATTGAGGTAAGTCATCACGCTTTTTTTTTTGCTTACACCCCAAGGCATCGGGTTCGAGCCTACCTTCCTAACAAAACATTTTTTTTTCATTTGCACCTACAAACATCCAGGCAATGCCAGGCATCCCCGCTAGTTAGCATATAAAGGATGATTAAAAAATCTCTCAGTTGGATTGCTTTAGACAGCAAGTGAATATCTGGCATCCGGTTGTATGCCCCATCCCCAGCTAAAACAAAATGAGAAAATTAATACAAAAACCCATGCTTGTTGTTTAAGCTTCTATCTTCAGTTATATAAAGGAGAGATGTCTGTTAGTGTGTATGTATGTATGTATGTATGTATGTATGTATGTTAAGCATTAAGCTGGTCTGCAGTTTGATTGGTTGCTGGCTATCTTGCTCATGCTTGTTGCTGGATCTCAACATTTTGAACCGAGAGAGAAACTTAGCTGTCGTACAAAGCTAAAACTCTGTAACATCATCTTTGTATAGATACTTCCTCAAGCATTTGTCTATAAAAATTGTCCGTGGCTATGGAAAAAGTGTCACATGTGTAGCCCTGAAATGCTGGAAGCATGTAATAATTGATCTGCCATCATTCTATATATGCATATGTATGTGTATGTGTGTGTGTATGCATGTATGTATGTATGTATGTATGTATGTTAATATATGTACTAGTGTATGTATGTGTATGTATACCTATTTGTATACGTATGTATATATGTATGTGTGTATATATCTTTATTTATTTATTTATTTTTGTGTATATATGTTTATGTGTGTTTGTATGTATATACATATATATATTTGTGTGTATGTATGTATAGGTATATGTATATATGCATATATATGTATGCATATAGGTGCATATATATGTATGTGTAGGTATATGTAGGTAACTTTATGTGCATGTATTTATATGTACACACATGTGTACGTATATGTATGTGAATATGTATGTATATGTGTGTATGTATATGTATATGATTGTATATATGTGTATGCATATGTATGTATATGTGTGTGCATGTGTGTATGTATATGTTTGTATGTATGTGTTATATGTATTGTGTATGTATGTATGGATGTATGGATGTGTGCATGTATGTATGTTTATGGGTATGTATGTGTATGTATGTGTGTATATGTATATATATGTATGTATGCTAAGGACCGTCTTCAATGTCATGTCTGCTTGAGCGTGTGAATTCGCTGGCAGGACTAAAAAAAAGGGTTATCTTCTGGCTCATGGACTTTCAGTGACTGAGGGAGTGGCACTCGTCTGACAAGATTGCAATCAATCATCATCATGTATGTATGTATGTATGTATGTATGTATGTATGTCTGTATATCTCACTTAAAATTTTGAAATCGAAAGTGAATAAAAATAATTCTAGTACTGTCTAAAAGGATAGGGATTCGGACACATAATATGTGAAATTTAAAAATAAGAATAAAAAAACTGATATAAAACTGAGGGAGCTGGGAAGAATCCGGCTAATGAACCCGTTGTGTGTGTAGATTTGGCGCCAAAACTGGCCCACGTTGCCCAACTCTCTTCCTAATCTTAAATCAAAAGTTTTATAATGTTTATATTTAGTTTATAATTGAAATAAAGTTTTTATAATGTTTATATTTAGTTTAAATTTGAAATATGTTTATATTTAGTTTATAATTGAAATACAGTTTTTATAATGTTTATATTTAGTTTATAATTGAAATAAAGTTGTTACAATGTTTATATTTAGTTTAAATTTGAAATATGTTTATATTTAGTTTATAATTGAAATAAAGTTGTTACAATGTTTATATTTAGTTTATAATTGAAATAAAGTTGTTACAATGTTTATATTTAGTTTAAATTTGAAATAAAGTTGTTACAATGTTTATATTTAGTTTAAATTTGAAATAAAGTTGTTATAATGTTTATATTTAGTTTAAATTTGAAATAAAGTTGTTATAATGTTTATATTTAGTTTAAATTTGAAATATGTTTATATTTAGTTTATAATTGAAATAAAGTTGTTATAATGTTTATATTTAGTTTAAATTTGAAATAAAGTTGTTATAATGTTTATATTTAGTTTAAATTTGAAATAAAGTTTTTATTATGTTTATATTTAGTTTAAATTTGAAATAAAGTTTTTATAATGTTTATATTTAGTTTAAATTTGAAATAAAGTTTTTATAATGTTTATATTTAGTTTAAATTTGAAATAAAGTTGTTATAATGTTTATATTTAGTTTAAATTTGAAATAAAGTTTTTATAATGTTTATATTTAGTTTAAATTTGAAATAAAGTTGTTATAATGTTTATATTTAGTTTATAATTGAAATAAAGTTGTTATAATGTTTATATTTAGTTTAAATTTGAAATAAAGTTGTTATAATGTTTATATTTAGTTTAAATTTGAAATAAAGTTTTTATAATGTTTATATTTAGTTTAAAACTGAAATACAATTTTTACAAAGCTTAAATCTGGAAATATGTTTTATAAAGCTGAAATTTGAAATTACGTTTTTATATAGCTTTTATGGCATACTATGTTTTTATAAAGCTTAAATTAAAAAAAAGTTTTGATAAAGCTTTATGTGAAAAATGTGTTCATAAAGCTTGAATTTGAAAAAAAATTGTTTAAAAAGCTTTTATTTGAAATAGGGTTTTTATACAGCTTAATATGAACTAATGCTTCTCTAAAGCTTACATTTTAAATAATGTTTTATTAAGCTTTTATTTAAAATAATGTCTTTATAAAGTTTTAATTTAAAAATATGTTTTTATAAAGCGCCAATTTTAAATAATGTTTATATTGAGCTTGAACTTAAATAATGTTTTCTATAAAATTTGCAATAGAGTGTTTATAAAGTATAAATTCGAAAGACTTTTCTAATTAAGTTTAAATCAAAGTAACGTTTTGTTGAAGCTTAAATTAGAAAATGCAGTTTTTATAAAGCTATAATTTGAAATATTCTTTATAAAGCTTTACTTGGAAATAACGTTTTTGTAAAGCTTTAATTTGCAATAATGTTTTATAAAGCTATAATGTAAAATAATGTTTTAAAGCTTTCATCTATAATAATCATTTATAAATCTTAAATTTAAAAATATTCTTTTTCTAAAGCATAAATTTTAAATACTGTCTTTTATAAAGCTTAAATTTTTAGTAACGTGTTGATAAAGCTTTAATTTGAAAAATGTTTATAAAAAGTTTAAATTTGAAATAATGTTTTTATAAAGCTTTAATTTAAAATACAGTTTTCATAAAGCTTAAATTTTAAATAACTTTTACAAAGCTTAATTAAAAACTTTTTTATAAGGCTTAAAGGCAAAATAATGTTTTTTAAAAGCTCCTATTTTGAATAATGTGTTTTAAAGCTTAAATATAAATTAAAGTTTTTATAAAGCTTTAAAGTGAAATAATATTTCTATGAAGCTTAATTTTAAAATAATGTTTTTATAAAGCTTTGAGCAATGTTTTTATATAGTTTGATATAATGTTTGATAAAACTTGAAATAATTTAATTATACATCTTAAATTTAAAGTAATTTTTTTAGAAAGCTTAAACTTAAAAACCAAATTTCTGTAAAACACAAATTTGAAATAATATTTATATAAAGCTTAAATTTTAAATAATTTCTTTTCTAAAGTGATATTTTAAATAGTTTTATGAAATTCAATTTGAAATACTGTTACGTTAAAATTTTAATTTGAAATAATGTTTTTATAAAGCTTACATTTGAAATAAAGTTTTTATAGAGCATTAATGTTAAATAATGTATCTGTAAAGCTTGAAGTTGAAAACGTTTTAAACCGCTTAAATATAAAATAATGTTTTTATAAAGCTTAAATGTGAAATAATTTTTTATACAAAGCTTAAATTAAAAATAATGTTTTTATTAAGCTTAAATCTAAAATATTGTTTATATAAAGTTTAAATGAAAAATTACGTTTTTATAAAGCTTCAATTTAAACAAATGTTTTGATAAAGTTTAAATTTAAAATAATTTTTATAAAGTTTTAATTTTAAATAATGTTTCAATAAAGCTTAAATTTTAAATACATTCTTTTAAAGCTTCAATTTAAATAAAGTTTTTATAACGCTTAAATTCAAATAATGTTTTTATAAATCAAAAATGGTAAATAATATTTTATAAAGCTTAAATTTAAAAAAATATTTTTATAAAGATTTAATCCGAAGTAATGTTTGTATAAAGCTAAAAATTGAAATAATGTATTAAACTTAAATTTAAAATAACATTTTTATAAATCCATTATTTGACAAAATATTTTTGTAAAGATTAAATGTAAAATTGTGTTTTTATAAAACTTAAATTTGAAACCATGTTTTCATTAGGCAAATAAAATTGAAACATTTTTTTTCGTAAAGTTTTAATGTCAAATATATGTGAAACAATGTTTTTATAAAGCTAAACTTTGATATAATGTTTTATGATAATTATTAAGCTTAAATATGAAATAATGCTTATAAAACTTAAATTTTGAATGTTTTTAAAGCTTTAACGTAAAATGATATTTTTTTATAAAGCTTTAATTTGAAATAATGCTTTTATAAAGCTTAGATTTTAAATAATGTTTTTGTAAAGCTTAAACTGAAAATAATGTTTTTATAAAGCTTCAATGTGAAATAATATTTTGTTAAAGCTTTCATTACAAATAACATTTTTATAAAGCTTTAATTTGAAATAATGCTTTTATAAAGCTTAGATTTTAAATAATGTTTTTGTAAAGTTTAAACTGAAAATAATGTTTTTATAAAGCTTCAATGTGAAATAATATTTTGTTAAAGCTTTCATTACAAATAACATTTTTATAAAGCTTAAATTTGAAATAATGTTTTTATAAAGCTTTAATGTTAAATAATGCATTTATAAAAGTGTTATTTAAATGAGGTTTTCATAAAACTTAAATTTTAAATAATGAATTTATAAACCTTTAATGAAATAATGTTTTTATAAAGCTTAAAATTGAAATAGTTTTCTTATAAAACCTAAATATGAAATAAAGTTTTTATAAAGCTTAAATTTGAGATAACGTTTTTATAAAGCTTTAATTTGCAATAACATTTTTAGAAAAGCTTAAATGTGAAATAACGTTTTTATAAAGCTTACATTTGAAGTAAGGTTTTTATAAGCACAGTCTGGAATATCATTTTTTTGTGATCATGTAATATTTAACTGTAATTTCCACTATTAACCGCGTAAATTAAATAGACGTATCTTAAGAATACTTTTTCTTGTTTATGCAAGATTGTTTACTCAATTCATCTCAGTCGTTTACATACGGTGTAAATATTTATCTTGTGAGATCGAGTGCTTCCGGTTTGCACTACCAACCCACCCGTACGTCTGTGGACATCAGACCGGCAGAACAAATGCTAACACAAATTCCATGAACGCAGGGCGTAGGAAGAAGTTTTCAAGGCATTTGAGCAGCTCGTCATGAACAGAAAATATAAACATTTTTATCCACACACACATATTTGCTTTTGTCATGTCTAGCTACACTGAAGTCACATGATTGGGCGAAACAGCTGTCTGAATGAAAGGAACAAAAGTGTGTTACTTAGCATAAGGTATAGATCTTCAAAAAAGAATAGAGCACTGTTGGTATGCAGTAATGTGAACATACAAATGCATAAACACGCTTGTATTATCACAAAGAGGGATGTTATTGTGAAGTAATAAAACGATTATAGTGACGTGTTGTACTTATTTTGGTAATTCTTTGTTTTGGTAATCTATAAATGTGAGAATGTGTGTGTGTGTGTGTGACAGTGTGAGGATACTTCTCAACCTATATACTCAACGAATTTTTGAGCTAAAGATTTGAAATATGGTATATAGGATATTCAGACAAGTAAAAATCTTTTTAATCAATTTTCATCCGGAAAATGGCTGTTAACTGGTCAAAATTTAAAAATGGTACATAGGAGTTATCGCATTTTTACATGTTTGTTAACTGTTTCATGAATGCGCATGTGCGAATCGTTTACATGACAGATTACTTATGTTAAGAATACGTAGTTTGAAAACACCTTTTAAAGGTCGTTTCACGCTGGTCTAATGGTTATCGTACTTGAGTCACTGTCTTTAGGTTTTGGTTTCGATCTCAACTCAAGTATTTTTTTTTACTAACAAGAAGTGAAAGATTTAGAAAAAAAAAACAATACCCGCACGCACGTCTCAGTTTCTGTATGAATTAAAATATAATATGTATGCACATTTCATGACCGGGCAATGCCGAGCGGCCTGCTAATTCTTTATATTTTGTTAATTTTTCAATTATAAATATGCAAAGCGCTGCACGTTTTAGTGGTGCATTCGAATGGCAGACGTTACAGATGATGCATTTGTGGTCAAAGAAAAGGGAGGGGGGGGCAAAGAGAATTGAAAATATCTCTGGCTGTAATATGGCTACCCAATAGATATGTTCTTTATTTGAAATAAAACAATTATCTTATTGAATGGGGAATCATGTTGTGACCGTGAAAATAATGCTGAAGAATATCTAAAGATACCTTTATGTAAAACTATCTAGCCATTATCTCGAGTGGATATCTTCAGCAGTTAACTTCTGGATTGACGAAAGTCAGAATCAGTCAAGGTTAAAAAAATCCAAAAAAGCCTTTGGAAAGTGAGGCAGAGTTGAGGTAGACGGTTGAGGTTGGCGGTTAGTTTTTCTGAGATTTTGCAGTCAGTTGGGTCAGTGTGCCTCTGCGTGCAGGTTTGATTCTTAAAGCTGTTTGTGTTACATACGAGGTACTTTCAATAAGTTTTCAGATCTTTTTCATATAGGCATTTTTATCAATAGTACACACATGAAATTTTAGTCCTCTTCGAAGTAATCTCCTCCGGCTGCAATACACTTGTACTGTTGCAAAAACTTCTGGAAGGCCTCATGGAAGCCCTCTTGTGTGAGCGTGTCAATGACCCTCGTCACAGCCTCTTTCAACTGCTCAATTGTCTCATAACGACAGCCTCTAAGGTTTTCCTTGAGCTAAGAGAACAACAAAAAGTCATATAGAGCAAGATCTTGACTATAGGGATCTGAATTGGATCAGCTTGACCATCTCCATGACAACGTCTTTCATTTTGATCTTCTCTGAGCTCCTTTAGAACAAACTACATGCAGTTCTTCCGCATCTTCAGTTCCTCGCGAATAATTATGTGTACAGTTCTCACACTGACATCAAATTGTGCACTTATTGTCTATATAGATACGTGACGATCATTATCCATGAAATTCTTTATTTGGCCAATCATTTCTGGTGTTCTGACTTCTTTACTCCTCCCACCTCTCTCATCATCTTTCAAAGACTCCCTGGCCTCTTTTAATCTCTTATGCCACTCAAAAGCTGATGCTCGATTACGGCAAGATGATCCAAAAGCAGTATGAGGCATTCCATACGTTTCTGTGGTATTTTTCCAAGTTTAAAACTGAATTTTATTGCATATCGTCCTTCTAAATTGTCCTCATGTCACGATTGCATGTCCGAAATTCACCAGCTGTGACAATCAGGCTATATACCAATTTTTGCTAGAGCAGTTTCTTTGAACCTGAAATCATAAAAATTGGTCAGTCATCTCATAAGGTGTGTAGCAATAACAAACTCAATTTTCAAGGGTCTATGACAAATGCTTATAGAAAAAAAGTCAGGAAACTTATTGAAAGCACCTTGTATATATCGCGATTTAAAATAAGGAAAATAAGAACCATTTGAACCCCAAAGAAAAACAAAACGTTAAGCTAATTGTTTTAAACTAATTGTTTTAAACTAATTGTTTGAAACTAATTGTGTGAAACTAATTGTTTTAAACTAATTGTTTTAAACTAATTGTTTTAAACTAATTGTTTTGAGCTAATTGTTTGAAACTAATTGTTTTAAACTAATTGTTTTAAACTAATTGTTTGAAACTAATTGTTTTAAACTAATTGTTTTAAACTAATTGTTTGAAACTAATTGTTTTAAACTAATTGTTTTAAACTAATTGTGTGAAACTAATTGTGTGAAACTAATTGTTTTAAACTAATTGTTTGAAACTAATTGTTTTGAACTAATTGTTTTGAGCTAATTGTTTGAAACTAATTGTTTTAAACTAATTGTTTGAAACTAATTGTTTTAAACTAATTGTTTTGAGCTAATTGTTTGAAACTAATTGTTTTAAACTAATTGTTTTAAACTAATTGTTTTAAACTAATTGTTTTAAACTAATTGTTTGAAACTAATTGTTTTAAACTAATTGTTTTAAACTAATTGTTTGAAACTAATTGTTTTAAACTAATTGTTTTAAACTAATTGTGTGAAACTAATTGTTTTAAACTAATTGATTTAAACTAATTGTTTTAAACTAATTGTTTTAAACTAATTGTTTGAAACTAATTGTTTTAAACTAATTGTTTTAAACTAATTGTTTGAAACTAATTGTTTTAAACTAATTGTTTTAAACTAATTGTGTGAAACTAATTGTTTTAAACTAATTGTTTTAAACTAATTGTTTTAAACTAATTGTGTGAAACTAATTGTTTTAAACTAATTGTTTGAAACTAATTGTTTTGAGCTAATTGTTTGAAACTAATTGTTTTAAACTATTTGTGTGAAACTAATTGTTTTAAACTAATTGTTTTAAACTAATTGTTTTGAGCTAATTGTTTGAAACTAATTGTTTTAAACTAATTGTTTTAAACTAATTTTTTGAAACTAATTGTTTTAAACTAATTGTTTTAAACTAATTGTTTGAAACTAATTGTTTTAAACTAATTGTTTTAAACTAATTGTTTTAAACTAATTGTGTGAAACTAATTGTTTTAAACTAATTGTTTTAAACTAATTGTTTTAAACTAATTGTGTGAAACTAATTGTTTTAAACTAATTGTTTGAAACTAATTGTTTTGAGCTAATTGTTTGAAACTAATTGTTTTAAACTAATTGTGTGAAACTAATTGTTTTAAACTAATTGTTTTAAACTAATTGTTTTGAGCTAATTGTTTGAAACTAATTGTTTTAAACTAATTGTTTTAAACTAATTGTTTGAAACTAATTGTTTTAAACTAATTGTTTGAAACTAATTGTTTTAAACTAATTGTTTTAAACTAATTGTGTGAAACTAATTGTTTTAAACTAATTGTTTGAAACTAATTGTTTTAAACTAATTGTTTTAAACTAATTGTTTGAAACTAATTGTTTTGAGCTAATTGTGTGAAACTAATTGTTTTAAACTAATTGTTTTAAACTAATTGTTTGAAACTAATTGTTTGAAACTAATTGTTTTAAACTAATTGTTTGAAACTAATTGTTTTAAACTAATTGTTTTGAACTAATTGTTTTGAGCTAATTGTTTTGAGCTAATTGTTTTAAACTAATTGTTTTGAGCTAATTGTTTTGAACTAATTGTTTTAAACTAATTGTTTTGAACTAATTGTTTTGAGCTAATTGTGTGAAACTAATTGTTTTAAACTAATTGTGTGAAACTAATTGTTTTAAACTAATTGTTTGAAACTAATTGTTTTGAACTAATTGTTTTGAACTAATTGTTTGAAACTAATTGTTTTGAACTAATTGTTTTGAACTAATTGTTTGAAACTAATTGTTTTGAACTAATTGTTTTGAACTAATTGTTTGAAACTAATTGTTTTGAACTAATTGTTTTGAACTAATTGTTTGAAACTAATTGTTTTGAACTAATTGTTTTGAGCTAATTGTTTGAAACTAATTGTTTTAAACTAATTGTTTGAAACTAATTGTTTTGAGCTAATTGTTTGAAACTAATTGTTTTGAACTAATTGTTTTGAGCTAATTGTTTTAAACTAATTGTTTTAAAATAATTGTTTGAAACTAATTGTTTTAAACTTATTGTTTTAAGTTAATTGTTTGAAACTACTTGTAAAGCAAAGTGTGACAGTTATTTGAGACATAGGGCTGAACAAAAGGAGATTTTGAATTAGTTTTAGCATTGGTAATAAGTTTTACGATGTTTGAGAGCAGTTTTCAGAGAGTCTTGGGTTTGCATCAGTTAAGAACAGTTGCCAGTTGGACACAGTTGATGGCATTTTGAAGTTAGAGACAATCGAAGGCAGATCGTGAGTCAGAAAAGATGAAAAACTGGTGAGAAGATAGGGAACAGAGAGACTGAAAACACCCGAGGATAGTCTAGTAGATATTCATGTTCTCCCTGTGAAAGTTGTCAGTATATGAAAATGTATGACTTTTATAATTTATAGATTGTTTTAAACAATCATTATATGAAAATGTATGACTTTTATAATTTATAGATTGTTTTAAGCAATCATTATTTGAAAATGTATAACTTTTATAATTTATAGATTGTTCTAAACAATCATTATATGAAAATGTATGACTTTTATAATTCATAGATTGTTTTAACAATCATTATTTGAAAATGTATGACTTTTATTATTTATAGATTGTTTTAACAATCATTATATGAAAATGTATGACTTTTATAATTCATAGATTGTTTTAAGCAATCATTATTTGAAAATGTATAACTTTTATAATTTATAGATTGTTCTAAACAATCATTATATGAAAATGTATGACTTTTATAATTCATAGATTGTTTTAAAAATCATTATTTGAAAATGTATGACTTTTATTATTTATAGATTGTTTTAACAATCATTATATGAAAATGTATGACTTTTATAATTCATAGATTGTTTTAAACAATCATTATATGAAAATGTATGCATTTTATAATTTATATATTGTTTTAAACAATAATTATTTGAAAATTTATGACTTTTATAACTTATAGATTGTTTTAAACAATGATTATTTGAAAATGTATACATTTTAAAATTTATAGATTGTTCTAACCAATCATTATATGAAAATATATGACTTTTATAATTCATATAATGTTTTAACAATCATTATATGAAAATGTATGACTTTTATAATTCATAAATTGTTTTAGCAATCATTATATGAAAATGTATGACTTTTATAATTTATAGATTGTTTTAACAATCATTATATGAAAATGTATGACTTTTATAATTCATAAATTGTTTTAGCAATCATTATATGAAAATGTATGACTTTTATAATTTATAGATTGTTTTAACATTCATTATATGAAAATTTATGACTTTTATAATTTATAGATTGTTTTAACAATCATTATATGAAAATGTATAACTTTTATAATTTATAGATTGTTTTAACAATCATTATTTGAAAATGTATGACTTATAATTTATAGATTGTTTTAACAATCATTATTTGAAAATGTATAAATTTTATAATTTATAGATTGTTTTAACAATCATTATATGAAAATGTATAACTTTTATAATTTATAGATTGTTCTAAACAATCATTATATGAAAATGTATGACTTTTATAATTTATAGATTGTTTTAACAATCATTATTTGAAAATGTATAAATTTTATAATTTATAGATTGTTTTAACAATCATTATTTGAAAATGTATGACGTTCATAATTTATAGATTGTTTTAACAATCATTATATGAAAATGTATGACTTATAATTTATAGATTGTTTTAACAATCATTATTTGAAAATGTATAAATTTTATAATTTATAGATTGTTTTAACAATCATTATTTGAAAATGTATGACGTTCATAATTTATAGATTGTTTTAAACAATCCTTGGAAAGCGTGTGACTTTTTTTTATTAAGGGGCGAACATTTTTTTTACAAAGTTTAAACTTTTATAATAAATAAAGGCATTTTCATTTATTTTCTTAATTTTATTTTTTTGATACATGATATTGTTGAAAGAGATTTAGTAGCCAGCTCCATCAGTTAAAAATCGTTGGGAAAAAGTGAAGATTTAATGGGGCTACGATACTAATGGTCTGCTCAGATTCCAATCGTTTAACCCAACGGTAAATTCGTATAAAAGATTATTGGTATCTTTAGAAAAGTGTAATTTGCAAGACACAAATTGGAAGAATCAGCGATCAAATAGTTTTAATAAAATTAAGTACAGGCTTGAGGTATAGGATTTTGCCAGTTCACATTGTAAAGAAGCCAATAAAAAAGGTCACAAGAGAACGTTCAGTTTACGCACTTTGAACAAGCCATAAATTCTAGGCTTTTGATAAGCAATAGTTGTGATTTCTTCATAAATCTCTTGTTAAGTTG
>NC_136486.1:2866102-2956102 GCF_053919585.1 Euprymna scolopes
ATTCAATATTAATTAAAAAAATATGAGAATTAAATAAAAAAAGAAAAGTTGAGTGTTGTTTTTGCGAAACAACATTTTCTACATAAACATCTTGTTATTTCATGCATATAAAAGACTAAACGGCGTTTATTATTTAAATAAAAAATTAATTAAAAAAAAATAGAACACGATTCGATTTATACTGAAACTAAATTTAATTCAATATAAATTAAATTGCAAAAGCAATAATTAGGTAAAATTACGTATGTTTGAAGCAGCGCATAGTCAAATACTGGAAAATCTGAAATATAAATTTAAAACAATAATTAAAGAAAAAATTAAAATCAAGCGATAAATAATTTATAAAAATGAAAACGAACGATAAATAATGTTAAAAAACGTGAGAGAGTGATAAATAAATTTTGAAAACAAAAGCTAACGATAATTAAAAAAAAACAAAAAAAAACTAAAGCTAACGATAATTAAAAAAAAAAAGAAATTCAAGCGAACGATGAATAATTTTTAAAAACGAATTCGGACAATAAATATTTTAAAAACGAAAACGAGCGCTAAAATTAAAATCAAAATAATTTGGTCAATGTTTTAGTTAAGAATGGGTTTCTAAATAATTGCGTTATTATTTAGGCCCGTATTCTGCATACCAAAACCTAATTAATTTCGTAAGTGTTATAAAACTTGTTTATGTAAAAACTTTTTAAAATATTTGGGAATAAATATGTAAAGATGGTTTAGTTTACGTGTTCTTACAGAAATATATTTTTTGACTTTTGAACGAGGATAAATATTACATTTTCAAAAAATTTATTATACAAAATTTTTACCACAAAATGAACTTGAAACATTTTTTATTCAAATAAAAAAAAGGGTTAATGGAAACAAGTTAAAGCATTTATGGTTTATTTTTATTTATTCATTTGTGGACTATTATCCTCATCTTTATAATTGTTGTTTCACGACGTTTCGACCAACTGTTATTCTGGCCTTTGATAGGAATGCTGAATTTTTAACTGTATCTTCAGTAATTACTGCCTTCCATAGTTGTTGTCATTTCACAACGTTTTGGCCAACTAATTCTCTAGCTGGCTTTGGGTAGGATTGAAACCGCTATTTTCAGACAATGCTCACCTGGAACTGCAGAGATTCAACGTCTCTATCCACTGCGCTACAGGCCCCGAAGAGAGATCAAGGCTGGATATTATGGTTTTATAAATACAAGTTTTTTGTTATCTGATCTTCCATTGCGGGGTCTGTGCCGAATGGTGTATATTTAATTATTGGAAGTCTTTTGGGATGAAGAATTTGTTTATTTTATTTATTTGCGGACGATTAAACTCATCTTTTATAGTTGTTGTTCACAAAATTTCGGCTGAAGGTACAATTGAAGACATAGCATTCCTATCGCGTCGCGGTTAACAACCTGATGAAGGCCAGAGAAATAGTTGGTCGAAACGTCGTGAAACAACAACTATAAAAGAATTTATTTGGAGTGGACTTTGAAACTCATATATTATAATCATATAAAAATATTAAATATATAAAGAATTATATGTTTATTAGAAAACAGCAAAAACAAAAGCTAAATGGAGGCCATCTAGAACATACGCTGTAGAACGGAGAAAAAAAAAGCCAAAGACCCTAGTGGTTTGATGTGATGTTTTGAATATGATAAACTTGTTATTACCAAAGTTTCATTTCATTCGGACAAAACACTAAGAAACGGGGGCTAATTAAAGTTGGGGCCCGTTTTTTGGGTCACCCTGTATAATAATTTATTTAACCGAAGTCATCATCTAAACAAAGAAGACATCAGGGAATTATGCCTACTTCGGATTGTTATCCTGTGCCGTGGATTATTCAAAATACAGATTGGATCCGATTACCTCACTGCTGCCACGGATTTTCATTTCAAATTTTACCATGCAACTTGGCAACTCCAAGGCAACGTTGACTCTCCCTACTAGTATAATAATGTAGACACTTTTCCGGCCGTGTAATATAAATAACCGCAAGGAATATCTTATTTAATGTTAACAGTTAGCAGTAAACATGATACAATACGTTTCTTGGAAAGGAAAGAAATGAAAAGATGAAGATTAGAAATGTTAAGTTGTTAATAAAGCAATAAATCACGAATGAAAAAAACGTTGATTTTACTTCATAGGAAATCTAATTACGAATTGTGTTCAGATGTTTGAATGAATGATAAATGGATCCAATGGATATGTTTTTCTCTTATTCAAAGACATAAGCTTGGCAGAAGTAATGATGATTGACCACATTTCATGTTTCACGCATGTGTGTACACACACACACACACACACACACACACACACACACATATATATATATATATATAATATAAAGCGGAACGTCTGTGTGTGTGTCTGGTCACGAATAGGCTCCTATATAGTTGACTATTATAGAAAACTGA
This sequence comes from Euprymna scolopes, assembly GCF_053919585.1. Taxonomy (NCBI): domain Eukaryota; kingdom Metazoa; phylum Mollusca; class Cephalopoda; order Sepiida; family Sepiolidae; genus Euprymna; species Euprymna scolopes. Next base: position 2,868,534 of record NC_136486.1, read on the forward strand.
TCACATATAATGATAGATGTACCGAGACACAGGAACGGGTATGTTTGATCTGGCATAATGATGATTCATTAAAATTGTGGGGTCTGTGTACGCGCCTGGTCCACAAAATATGGAAATAAAAAATGTAAAAATAAAAAAAAAACGTTTACAAGTGTTTTTGATATAGTTGTACATAATAATACTTTGATAAGTATGTTTTAACTTAAATGGGGATGGTATAATAAAATTGTGGGTTTGCGTTCGCGCCTGGCCACCATAGAATGGAAATAGGCACAAACTTTAATAAAGACTTTTCATATCTATCTGCGTAAGTATACTTTGATAATTATGTTTCAGTTTGAAGAAATATGATATAATAAAATTATGGGGTGTTCGTTCACGCCTGACTTCCATAGAATGGAAATATGTCACAAAGTTTAACAAGGTTTTTTTAATATAGATCAACAGACTGTTGTGATATGTGTTTCAGTGTGAACAGGTATGGTATAATAAATTATGGGTTTTATCTATTTTATTTTTACTTTCATCATATTTTACTTTGGTTTTGATACCCCCAAATTCGAAGCTATTTCTTTACAACCCTTCCTTTTCATAACCTATCATACTTTCATAAATCAGAGTCCATTTTCTGTAGGCTGTTTTTGAACCCAGTCAACGACGGGTACTTTTGCTAATATATATATATATATATATATATATATATATATATAGTTACACTGCGTATCAAATTATTAACGAGTTTACATTTTTTTTTTTAAATATTTAAGCAACGAGTGAATAAAAATCCATGAAACTTTGAGAAAGTGCTTACAATGCTATTCAGCTACTCCAATCAGAAAATAAAAGAACTTAAAGCCGTATTAGCGAAAGCAGAATATACCCATAACTTGTTTATTGAAATAATTTTCAAACATTAAATGAACTAGGAAAAATCCTTAGAGAATTTTAACTACATAGTAATTTCTACGTTGACATAATTAGTATGCGATCCTTTTTTATGAATGACTTATAAAAGACGTTGGTCCACAGAATTAGTCAAATTTGTGATTTCGTCAACATTTATTCCTCGCGATACCTCTTGGAGAGCATCCCACAACTCATCTTTGCTCTTAAATTGGCGCCCACTTGCATAGATGTGTCGCTTTATGATACTCCAAAGGTTCTCAATTGGGTTCAAATCTGGTGAATTCGTAGGCCACTGCATCTTCCGTAGCCCAGAGACCACCCCAGTTGTTGGAAATACTCTTTGCTGTTGTTTGCTGCATGCGAGGTAGCATTATCCTGCATAAAAATAATGGTTCTTCTAGACGTCAACCTTTGCTTCTTCAACCATGGTTCAAAGTTCTTCAGAAAAGCTATGTAAGAATTTGACATCATTTTTACGGCTTCTGGGACTCTCCATGGGCCAACTAAAATACCTCCGATCATCCCAGCCGAAATCATTATCTCACCACCACCTTGTTGACGCCTTAAACGCTGATGACGATGTCGTCCATGTAGGACCGATCCCTTACTCCAGCCATCTGGGCCATCAAGAGTGACACGAACTTCATCCGTGAACAAAACTTTCGAAAAATCCGTTTTCATGCCCATTTCAATCAGTTTTGTATGTGATGTTGCTTTAATGGAGGCTTGGTCACAGGCTTAACAGACTTTGCCATTTCTTTCAGAATGCGACATCGAGTACGTTTTGAGACATTCTTCAATCCGGCTTGGTCAAAACCTTCTCGACTCATCTGCCCAGGGTTCTTAACAACTTCACGTTTTATTTTGAGTAGAGAACGGCGTGAACCTACTCTAGATTTACCTTTATCAGCTCTCTTACATACCTTTGTAGAGTCCTTGACACAGTTCTTCACAGTTTGATGATACCTTCCTATCATTTTCGATATTTCGAGGGTAGTTTTACCTTTTGCTAGCTGTTCTGTAATAGTACTCTTTGTAGAACTACCCAAACCACATTTACAACCCATTTTATTGACGAAACAAACTACCTTGTTAATAATTTGACACACCTCAAATACTGTGGATTCAGCAATTACGATGGCAGTTATTTACATTGCGCGGAACAGTACGAAAATTACACAGTAGGCGCAGCTCAGCATTGCCAACGTTTCCGAAGCTTTTGATACGAGACTACCGGTAAGTTTCTGAAACAGGTAAAAAATATTATCTCGTTAATAATTTGACACGCAGTATTCATTCCAAACATATAGCTAAAACCAAAACAAAAACAACATCTAAGTAAATCGCGATATATCCAGACAGCTGGCGAGATGGTCCAGGGGTAAGGGTTTAGGTTCATTACCGTTGGGTCCCGATTTCGAATCTCGCTAGGTACAGCTACTCTGATCAGTTGTAGACGACGAAACACGTGTCACTGGATAATTACATTTAAAAAATAATATATATATATATATATATATATATATATATATATATATATATATATATATAAAAACAAGTATTTTGTGTATACCGAAAATAATTTTTCGGAATTGTCTAAATATTTTTTAACGATTCTTCTTCTTCTTCTTCTTCTTCTACCTAACTTCATCCTCCAAGTACTTTCATTTTTAAACGATATTTCATCGTAATGCTTATGTTCAATACCAATATCCGTTTTCACCCATCTTAATTACAACGGCGCATTTTTTTTTTTTTACTTTTTCGTTTACAAAATAACCGTTCTATCATTTTTCCGTCTGCTTTTTCATTTAAATCCTCGAGTCTTTTCCATAGAAACACTTTATTGTTGATAAACTGACCCTATACCAATTATTAATTACCAACGAATTTTTATCTGATCAAGGATTGTCCGAAAAAATGTTCTTATGCGTTTTGCTTAAGGCAATCTAATCAGATTCATTCTAACAAACAATTTCTTTCGAGAACAATATTTTTTTTTGTCTTGGAAATGTACGAAGACTCACACTGACAATAAATCTATCTATATACATGATACGAATTATATCTACATAAGAGCCAGGTACGCGTAAAACGGAGTATTGTTGTCACATCTGAAGAGAGAAAGAGAAAAAGAGAGAGAGGGAGAGAGAGAGAAAGGGAGAGAGAGAGAGAAAGCAAAAAGACTGAAATGTTATTTTGTTTTTAAAATTCCGGTGTCGGTCAAGCATGCTTGACCTTTTGCACTCGTATACTCCGATTGCGCTGAGATTTGCCTAATATGGATATCAGCTGCTTCATCCAGCCACCCTTATGCCGTAAACAGAGGTCGCATTCTACCTCTCTCGAAATCGACGACTTCTTTCGCCCACAAGTGTCCTGATCCTTTCTTTCGCCTGGGCGTTCTACTAATTAGAGCTTTGTTTCATTTTCTAACTATTTTATTTCTTTTGGGACATACATCAAAGCTTTACTGTGGTTGGCTTTTAATTATTAAGATATACCTTTTCATCACACTGATTCGCCCGGATTTCCTTGGTTGGACACTTGGAACTTGATAAAGACTTAGAAAACCTTACCCTTAATTAAATAACCCCCATCGTTTGCGCCAAAATTCCTATGTGCACACTGAATTCTAACTATGCCCCATATTTCTGTGATTTTTCTCTTTTTTTTTCATCAGAGCGTCCAAGATTCCAGCAGAGATATCCGCCCTCCTACATCTCTAAAAATATAAGTTAATATCTTTTCTTTCTATGTACTTACGGTATATTTTACTCTTTTCTCCCTTCTAAATGCTATATGTGAGTTGCCTATCTGACTCTTATAGTCCTTTGATACCCTAAAGAATTCTCGTACCCTTCAACGCCTGCCTTTTTAATTTATTGTGCCAAGTCTTATAATTCTGTTCGGTGCCGTCATGTGCAGTATGCTTTATAAGCCACAACATCGCAGAACCTATTTATATTTTCCTAACAGGGATATCTCTCATGCTGTTTCCTGTAAAGCTACACTTCTTGCGAAAAATGTTTCAGGACACAAAAATACAAAAATCAAAAATCAAAAGGAAAATTCTCACTTTTGGTTTATCACATCCGAAAAATTCTCAAAATACCCATTTACGTAATTTTCTATTGTCCCCTCTCTAAAATTCTAGCTTATTTCTAGGCCAACTACTTGTCTCAATTACCGTTTCATTTTATTTTCTTATGACTCATTTTTCCCCATTTTAATTTATCTACTTCATTATGACTTTAAATTCCTGACGTTTACAACATTTGTTCAGCATCATATAACATTAAAATACATTTAACTATGATTACCATTTAACTTACAATTATAACTTTTTTCAAGAAAAAGTTTTTTTACTGTAAATACAACAATTAAAACAAAAGGCTGTCAAAAGATTTTCTCTTTAAATTAAAATGCTAACCCCAGTAATCGCAGAGTCAAATTGATTGGTAAACCAAGTAAGTTTATTAGTCCTTGGTGAAAAATGCTTACCTGAGTAATCGCACAGTCAAATTTGTTGGTAACCGTAGTAAGTGAATTAGACCTAGGTGAAAAAGGTTAACCCGAGTAATCGCACAGTCAACTTGGTTGGAAACCCAAGTAAGTATATTAGACCTTGGTGAAAAATGCTAACCCGAGTAATCGCACAGTCAACTTGGTTGGAAACCCAAGTAAGTATATTAGACCTTGGCGAAAAATGCTAACCAGAGTAATCGCACAGTCAACTTGGTTGGAAACCCAAGTAAGTATATTAGACCTTGGCGAAAAATGCTAACCCGAGTAATCGCACAGTTAACTTGGTTGGAAACCCAAGTAAGTATATTAGACCTTGGTGAAAAATGCTAACCCGAGTAATCGCACAGTCGAATTGGTTGGAAACCCGAGTAAGTATATTAGACCTTCGTGAAAAATGCTAACCCGAGTAATCGCACAGTCAACTTGGTTGGAAACCCAAGTAAGTATATTAGACCTTGGTGAAAAATGCTAACCAGAGTAATCGCACAGTCAACTTGGTTGGAAACCCAAGTAAGTATATTAGACCTTGGTGAAAAATGCTAACCCGAGTAATCGCACAGTTAACTTGGTTGGAAACCCAAGTAAGTATATTAGACCTTGGTGAAAAATGCTAACCCGAGTAATCGCACAGTCGAATTGGTTGGAAACCCGAGTAAGTATATTAGACCTTCGTGAAAAATGCTAACCCGAGTAATCGCACAGTCAAATTGGTTGGTAACCCAAGTAAGTGAATTAGACATTGGTGAAAAATGCTAACCCGAGTGATATTACACTCAAATTGGTTGGTAACCCAAGTAAGTGAATTAGACGTTGGTGAAAAATGCTTACCGAGTAATCGCACATTCACATTGGTTGGTAACCCTAGTAAGTTAATTAGACCTTGGTGAAAAATGCTAACCAGAGTAATCGCACAGTCAGATTGGTTGGAAACCCTAGTAAGTTTATTAGTCCTTGGTGAAAAATGCTAACCCGAGTGATAGTACACTCAAATTGGTTGGTAACCCTAGTAAGTGAATTAGACGTTGGTGAAAAATGCTTACCGAGTAATCGCACAGTCACATTGGTTGGTAACCCTAGTAAGTTAATTAGACCTTGGTGAAAAATGCTAACCAGAGTAATCGCACAGTCAGATTGGTTGGTAACCCTAGTAAGTTAATTAGACGTCGGTGAAAAATGCTAACCCGAGTAATCGCACAGTCAAATTGGTTAGTATCCCTAGTAAGTGAATAAGTCCTTGGTGGAAATTGCGAACCCAAGTAATAACACAGTCAAATTGGTTGGTAACACAAGTAAGTGAATTAGACCTTGGTGAAAAATGCTAACCAAAGTAATCGCACAGTCAAATTTTTTGGTAACCCAAGTAAGTATATTAGACCTTGTTGAAAAATGCTAACCAGAGTAATCGCACAGTCAAATTAGTTATAACCCAACTAAGTGAATTAGACCTTGGTAAAATGCTAACCCGAGTAATCGCGCAGTCACATAAGTTGGTAACATTAGTAAGTGAATTAGACCTTAGTTAAAAATGCTAACCGAAGTAATTGCACAGTCAAATTGGTTGGTAACCCTAGTAAGTGAATTAGACCTTGGTGAAAAATGCTAACCGGTTAATCGCACAGTAAATATAGTTGGTAACCCAAGTAAGTTAATTAGACCTTGGTGAAAAATGCTAACCCGAGTAATCGCACGGTTAAATTAGTTGGTAACCAAAGTACGTGAATTAGACCTTGGTAAAAATGCTAACCAGAGTAATCGCACAGTCAAATGTGTTCGTAACCCAAGTAAGTGAATTAGACCTTGGTGAAAAATGCTAACCCGAGTAATCGCACAGTCAACTTGGTTGGTAACCCTAGTAAGTGAATTAGACCTTGATGAAAAATGCTAACCCGAGTAATCGCAGAGTGAAATTTGTTGGTAACCCAAGTAAGTTAATTAGACCTTTTTGAAAAATGCTTACCCGAGTAATCGCACAGTCAAATTGGTTGGTAACCAAAGTAAGTGAATTAGTCCTTGGTGAAAAATACGTAACCCGAGTAATCGCACAGTCAAATTTGATGGTAACCCTAGTAAGTGAATTAGACCTTGGTGAAAAATGCTAACCCGAGTAATCGCACAGTCAAATTGGTTGGTAACCCAAGTAAGTGAATTAGACCTTGGTGAAAAATGCTAACCCCAGTAGTCGCACAGTCAAATTGGTAGGTAACACTAGTAAGTTATTAGACCTTGGTGAAAATTTCTAACCCAATTAATCGCACAGTCAAATTGGTTTGTAACCTTAGTAAGTGAATTACACCTTGATTAAAAATACTATCCTGAGTAATCGCACAGTCAACTTGGTTGGTAACCCTTGTAAGAGAATTAGACCTCTGTTAAAAATGCTAACCCGAGTAATCGCACAGTCAAATTGGTAGGTAACCTTCGTAAGTGACTTAGACCTTGGTGAAAATTGCTAACCCGAGTAAGCGCACGGTCAAATTGGTTGGTAACACTAGTAAGAGAATTAGACCTTGTTGAAAAATCCTAACCCGAGTAATCGCACAGTCAAATTGGTTGGTAACGCTAGTAAATGAATTAGACCTTGGCGAAAAATGCTAACCCGAATAATCGCACAGTAACATTGGTTGGTAACCCTAGTAAGTGAATTGACCTTGGTGAAATCTTCTAACGCGAGTAATAGCACAGTAAAATCGGTTTGTAACCCTAGTAAGTGAATTAGACCTCGGTTAAAAATGCTAACCCGAGTAATCGCACAGTCAATTGGTTCGTAACTAAAGTAAGATAATTAGACCTTTGTGAAAAATGCTAACCCGAGTAGTAGCACAATCAAATTGATTGGATACCCTTGTAAGTAAATGAGACCTTGGTGAAAAATGCTAACCCGAGTAATCGCACAGTCAAATTGGTTGGTAACCCAAGTAAGTGAATTAGACCTTGGTGAAAAATGCTAACCCCAGTAGTCGCACAGTCAAATTGGTAGGTAACACTAGTAAGTTAATTAGACCTTGGTGAAAATTTCTAACCCAATTAATCGCACAGTCAAATTGGTTTGTAACCTTAGTAAGTGAATTACACCTTGATTAAAAATACTATCCTGAGTAATCGCACAGTCAACTGGGTTGGTAACCCTTGTAAGAGAATTAGACCTCTGTTAAAAATGCTAACCCGAGTAATCGCACAGTCAAATTGGTAGGTAACCTTCGTAAGTGACTTAGACCTTGGTGAAAATTGCTAACCCGAGTAAGCGCACGGTCAAATTGGTTGGTAACACTAGTAAGAGAATTAGACCTTGTTGAAAAATCCTAACCCGAGTAATCGCACAGTCAAATTGGTTGGTAACGCTAGTAAATGAATTAGACCTTGGCGAAAAATGCTAACCCGAATAATCGCACAGTAACATTGGTTGGTAACCCTAGTAAGTGAATTGACCTTGGTGAAATCTTCTAACGCGAGTAATAGCACAGTAAAATCGGTTGGTAACCCTAGTAAGTGAATTAGACCTCGGTTAAAAATGCTAACCCGAGTAATCGCACAGTCAATTGGTTCGTAACTAAAGTAAGATAATTAGACCTTTGTGAAAAATGCTAACCCGAGTAGTAGCACAATCAAATTGATTGGATACCCTTGTAAGTAAATGAGACCTTGGTGAAAAATGCTAACCCGAGTAATCGCACAGTAACATTGGTTGGTAACCCTAGTAAGTGAATTGACCTTGGTGAAATCTTTTAACGCGATAAATCTCACAGTCAAATTTGGTTGGTTACACAAGTAAGTATATTAGACCTTGGTGAAAAATGCTAACCAAAGTAATCGCACAGTGAGATTGGTTTGTAACGTTAGTCAGTTAATTAGACCTTTGTGAAAAATGCTAACCTAAGTAATCGCACAGTCGGATTGGTTGGAAACCCTAGTAAGTGAATTAGACCATGGTGAAAAATGCGAAACCGAGTAATCGCACAGTCAACTTGGTTGGTAACCCAAGTAAGTTAATTAGTCCTTGGTGGAAAATGCTTAACCCGAGTAATAGCACAGTAATATCGGTTGGTAACCCTAGTAAGTTAATTAGACCTTGGTGAAAAATGCTAACCCGAGTAATCGCACAGTCAAATTAGTTGGTTACTCAAGTAAGATAATTAGACGTTGGTGAAAAATGCTAACCCGAGTAATCGCACAGTCAATTGGTTGGTAACTCAAGTAAGATTATTAGACCTCGGTAAAAAAATGCTAACCCGAGTAATCGCACAGTCAAATTGATTGGTAACCCTTGTAAGTGAATTAGACCTTGGTAAAAACTGCTAACCCGAGTAATCGTACAGTCAAATTGGTTGGTAACGCTAGTAAGTGAATTCGACCCTGGTCAAAAATGCTAACCAAAGTAATCCCACAGTCAAATTGGTTGGTAACGCTTGTAAGTGAATTAGACCTTGGTGAAAAATGCTAACCCGAGTAGTCGCACAGTCAGATTGGTTGGAAACCCAAGTTAGTGTATTAGACCTTGGTGAAAAATGCTAACCCGAGTAATCGCACAGTCAAATTGGTTGTTAAGCCAAGTAAGTTAATTATCTATTGGTGAAAAATGCTAACCCGAGTAATTGCACAGTCAACTTGGTTGGTAAGCCTTGTAAGTGAATTAGACCTGTGTTTAAAATGCTAACCCGAGTAATCGCACAGTCAAATTGGTTGGTAACCCAAGTAAGTGAATTAGACCTTGCTGAAAATTCTAACCCGAGTAGTCGCACAATAAAATTGTGTCGGTAACCCTAGTAAGTGAATTAGACCTTGAATAAAAATGCTAACCCGAGTAATCGCACAGTCAAATTGGTTGGTAACCCAAGTCAGATAATTAGACGTTGGTGAAAAATGCTAACCAGAGTAATCGCACAGTCAACTTGGTTGGTAACCCTAGTAAGTTAATTAGACTTTGGTGAAAAATGCTAACCCGAGTAGTCGCACAGTCAAATTGATTGGTAACCCTAGTAATAGAATTAGACCTTTGTGAAAAATGCTAACCCGAGTAATTGCACAGTCAAATTGGTTGGTAACCCTAGTAATAGAATTAGACCTTAGTGAAAAATGCTAACCCGAGTAGTCGCACAGTCAAATTGGTTGGTAACACTAGTAAGTCAATTAGACCTTGGTGAGAAATGCTAACCCGAGTAATCGCACAGTCAAATTGGTTGGTAACCCTAGTAATAGAATTATACCTTGGTGAAAATTGCTAACCCGAGTAATCGCACAGTCAAATTGGTTGGTAACCCAAGTCAGATAATTAGACGTTGGTGAAAAATGCTAACCAGAGTAATCGCACAGTCAAATTGGTTGGTAACCCAAGTCAGATAATTAGACGTTGGTGAAAAATGCTAACCAGAGTAATCGCACAGTCAACTTGGTTGGTAACCCTAGTAAGTTAATTAGACTTTGGTGAAAAATGCTAACCCGAGTAGTCGCACAGTCAAATTGGTTGGTAACCCTAGTAAGTGAATTAGACCTTCGTGAAAAATGCTAACCCGAGTAATCGCACAGTCAAATTGGTTGGTAACCCTAGTAAGTGAATTAGACCTTCTTGAAAAATGCTAACCCGAGTAATCGCACAGTCAAATTGGTTGGTAACCCTAGTAAGTGAATTAGACCTTCGTGAAAAATGCTAACCCGAGTAATCGCACAGTCAAATTGGTTGGTAACCCTAGTAAGTGAATTAGACCTTCGTGAAAAATGCTAACCCGAGTAATCGCACAGTCAAATTGGTTGGTAACCCTAGTAAGTGAATTAGACCTTCGTGAAAAATGCTAACCCGAGTAATCGCACAGTCAAATTGGTTGGTAACCCTAGTAAGTGAATTAGACCTTCGTGAAAAATGCTAACCCGAGTAATCGCACAGTCAAATTGGTTGGTAACCCTAGTAAGTGAATTAGACCTTCGTGAAAAATGCTAACCCGAGTAATCGCACAGTCAAATTGGTTGGTAACCCTAGTAAGTGAATTAGACCTTCGTGAAAAATGCTAACCCGAGTAATCGCACAGTCAAATTGGTTGGTAACCCTAGTAAGTGAATTAGACCTTCGTGAAAAATGCTAACCCGAGTAATCGCACAGTCAAATTGGTTGGTAACCCTAGTAAGTGAATTAGACCTTCGTGAAAAATGCTAACCCGAGTAATCGCACAGTCAAATTGGTTGGTAACCCTAGTAAGTGAATTAGACCTTCGTGAAAAATGCTAACCCGAGTAATCGCACAGTCAAATTGGTTGGTAACCCTAGTAAGTGAATTAGACCTTCGTGAAAAATGCTAACCCGAGTAATCGCACAGTCAAATTGGTTGGTAACCCTAGTAAGTGAATTAGACCTTCGTGAAAAATGCTAACCCGAGTAATCGCACAGTCAAATTGGTTGGTAACCCTAGTAAGTGAATTAGACCTTCGTGAAAAATGCTAACCCGAGTAATCGCACAGTCAAATTGGTTGGTAACCCTAGTAAGTGAATTAGACCTTCGTGAAAAATGCTAACCCGAGTAATCGCACAGTCAAATTGGTTGGTAACCCTAGTAAGTGAATTAGACCTTCGTGAAAAATGCTAACCCGAGTAATCGCACAGTCAAATTGGTTGGTAACCCTAGTAAGTGAATAAGACCTTCGTGAAAAATGCTAACCCGAGTAATCGCACAGTCAAATTGGTTGGTAACCCTAGTAAGTGAATTAGACCTTCGTGAAAAATGCTAACCCGAGTAATCGCACAGTCAAATTGGTTGGTAACCCTAGTAAGTGAATTAGACCTTCGTGAAAAATGCTAACCCGAGTAATCGCACAGTCAAATTGGTTGGTAACCCTAGTAAGTGAATTAGACCTTCGTGAAAAATGCTAACCCGAGTAATCGCACAGTCAAATTGGTTGGTAACCCTACTAATAGAATTAGACCTTGGTGAAAAGTGCTAACCCGAGTAGTCGCACAGTCAAATTGGTTGGTAACCCTACTAATAGAATTAGACCTTGGTGAAAAATGGTAACCCGAGTAATCGCACAGTCAAATTGGTTAGTAACCCTAGTAAGTTAATTAGACCTTGATGAAAAATGCTAATCCGAGTAATTGCATAGTGAAATTGGTTGGTAACCCAAGTAAGTGAATTAGACCTTGGTGAAAAATGCTAACCTGAGTAATCGCACAATCAAATTGGTTGGTAACCCTTGTAAGTTTATTAGTCCTTGGTGAAAAATGCTTACTCGTGTAATCGCACAGTCAGATTGGTTGGCAACCCAAGTAAGTTAATTAGATCTTGGTGAAAAATACTTAACCCGAGTAATCGCACAGTCAAATTGGTTGTTAACCCTAGTAAGTTAATTAGACCTTCGTGAAAAATGCTAACCCGAGTAATCGCACAGTCAAATTAGTTGGAAACACAAGTAAGAGAATTAGACCTTGGTTAAAAATTATTACCCGAGTAATTGCACAGTCAAATTGGTTGGTAACCCTAGTAAGTTAATTAGACCTTGGTGAAAAATTGGTCCGAAAATATGGAGAAGAAATCAATATTTTCGACGAGGTAGCAGTTGCATGACGTTCTGTCGATATTAGATATTTCATGGCTAGACGTTACGAAAAAAACGTAGAGAGCGTTAATACTATATTTACCCAATTTCAAATTCTGCAGGAAGAAGTCGGAATGTCTCCGCCTTGTTTACTAATGTTTGTGCACTAAGTCATCTAATAATTTAATGCACTGAAACATAACATTAAAAAAAGAAAGTTTATCTCGTTTACTAAGATTCGTTGCTTTTGTAATCTCATAATATGGGACGCTGGAATGAAACATTAAAAAATGAAAGTTCATCTTGTTTACTAAGATTCGTTCATTAAGTCGTATACTAATTTAGGACGCTGAATGAAACATGAAAAAAAGAGTTCGACGTTTAATAAGATTCGCTCATTTTGTAATCTCATAATGTAGCATAATACTAATTTAGGACGCTGAAATAAAACGTGAAAAAAAGAAAGTTCGTCTTGTTTACTACGATTCATTCCTTTTGTCATCTATTATAGCGAAAAAGTGTGTATGTTTGTGTGTGCGCTTTTTTGTATGTCCTGCAAATTCTTTTTTCGTGGGGGGGGCGTTCGGGTGGTCACTACATCTTACAACTTTTTATATACTCCCTGGATTATAATAGCTCCAATTTACGAAGGGAGGTCGTCTCTATCTTTTATTTGAGTGACTTTTATTTTATAATTCCCGCTATTTTGCCTTCTCACGTGTTTGTTCGTGTTTTTCGTATAAAAAAGCGAAACTACAAAACTTACGAAAGCGAAGGCAGTCCGGGGACGTCCAGAAAACAATTAGCTTTGACCACTGTGTGGAAAACCCCTCATATCGACAATTACTATTCCTTTGGACGCTTGGGAGCTGGGAATAACCTCGTGGTGAAGATAATAAAACTTAACTGGCCCCAAGCAGTTTCATTTCTTTGCCGACTCCTGGCCTAATTATAAGTGAGTCAAGAACTTTTGGTTGACATCGCTAAATTTAAACACTTTTCACTTTCTTTGTCATTGTAGCGCAGCAGTAAGAGCTCAGATTTTCCGACTTTGCCTCACGGGTTCGAACCTGTCTGTCTACTAACACTTCTTTTATTCTTTTACACGTACAAACACCCCGGACAACGCCGGACACCCCGCTAGTCTAATATATAATGGGAAAAATAGACATGAGCGTTTGTGTATGTCCACGAAATGCTTTTCGCCTTGGACTTCTTGTGTTAGATTCTGCAAGAAGTTTTCACATACTTCCCAGAGCGTAATACCTCGCATTCGCAAACGGACATTGTCTCTATCTTTTTGATCAAGTTAAACAAAATACCCACTGTAATGTTGTAACCCTTTGGGCTGTGAGCATAGCGTAGTATCCGTGTTAACTGTGGCAAATAGGGCAAAAGGTCAAAACATTATTATTATTATTATTATTATTATTATTATTATTATTATTATTATTATTAACTGATTCGAGCGACGGCGAGTCGCTGGATCGATTATTATGATTAGAAAAATAAACAATTAAATTGGGAAAAAGTGATTTACATGTAATATAATAAATCGCAAAAGGATGTGAAAATAGAATTTTTTTTTACATAGGCATCACCACATTATCAAGGCCCAGAGGCCACTCAAGGATAAGGGTTAAAGAGTGTACAGTAGAAATTGGACAATATAGTAATCATTAGTAATGAAAATTTGGTAAATTTGATAACTTATATGGAACGGCTCATCAAGAACTTATTTACTTTAGACTTGAACACAACCATATTGTAGTTAGCCGCAAAGCAGGAAAACGGAAGACAATTCCACAGGCGTGCAGTTCTAAGAAAGAAGCTTTGTTCATGGAATCTACGTTTAGGTTTAGGCACAGATAAAGAGTGGGGGGAATTATTGATAGTGTTTACAGCTAGACGAGTGTTTCTTGTGAAAGTTTGGCGAAGGGGTACCATAGATTGAAGCTCAGTCGAACACTTTCCATGAAAATAACGATACATCAGAGACAAACTCGCAACATCTCTTCTGTGAGATAGAGGTTGCAAGGAGGAGAAAAGGACATCTCCTACGAGGCTACGAAGTCTATTTTGAACTCTATCAAGGCAGGACAAGATGTAAACATTATTTTGGAGTTTGCATAAACAAATAACTAGATTGGGGTTACATCAGGTTGGTCTGAAACACGTAATAATAAGACGTAATGAGACACGTGATGTATGTAGATTCGGTGATATTCTAGGCAGTCGTTAGCTTGACATCAGAGGGAACGGGCGACTCAAGGGTCGGTTTCCATGACGCGGGAAGCGGCGTCATTTCAGGCAGCCAAGATGTAAGAACTTGTAATCTCTGAAAATGCTGGCCAGATCATGAAAATAAATGTTAATAAATAATTCAGGTACGTGTTGTGTGATTTACATCTGTTAAAAACAACTGTTTAGATACGTCCACGTCAATCGTTTCCTGTTAGAACTGTTGTATAAATGTTAAAATATACACACTAGACGATCAACTAAATGATACGACGTGTATATATACACGCATTTACACATACACGAATATATAGAAAAACTATTCAACGTGTACGCCGTTATAGAACGTATTCATACACCTGCCTATATAACACCACCGTGCCGTAGTCTCCAGTGTTTGTTTGTCTTTTCGGTATAAATAAAGCGAAACTATTCGAACGCAACCACCTGGCCTTTGGGCCGAGTAGTATCTATTCTGTAATTAGTCATTAGTCAATTTGGGGGACACCTTTCATACTGAGACAATTACTATTATTTTGGATACTGCCAAACTAACCCCTTTTGAGGGAGCCGGTTTTCCCCCACATTAAAAAAACGACCTTGTGTTTAATTTGTTTTCGGGGGAGATGTAAGAGCAACGCCATTTTGATTTTAATTGACCACGTTAAATTTGAACGCTTTAGATTTCCGGTCGCGTCATGGAGTAGAGGTAAGACGTCAGATTTTCTTTCACTTTCTTTTCTACCTTCGCGTCACGGGTTCGAGCCTATATACCTACTACCACATTTTTAACACCTCCAAACACCCGGCTACGCTGTGAACCCACGCCAGTGTCATAATATAGGACGCTGGAAGAAAACATTAAAAAAAATGAAAGTTCGTCTTGCTTACTAAGATTCATTCATAGGACGTTGAAAACAAACATAAAAAAGTTCGACTTGTTTACTAAGATTCTTTCCTTTTGTAATCTCATAATGTAGGACGCTGAAACCAGGCATTAAAAAAAAGTTTGTTTTGTTTACTAATATTCGTTCAGGTTGTCATCTCATAATGCAGAACGCTGAAACCAGATATTACAAAAAGAAATTACGTCTTGTTTACTAAGATTTGTTCATTAAGTCATCTAATAATTTAGGACGTTGAAAACAAACATGAAAAAAAGAGACGTAAACAGTTAAGAAAGAAGATTGGGCAACTTATTTCAAAGTTTTATTTCGAATACTTTTTGGTAAGGAAAAAGTAAATGTTATGATAACGTAATGTAAATATTGAAAATACGACGATAGGAAATAAATTTTTACAAACAATGTGCTGATAATGTATATATATATATATATATATATATATATATATATATATATATATATATATATATATATATATTGAATCTTTTAGAATTCCTGCACATAACTTTTCGTCTTCACACGATAAGGAACTCTGCCTTTCACCTTCGTCTGTACATTTTACAATTTAATACTTCTTCGGATTAACTACCTACCGAAAACTGCATGTTTCGTCTTTGTCTGCCAACTTTTATAATTCCAAGCATTTTTGAACTGATACTGCCATTTTGTTTAGAAAATCATTTCTATATTCTTCTAAAACTAAAAGGGCTAACAATTCAAGGCATAGTCCCACCGGATTACAGGACGAAAGTTCATTTTGCATAGTGAAGTACCTAAGTGCTGTTATTTGTGGTCACCTCAGTAGAAGAAAGTGAACATTTCCTCGTTTATCGCCGTGTGAAAGATATTTTATTCAATTTATTCTTTGTATATTTGTTCAGATTTACTTTTAGGGTAAATTATCCTCATATCAGATTGGAATGACAAAAGAGAGAGCGAAGTTATTTTCTCATTCGTCGGTGTATGAATATGTGTAAATTGCGATTGTTTCATTCGTTTGTCTCGAAGGGCAGAGAGTGGAGGCTACGTATAATGTCGTGTTCGTTAACTGCTTTGTTTTTGAATAACTTAACTCTTTTGGTGTTTAATTGTCTTGCATTAGAATTTGGTGTTTCAGAAAAACGAAGAACGATATTATTTTAATATCCACTCTATACGAATCACGAATGAACCTTCGTATTTGATAGACGTTCGATTCGGAGTTTCGTCATCATCATCTGTTCTGTGACTAGGATGGCCGGTGGGGCACCAAACTTTCTGAATTGCTCACTGGTGAATGCAGTGCCATTGTCGGTTGGTATTTCTGTTGGGGGGGGGAGCTCGTTCCAGGAAAACACTGTTTAACTGATGGATACTGGTGGCTGTATCTTGGTGGTGCGCCCTGGGTCTTCCTCTCACATCCTGGTAAGGACCTCCTCAAGCATTATTTTGAGAGGGGCATCATGAACTTCATCATACCAGCGGTAACATCGCTTGATAAACACCACTGCAACATGAATCCAGCCGCTCACAGGGAGGTGCTCAACTAACTTTCCACACAGAGAAAATATGCTTCGCAACGTGGGACACGTCCGGACCCTTGTTTCCTTGCACCATCCTGTAGCCTTTCCGGTTCCTTGCTGAGGAGGCCAAAGTTGCAGAGATGCTCTTTCACGCGCGCCGCAGCCATAATTCCATCATCTATGTACACATCATCAATATATGCAGATGCGGCCTGCTGTACGCGTTCATTCTTAGCCAGAACGGCATCAACAATCATCTTCATAATCGATGGTGCCGCATTAAATCCAAATCCTATGCGGGTTAACAATACATTTTGCCCTTAATAAGCACCGGCCTCACCTTCTGCTTGTTTTGCTGAATAACCGCCATTAGTGGAATCAGGCACTTTGGGGGACCCAATTCCTTCTTGGAATAAGGAACTAGCCACCCATTATCGATCCAAGTCTGTAGTTCCTTGTCGTATTACGCACGGGCTCAGGGGGGGATCTTATATCCCAGCACTCTATCGTACAACTTTTCTGATGTCTGCTCGTTCGACCATTTCCAGGATACCGTCCAGGACTTTGTGCGCTGGTCGAATTCAGCATTAAAGTCAGGCTGCTCCAGCTCAATGGCTGCACCCAGAGCGAGACCTGCTTTACTAAAACGTTCCCTACCCTCATCTTCAATACAAACGTCACCCAATTCTTTGATAGCATCCATTCCTAGGAGCAAGTCGTAACCAAGCAGTTCAACGTCTATAACTATTGAGGGTACATCGCCGATACTCACACGGATAGTGCTTATTCCACAAGAGGCTAGCGAGCCCCCGCCAACCATCAGCACTGGGACCTTCATTTCGTTCCACCTATCACAGCATGCATTGCGCACGAGAGTCTGCATGCACCCGGTGTCTACGAGCGCAAAACGCTCACGCCCATTGACACGCACGCTCACCGCAGATAGCGCCTTGTTTAGCGGTGATCTGGAGAGAAGACTGGTGCTATAGTTTACTCTTCTTGCCCGTTTCCTAGATAACTTTTCGCTACGTGGCCCAACTTATTGCACCGGTAGCAACGCACGCGTGTTTGTATCGCCCAGTCAGGCGCGATCTTCACACCGCGTCGGTAGCCTCTGGGAAAATAGTTTGGCCCGCCACATTTAGGTCTTCGCGTCTTCTGAAACCGGCTCCGTATTTTTTTAGAATATTCCAAGCTTTGACCAGCAATTCGTCTAGCCCAGCTTACTGAGCCTTGACGATGCTCATCCTAATATTTGGTCGCTCACTCCACCGAACGGCCCGGTAAGCTTCATTAAATCGGCCAGGTAGACATCCACCGTTCATGAACTGCCTCCAAGCGACGAAGGAGTCCGTAGCAAAAGCTGCGTATGGTTCCTGTCCAACCTCCTCCAGGCCAGGTTCATTTTCGAGCTGCAGATAGACGGCTCATGCTCCTTTGGTGAGCCTCAGCGAGCCTACAAACACGCTCGCCTTTTCCCACCACTCGACTACAGAGAGGCCGGCGGGGAGCCGTCAAATTCTGGAATCAGTTTTATGTTGAACCTGTCCATAACATAACAAAAAAGCTGAAATAGCGTGAATCTGAAAAGTCTGAGTTGCACGACGATTGTTACAGGAAAAGGGTCTGTCCCCTTTCCATGTAAATAAGAACATTAGATAAGTGAAAATGAGATTAGGATGAGCCGAGACTCGAACCTTGTAAGCAACGTTCAGAAATAGAATGTTAGAAATGTTAAAAAGCTCAATCGTTAAATTCTATTATAAATAGTTAGATATTGTTTATATTGTAAAAATAATTGGGTATTAATTCTTTTACAAAACTTAATATTAAAAATGTCAGCTAAAAAGAATTACAAATTAAAAATATATTGTTAAAAATAGGTTAGAAGAAGATTCTTTGTTGCAGAAGTGTGTTTGGAAAAACGTGTGCATAGCCATGTGAATTGATCACGTTTGGGAAACACACTTCTGACGTCACAGCAAAAGGAGGGTTCTCAATATAGGAGCTAGAGTTAGTCAGATCAAGGTAGTTGAGGCAGAACAGTCAGCAGAGAGAGTTGATCGACCAAGAGTTGACATGTCAGAGGAGGGTCCCCTGAGAGGTGAAAGGATAGAAGGTTAATTATGTAGATCCCGAATTTGAATTCCTGACGTCATCATCATTCGACCGGTCCAATGAAATAAAAAATCATCATCGATATTTTGTAATTGTTTGCCTTCGTGGAATCATTCCACAAATTGAAGGTAATGTGTTAATCATCTGATAACGAACTTTGTGTAACCCTTCCAAGAATATGTATCTCTCATCGCTAATATATGTATAAATGTCTTCTCTCTTTCTCTATTCACTATCGTTATAACTGTTATATGTATTGGTTGAATATGAATCCCCCGTTATATCCCTCTAATGAAACCCCCTGCAACACAACACGATGTTCACTTTAAACGCTTCTTTCTTAGAACTGCCCGCCTATGGAAGATTGTTTTGCTGGCTTGCTTCTTGATCGACTACAATATAGTTGCCTCCAAGTCTAATGTAAACAAGTTCGGAAAAGTCTGACGTTCACTCTATACAGGTCTGAACGCTTCTGCCCCCCCAGCAACCTGCTTTTATAGTGCCAGGGCACACCTCAAAATCACGTATGAGACGCAATTTTTTGAGAACTGATTGACCGATGGCACTAAAAGACCACAGTCGCCATATTGGATCTTTTCGCTTTTCCTCAGTCCACACGACAGACAGACACGAGCACGTTTTTGCGGTAAGCCTACTCTATTTTCTCCACAGATAATCTTCCGGAAGCATCTCATGTCTGTAACCTGTATCTTTTTCTCTAAGCCAGTAGTTAGGGTCCACAAATCATACGCATACAAAAGTCTGGGTGTGAGCCGTGGACGCTACTATAGGTGGTATTTAGATATTCGTATATATCTGAAACAGCTGAGGAAAATTTGAAATCACTTCTCGACTGAATCTGACAAACGTAGTGTTGCCATTATCTTTCGGACTCGACAGGTAATATCTCTGCCCGGCGACCATTTATTCAATAGCTTGATAGTTTCAAATCGTGGACATTTTAATGACCTGCGAGATTGACAAGGTGCCTTTTCAGAGCTGTTTAGTGTTTGGCGAAGGCGATCGGTAGAAATTATAGCTACTTTGTGTAACTTTAGATTGAATATTTGCATCAATAATTACGGCTTCCGGTTCACAAATGTTCCGAGTAAAGTCTGTACATAATTGTCATAGCTTTTAATGCTGTAACATCCCAAGACTTAATTAACTACAAAAGAATGTGGATTAAAACATAATAATCAGTGTAATGTGAACAGTGTTCAAAATATTTTAGTCACTCGCAGACTTTGTCCGTTTGCTATCGCTTCCCAATTTACTTCATGTGCCTTACTTGTAATCATTGAAATGAAACTTATCGAAAAAAGCTACACGCACACACACACACACACACACACACACACACACACACACACACACATATATATATGTTTCGTTTCTGTCTTAAAACAGTTGAATTTAGAAATGACGTTTTCGTTCTTTTTTCGAACGAGAAATAGCCGTTGATTTACAAATGAATTAATAGCGTCTCTCCTCATATCTTCTTATATCCTATGAATTCTTGTTCTCTCTTGGAATAAATGCTATCGTCGAAATTCAGAATATTGGATAGTTAAAGGCGCGTTTCTTCATGTTTATTTACTGTTAACTGTTTACTTTTTCTTTTATATGTGTATATGTACTGTGTGCATGTGTGTATGTGCGTACGTATATGTGTATGTATTCAACACTGACGTGAACCTTCTCATTGGCTATACCTCCTCCTCCTTCTCCTCCATCCTTTCCCTTTCCCATTTTTCCCCTGTATGCCAATCACTTTCACTACACTGATGAAGACTGAAGGATCGGTCGAAAATATGTACTTGTAAAAAAGTTTTTCAATTTTTTTCATAATATTTTGTATTCGTGCACGTCACCAATAGAAAACGAATAAAGAATAGTTATAAGCTTTTATATTTTTTGTATTATTTATTTTAATGCATTTATATATATATATATATATATATATATATATATATGTAAAGTAGCTGAATGGATTGGGTCCTTGCTAATGAAGTCAGAGATGGCTTTTGTCGCCGGGTTCGAATCTATCGACTGATGTGAATCGTGACACCCTGCACTGATGATTTCCCATAGGATGAAACACTAGTGTCTGTAAGTATTTAATAATTATTATAGTAAATATATATATACATATATATATATATATATATATACATATATATATATATGTGCTAATATATATATATATATATATATATATATATATATATATATTAGCACACGTTGTTAAAGACAACAGAGACCTTTTCAAAGTTGGCCGAAGTTACTTTTCGTCTGCGGAGGAAGACATTTTTAAGAAGGCTGTGTGAGTATTAGGACGAGTAGGGCTGGTAGGTTTTTACATATATAGTAGCAGTGAGGAACGCTTGCGAGCTATCAGTGCCCAGTGTGGGAGAAAGGGGAGTTCCCAGTTCTGTGGTTAGAATTGTATCAGGAAGGAGCGGAGGGTTACGACTGGCTATTGTGCGTGTTTTAGCTGGATTCGAATGTAATTTGATTAAAGGCAGGGTTTTGCATTTTAATGTATATAGCTTCAAGTATATTTGTAACTTCTTGACGTTGGATTGCTAATGCATTATGTTATGTTTCTTTTTGTAAATGTTGTAATATTACACTAGATTATGTATTATGCATCGTAAGGTCCTCTTTAAGAAGTCTTCGTCAGAAGACGAAAGGCAAAACCTTGGGCCATTCTGAACTACAGACGGAATATATCAACTCTTTCGATTCACACACTAAAATGGTCATCAGAAAAACGTCTACTCAAACAAGTTCGGTTGTTTAAATGAAAAATGCTCCCTAATTACACACACACAAACACACACACACGCAATATATTTATACATATACTTTAATCATAAGCCCTCAGACAACTTTGCCTAACAAACCCTATCCATGTAAAATTGTACACTTAATACCACCTATTAAATTGCAACCATAGCACACGATGCAACCAGAATATAACCTAACCAATCTAAAACCCAAACCTAATGAACAAAAATCTTAGAAACCCCCTCCCAGGGCCTATGACCTAATACCTAAATTTAGAACCATCTAACCACCACCCGTAACCTCCACTAGCAAGCCCCTCCCCAAAGAAATAATTTAAAAATCAGCGCATTTTGACTCCACTATTAGATTAATGCTAAGCCTTTCATCCCAGTAGTATTTACATTAAAACATTTAAATGTACTGAAAATATAAAAATAAGCTCCCCGGTTCAGCCCAACCCACCCTCGTCGCCCATACAGACACATTCCCATCCCTCTTCTACCCCTTCCGACTATCAGCCAAGTGCGATCCCATTTCCCCACACGAAAACACGTATACCATCTCTAAATTCCTTCCAAATTCCTTTCTAGTCATCACTTCCTACTGATAATCTCTCTAAATTGAACGCAGCTGAACCAGTCCAGTTTCGAGTAAATTTCATCACAAGAGTCTACCGTTTTTTGCCATCCAAAATAGGAAAAATAATTCACCAAACCAGCGCATCTATGCAAGACCAACCTAACTATTTAACTCTAACTTTTATGGAGAAATATGGAATTTTAACGGGCAGCTGTAAACCATGCTTCTTGCAACATCTCTTGGATATTGGAACTACTACAAAAAGTAGCTACGCCGAATGGAGAGACCTGTCCCACGTGTTCATAAGCAAGAAAGTATGTATTCCATTTTCTAGGCCTTGCTTTTTCATAAAAAAAACGAAAATTTAATGGCCTTTATAATCGGATTTCAAGGACTTTAAAGTTTTAATGTGGACTATTGAAACTATCTTTCTCAGTGAAGGACTTCTTTAATATAAACCCAAGGTAAGTATTATTAACATTATTATCATTAGTAGTAGTAGCAGTGCTGGTGATAGTGGAGGTAGTTGTAGTAGTATTGTTATCATTATTATTATTGTCATCATTATCATTGTCTTGTTTTTACCGCTATTATTATTATTATTATTATTATTATTATTATTATTATTATTATTATTATTGTCATCATTATTATTATTGCTGTTAATATTATTATCCCCGTTATTATCCCCGTCATTGCTACCATAACCGTTACCACTATCTTCATTTTCATTGTTATTATCATTAACCTTGATATTACTTTTATCACAGCTATTGGTAATATTATTTTTATTTTTTAATTTTAATTTTTATTTTTATCTTTATTTTATTTATTATTTTATTATTATTACTATTATTATAATTATCATTATTATTATTATTCTCATTATTATAATTATACCTATCAAAGAGTAATGATTTAATAATTGAAAAGACATTTGCAGCTATTCTGTAGCTGGAAATTTTGTGTAGCAGGCCTTTATGCCACATCCTATCGAAAGCCTTTGATATGTCAAATAGAAATAAATCCTAAGTCACCGAGGTCCGGAACAGAAAGCATGCCTTTTCCATAAGCGAATAGTCGGCGGATGGCGGCGATCAGGCTGGTTTTTGTGTTGTGGGAGGTCATGTTGGTGATGTTCTCGGCGTAAGACCAAACGAAGTTCCTTGAACCTTTTGCTTTTATTGACTAATTCTTTCTTTGTTCAATCAGAGATTAATATATGTGTGTAAGTCCGATATGGTATTTTCTTTGTTTCATCAGAGGTCAATATGTGTCTCAAAGTTCAACTTGGTATTTTCTTTGTTCTCTGCTAACCTGGAATTTGTGTGTGTGCACACAATCTCCAAATTTTTTTATCCAACAGGAATATAAAAGAAATTGATAGAAAATTTCATATTTAACAAACAGATAATTACATCATTTACATATTTAACAAACATATATTTAACGTGTTTCGATTAGTAAACCAGTTACGGTTGTAGATTTTAAACTCTGGACGGTAACAATATCTATCGCCTACTACACTATGCCGTATCTGACCAATTCCAGGCAAAAACGTCACACGAGGTAATGCGACAATTCATCTTAAACAAATAATTTATTCAATAGTTCAATTGTAAATAAAATTTGCCACCATGCCACATTATCGCTCACGATAACGGCAATTATAATTTCTATTGCTCTGTTTCAACGAACGAGATAGGTAGATAGATAGATAGATAGAGAGAGAGAGATAGAGAGAGAGAGGGAGAAAGAGAAAGGGAGAGAGAAAGAGAGAGGGTAGGTATAACAAAGAGAAGGAAATAAAATTGATCTCTGCAATTTTGTTAGCCAGCAAACTCAATTTTGTTCAGTTAATATAACACTTTTGGGCACCCACGCATCGACAACTGCAACGCTAATTCTGTGATTTCGCTTACGCAGTCAATGTCACCCCCCTTACGAAATGTGACTTCTATCTGTTTCACTGTTTATTTAGCAACAAGTGTATTTTCGTCTGTTTCACAGGGAATGGATATTACGGTATCTTTTTACCATAACCAGATCGGGGTTATACTGAACTTTAAAATGTAATATTTGTACGCGTATCTTGTATAGTTTCTGATTTTTAGCTCGGAAAAATACATAATAAAGATTTTCCTTGCTATAATAGATAGCGATTCAACTTTTTACACCAACATACGGTTCTTGTTAAATTGTCTAATACAATTGTTTAGACTAAAATAATGAAAATTCAACTTGCAATAATTAGAAACCAAATGAGAATCGTGACGGGAATTATTTTCTACTCATTTCAACGATAACGAATCACAAGTTTCACATTTTGTGTTTTAAACAAAAGCAAAACACAAAACGAGAAAACAAACAGATTACTAATCGCTAAGAAATAGACGATTCATAAAAATGATATTTCTCAATTGTTTTCTATCGGTTAAATTTCGTCCATTGTGCCAGATGATTTAAATTCGAATAATTTGGTTATGAAGAGTTTGGAAATAGTGCAAATTTACTTGTTTAATCTGTCACACTTAAGTTTGATATAGTATTTTCGTTGTCGATGATAGTTCAAGTATTAAATAGCATATTCGTTGATCTATCAAGCTTAAATTAAAAATAGCATATCGTCTACAAAGCTTAAGTTAAAAATAATGTTTTTTAGTGGTTTGCCAAGCTTAAGTTCAAAAAAGTGTGTTCGATGATCTGTTAAGCTAAATCTAGTTTATAAAACTCATTATTTTATCTGTCTGTCTCTCTCCATGTTTTCAAACTCTAGTTTTTACCGAAACTAAAAGTCGCAGAGATTGAATATTTATATAGATCTTTATTCGGTTTAAACAGTTTTTAAGAGGTCAAAAAGGGGTCAATATTGAAAAAGAAGTCGCTATATATTTATACATTCATCTTAATTCATTTTTAATTTTTAATAAGTTTATATGCGTGCCACGTTTGTATAGTGGTAACGTCACCAGCTTTTTAATGTTACAGTTTCAGTTTCGATTTTGATTCCCACTGATCACACCTAAATACATTTTTTTTTACTTTGCGAGTTTAATTCATTTTTTTTATTCCTAAATCTAATTTATAAAACTCACTATGTTTGGCTGTCTGTTTGTCTGTCTGCCTTCATATTTTCAAACTCTATCTCTTCCGAAAGTAAAAGTCGCAGAGCGCCGACAGGAGCCTCAAATGATTGGGTTTTTATAGACCGTTCCTTTATTGGTCTTTAGCCGGTTAAAATAGCTTTTAAGGGGTCAAAATTGAAAAAATCATGATACATTTTACCCATTCATCTTAGTTTATTTATAATCAGTTCATATGCATGTCACGTTGATACAGTGGTAACGTCACCAGCTTTGAATAATACATTGCTGCTTTTGGTTTCGATTCTAGTCTTCATTCTCTATTCTTTTTTATTTTTTCTATTCTTTATTTTTTACTTTTGAAATCACGACTCTATAAAAATCTCTATAAAATTAAAAAAAATTAAAATACCATACGTATGCGTATTTTACGACAGGCCAAAACCGCCCAACGACGCTAGTTTTAAAATTAAAAAAAAATCGTTGGTTTTTAAGCTTAAGTTAAAATAATGTTTTCAGTGGTCTGTCAAGCTAAACTTTGAAATGCAACATTTGTTGGTTTTTCAAGCTTAAGTTTAAAATAGTATATTTAATCCATCAAACAAAATACCACGTGCCTCTAATAAGTTTCTAGAAATTTTCGTATCGGCAATTTTATTGATAATACACACATGAAACTCTAGTCCTCTTCGAAGTAATCTATTCCGGCTTCAATGCACTTGTACCGTTCCAAACAACTTCTGGAAGGCCCTATGGAAACCCTCTTGTGTGAAGTCTATAAATTTCCTTTGTAATTGTTGCTCTTTTATTCTTTTGGTTCCTTATTATTTTTTGGGGGAATCTATAAATTTCCTTTGTAATTGTTGCTCTTTTATTCTTTTGGTTCCTTATTATTTTTTGGGGGGAATCTATAAATTTCCTTTGTAATTGTTGCTCTTTTATTCTTTTGGTTCCTTATACTTTTTGGGGGGGAATCTATAAATTTCCTTTGTAATTGTTGCTCTTTTATTCTTTTGGTTCCTTATTATTTTTTGGGGGGGATCTATAAATTTCCTTTGTAATTGTTGCTCTTTTATTCTTTTGGTTCCTTATTATTTTTGGGGGGGAATCTATAAATTTCCTTTGTAATTGTTGCTCTTTTATTCTTTTGGTTCCTTATTATTTTTTGGGGGGAATCTATAAATTTCCTTTGTAATTGTTGCTCTTTTATTCTTTTGGTTCATTATTATTTTTGGGGGGAATCTATAAATTTCCTTTGTAATTGTTGCTCTTTTATTCTTTTGGTTCCTTATTATTTTTGGGGGGAATCTATAAATTTCCTTTGTAATTGTTGCTCTTTTATTATTTTGGTTTCTTATTATTTTTTGGGGGGAATCTATAAATTTCCTTTGTAATTGTTGCTCTTTTATTCTTTTGGTTCCTTATTATTTTGGGGGGGAATCTATACATTTCCTTTGTAATTGTTGCTCTTTTATTCTTTTGGTTCCTTATTATTTTTTGGGGGGAATCTATAAATTTTTTTTGTAATTGTTGCTCTTTTATTCTTTTGGTTCCTTATTATTTTGGGGGAAATCTATAAATTTCCTTTGTAATTGTTGCTCTTTTATTCTTTTGGTTCCTTATTATTTTTGGGGGGAATCTATAAATTTCCTTTGAAATTGTTGCTCTTTTATTCTTTTGGTTCCTTATTATTTTTGGGGGGAATCTATAAATTTCCTTTGTAATTGTTGCTCTTTTATTCTTTTGGTTCCTTATTATTTTGGGGGGAATCTATAAATTTCCTTTGAAATTGTTGCTCTTTTATTCTTTTGGTTCCTTATTATTTCTGGAGGGGAATCTATAAATTTCCTTTGAAATTGTTGCTCTTTTATTCTTTTGGTTCCTTATTATTTTGGGGGGGGAATCTATAAATTTCCTTTGTAATTGTTGCTCTTTTATTCTTTTGGTTCCTACTTATTTTTTGGGGGGAATCTATAAATTTCCTTTGTAATTGTTGCTCTTTTATTCTTTTGGTTCCTTATTATTTTTTGGGGGAATCTATAAATTTCCTTTGTAATTGTTGCTCTTTTATTCTTTTGGTTCCTTATTATTTTTGGGGGGGAATCTATAAATTTCCTTTGTAATTGTTGCTCTTTTATTCTTTTGGTTCCTTATTATTTTTTGGGGGGAATCTATGAATTTCCTTTGTAATTGTTGCTCTTTTATTCTTTTGGTTCCTTATTATTTTTGGGGGGAATCTATAAATTTCCTTTGTAATTGTTGCTCTTTTATTCTTTTGGTTCCTTATTATTTCTGGGGGGGAATCTATAAATTTCATTTGTAATTGTTGCTCTTTTATTCTTTTGGTTCCTTATTATTTTTTGGGGGAATCTATAAATTTTTTTTGTAATTGTTGCTCTTTTATTCTTTTGGTTCCTTATTATTTTTGGGGGGGAATCTATAAATTTCCTTTGTAATTGTTGCTCTTTTATTCTTTTGGTTCCTTATTATTTTTTGGGGGGAATCTATAAATTTCATTTGTAATTGTTGCTCTTTTATTCTTTTGGTTCCTTATTATTTTTTTTGGGGGGAATCTATAAATTACCTTTGTAATTGTTGCT
Source organism: Euprymna scolopes (assembly GCF_053919585.1). Classification (NCBI taxonomy): domain Eukaryota; kingdom Metazoa; phylum Mollusca; class Cephalopoda; order Sepiida; family Sepiolidae; genus Euprymna; species Euprymna scolopes. The sequence goes on from NC_136486.1 coordinate 2,896,303, forward strand.
CTTTTATTCTTTTGGTTCCTTATTATTTTTTGGGGGGAATCTATAAATTTCCTTTGTAATTGTTGCTCTTTTATTCTTTTGGTTCCTTATTATTTTTTGGGGGGAATCTATAAATTTCCTTTGTAATTGTTGCTCTTTTATTCTTTTGGTTCCTTATTATTTTTAGGGGGAATCTATAAATTTCCTTTGTAATTGTTGCTCTTTTATTCTTTTGGTTCCTTGTTATTTTTGGGGGGGAATCTATAAATTTCCTTTGTAATTGTTGCTCTTTTATGCTTTTGGTTCCTTATTATTTTGGGGGGGGGGAATCTATAAATTTCCTTTGTAATTGTTGCTCTTTTATTCTTTTGGTTCCTTATTATTTTTTGGGGGGAATCTATAAATTTTCTTTGTAATTGTTGCTCTTTTATTCTTTTGGTTCTTTATTATTTTTTGGGGGGAATCTATAAATTTCCTTTGTAATTGTTGCTCTTTTATTCTTTTGGTTCCTTATTATTTTTTGGGGGGAATCTATAAATTTCCTTTGTAATTGTTGCTCTTTTATTCTTTTGGTTCCTTATTATTTTGGGGGGGAATCTATAAATTTCCTTTGTAATTGTTGCTCTTTTATTCTTTTGGTTCCTTATTATTTTTGGGGGGGAATCTATAAATTTCCTTTGTAATTGTTGCTCTTTTATTCTTTTGGTTCCTTATTATTTTTAGGGGGAATCTATAAATTTCCTTTGTAATTGTTGCTCTTTTATTCTTTTGGTTCCTTATTATTTTTGGGGGGGAATCTATAAATTTCCTTTGTAATTGTTGCTCTTTTATTCTTTTGGTTCCTTATTATTTTTGGGGGGGAATCTATAAATTTCATTTGTAATTGTTGCTCTTTTATTCTTTTGGTTCCTTATAATTTTTAGGGGGAATCTATAAATTTCCTTTGTAATTGTTGCTCTTTTATTCTTTTGGTTCCTTATTATTTTTGGGGGGGAATCTATAAATTTCCTTTGTAATTGTTGCTCTTTTATTCTTTTGGTTCCTTATTATTTTTGGGGGGGAATCTTTAAATATCCTTTGTAATTGTTGCTCTTTTATTCTTTTGGTTCTTTATTATTTTTTGGTGGGAATCTATAAATTTCCTTTGTAATTGTTGCTCTTTTATTCTTTTGGTTCCTTATTATTTTTAGGGGGATTCTATACATTTCCTTTGTAATTGTTGCTCTTTTATTCTTTTGGTTCTTTATTATTTTTTGGGGGGAATCTATAAATTTCCTTTGTAATTGTTGCTCTTTTATTCTTTTGGTTCCTTATTATTTTTAGGGGGAATCTATAAATTTCCTTTGTAATTGTTGCTCTTTTATTCTTTTGGTTCCTTATTATTTTTGGGGGGGAATCTATAAATTTCCTTTGTAATTGTTGCTCTTTTATTCTTTTGGTTCCTTATTATTTTTGGGGGGGAATCTATAAATTTCATTTGTAATTGTTGCTCTTTTATTCTTTTGGTTCCTTATTATTTTTGGGGGGGAATCTTTAAATATCCTTTGTAATTGTTGCTCTTTTATTCTTTTGGTTCTTTATTATTTTTTGGTGGGAATCTATAAATTTCCTTTGTAATTGTTGCTCTTTTATTCTTTTGGTTCCTTATTATTTTTTGGGGGGAATCTATAAATTTCCTTTGTAATTGTTGCTCTTTTATTCTTTTGGTTCCTTATTATTTTGGGGGGGGGAATCTATAAATTTCCTTTGTAATTGTTGCTCTTTTATTCTTTTGGTTCCTTATTATTTTTGGGGGGGAATCTATAAATTTCCTTTGTAATTGTTGCTCTTTTATTCTTTTGGTTCCTTATTATTTTTGGGGGTGAATCTATAAATTTCATTTGTAATTGTTGCTCTTTTATTCTTTTGGTTCCTTATTATTTTTGGGGGGGAATCTATAAATTTCCTTTGTAATTGTTGCTCTTTTATTCTTTTGGTTCTTTATTATTTTTTGGGGGGAATCTATAAATTTCCTTTGTAATTGTTGCTCTTTTATTCTTTTGGTTCCTTATTATTTTTTGGGGGGAATCTATAAATTTCCTTTGTAATTGTTGCTCTTTTATTCTTTTGGTTCCTTATTATTTTTGGGGGGAATCTATAAATTTCCTTTGTAATTGTTGCTCTTTTATTCTTTTGGTTCCTTATTATTTTTTGGGGGGAATCTATAAATTTCCTTTGTAATTGTTGCTCTTTTATTCTTTTGGTTCCTTATTATTTTTAGGGGGAATCTATAAATTTCCTTTGTAATTGTTGCTCTTTTATTCTTTAGGTTCCTTATTATTTTTGGGGGGGAATCTATAAATTTCCTTTGTAATTGTTGCTCTTTTATTCTTTTGGTTCCTTATTATTTTTGGGGGGGAATCTATAAATTTCCTTTGTAATTGTTGCTCTTTTATTCTTTTGGTTCCTTATTATTTTTAGGGTGAATCTATAAATTTCCTTTGTAATTGTTGCTCTTTTATTCTTTTGGTTCCTTATTATTTTTGGGGGGGAATCTATAAATTTCCTTTGTAATTGTTGCTCTTTTATTCTTTTGGTTCCTTATTATTTTTGGGGGGGAATCTATAAATTTCATTTGTAATTGTTGCTCTTTTATTCTTTTGGTTCCTTATTATTTTGGGGGGGGGAATCTATAAATTTCATTTGTAATTGTTGCTCTTTTATTCTTTTGGTTCCTTATTATTTTTTGGGGGAATCTATAAATTTCCTTTGTAATTGTTGCTCTTTTATTCTTTTGGTTCCTTATTATTTTTGGGGGAATCTATAAATTTCCTTTGTAATTGTTGCTCTTTTATTCTTTTGGTTCCTTATTATTTTTGGGAGGAATCTATAAATTTCATTTGTAATTGTTGCTCTTTTATTCTTTTGGTTCCTTATTATTTTTGGGGGGAATCTATAAATTTCCTTTGTAATTGTTGCTCTTTTATTCTTTTGGTTCCTTATTATTTTTGGGGGGGAATCTATAAATTTCATTTGTAATTGTTGCTCTTTTATTCTTTTGGTTCCTTATTATTTTTTGGGGGAATCTATAAATTTCCTTTGTAATTGTTGCTCTTTTATTCTTTTGGTTCCTTATTATTTTTGGGGGGGAATCTATAAATTTCCTTTGTAATTGTTGCTCTTTTATTCTTTTGGTTCCTTATAATTTTTGGGGGGGAATCTATAAATTTCCTTTGTAATTGTTGCTCTTTTATTCTTTTGGTTCCTTATTATTTTTGGGGGGAATCTATAAATTTCCTTTGTAATTGTTGCTCTTTTATTCTTTTGGTTCCTTATTATTTTTGGGGGGGAATCTATAAATTTCCTTTGAAATTGTTGCTCTTTTATTCTTTTGGTTCCTTATTATTTTTTGGGGGGAATCTATGAATTTCCTTTGTAATTGTTGCTCTTTTATTCTTTTGGTTCCTTATTATTTTTGGAGGGGAATCTATAAATTTCCTTTGAAATTGTTGCTCTTTTATTCTTTTGGTTCCTTATAATTTTTGGGGGGAATCTATAAATTTCCTTTGTAATTGTTGCTCTTTTATTCTTTTGGTTCCTTATTATTTTTGGGAGGAATCTATAAATTTCCTTTGTAATTGTTGCTCTTTTATTCTTTTCGTTCCTCATTATTTTTGGGGGGAATCTATAAATTTCCTTTGTAATTGTTGCTCTTTTATTCTTTTGGTTCCTTATTATTTTTGGGGGGAATCTATAAATTTCCTTTGTAATTGTTGCTCTTTTATTCTTTTGGTTCCTTATTATTTTTGGGGGAATCTATAAATTTCCTTTGTAATTGTTGCTCTTTTATTCTTTTGGTTCCTTATTATTTTTGGGGGGAATCTATAAATTTCCTTTGTAATTGTTGCTCTTTTATTCTTTTGGTTCCTTATTATTTTTTGGGGGAATCTATAAATTTCCTTTGTAATTGTTGCTCTTTTATTCTTTTGGTTCCTTATTATTTTTTGGGGGGAATCTATAAATTATCTTTGTAATTGTTGCTCTTTTATTCTTTTGGTTCCTTATTATTTTTTGGGGGGAATCTATAAATTTCCTTTGTAATTGTTGCTCTTTTATTCTTTTGGTTCCTTATTATTTTGGGGGGGGGAATCTATAAATTTCCTTTGTAATTGTTGCTCTTTTATTCTTTTGGTTCCTTATTATTTTTGGGGGGGAATCTATAAATTTCCTTTGTAATTGTTGCTCTTTTATTCTTTTGGTTCTTTATTATTTTTGGGGGGAATCTATAAATTTCCTTTGTAATTGTTGCTCTTTTATTCTTTTGGTTCCTTATTATTTTTGGGAGGAATCTATAAATTTCATTTGTAATTGTTGCTCTTTTATTCTTTTGGTTCCTTATTATTTTTGGGGGGAATCTATAAATTTCCTTTGTAATTGTTGCTCTTTTATTCTTTTGGTTCCTTATTATTTTTGGGGGGAATCTATAAATTTCCATTTGTAATTGTTGCTCTTTTAATCTTTTGGTTCCTTATTATTTTTTTGGGGGAATCTATAAATTTCCTTTGTAATTGTTGCTCTTTTATTCTTTTGGTTCCTTATTATTTTTGGGGGGGAATCTATAAATTTCATTTGTAATTGTTGCTCTTTTATTCTTTTGGTTCCTTATTATTTTGGGGGGGAATCTATAAATTTCCTTTGTAATTGTTGCTCTTTTATTCTTTTGGTTCCTTATTATTTTTGGGGGGGAATCTATAAATTTCCTTTGTAATTGTTGCTCTTTTATTCTTTTGGTTCTTTATTATTTTTGGGGGGAATCTATAAATTTCCTTTGTAATTGTTGCTCTTTTATTCTTTTGGTTCCTTATTATTTTTGGGAGGAATCTATAAATTTCATTTGTAATTGTTGCACTTTTATTCTTTTGGTTCCTTATTATTTTTGGGGGGAATCTATAAATTTCCTTTGTAATTGTTGCTCTTTTATTCTTTTGGTTCCTTATTATTTTTTGGGGGAATCTATAAATTTCTTTTGTAATTGTTGCTCTTTTATTCTTTTGGTTCCTTATTATTTTTTGGGGGAATCTTTAAATTTCATTTGTAATTGTTGCGCTTTTATTCTTTTGGTTCCTTATTATTTTTTGGGGGAATCTATAAATTTCCTTTGTAATTGTTGCTCTTTTATTCTTTTGGTTCCTTATTATTTTTGGGGGGGAATCTATAAATTTCCTTTGTAATTGTTGCTCTTTTATTCTTTTGGTTCCTTATTATCTTTTGGGGGGAATCTATTAATTTCCTTTGTAATTGTTGCTCTTTTATTCTTTTGGTTCCTTATTGTTTTTAGGGGGAATCTATAAATTTCCTTTTGTAATTGTTGCTCTTTTATTCTTTTGGTTCCTTATTATTTTTTGGGGGGAATCTATAAATTTCCTTTGAAATTGTTGCTCTTTTATTCTTTTGGTTCCTTATTATTTTTTGGGGGGAATCTATGAATTTCCTTTGTCATTGTTGCTCTTTTATTCTTTTGGTTCCTTATTATTTTTGGAGGGGAATCTATAAATTTCCTTTGAAATTGTTGCTCTTTTATTCTTTTGGTTCCTTATTATTTTTGGGGGGAATCTATAAATTTCCTTTGTAATTGTTGCTCTTTTATTCTTTTGGTTCCTTATTATTTTTTGGGGGGGAATCTATAAATTTCCTTTGTAATTGTTGCTCTTTTATTCTTTTGGTTCCTCATTATTTTTGGGGGGGGAATCTATAAATTTCCTTTGTAATTGTTGCTCTTTTATTCTTTTGGTTCCTTATTATTTTTGGGGGAATCTATAAATTTCCTTTGTAATTGTTGCTCTTTTATTCTTTTGGTTCCTTATTATTTTTGGGGGAATCTATAAATTTCCTTTGTAATTGTTGCTCTTTTATTCTTTTGGTTCCTTATTATTTTTGGGGGGAATCTATAAATTTCCTTTGTAGTTGTTGCTCTTTTATTCTTTTATTTCCTTATTATTTTTGGGGGGAATCTATAAATTTCCTTTGTAATTGTTGCTCTTTTATTCTTTTGGTTCCTTATTATTTTTGGGGGAATCTATAAATTTCCTTTGTAATTGTTGCTCTTTTATTCTTTTGGTTCCTTATTATTTTTGGGGGGAATCTATAAATTTCCTTTGTAATTGTTGCTCTTTTATTCTTTTGGTTCCTTATTATTTTTGGAGGGGAATCTATAAATTTCCTTTGAAATTGTTGCTCTTTTATTCTATTGGTTCCTTATTAATTTTTGGGGAATCTATAAATTTCCTTTGTAATTGTTGCTCTCTTATTCTTTTGGTTCCTTATTATTTTTGGGGGGGAATCTATAAATTTCCTTTGTAATTGTTGCTCTTTTATTCTTTTGGTTCCTCATTATTTTCGGGGGGAATCTATAAATTTCCTTTGTAATTGTTGCTCTTTTATTCTTTTGGTTCCTTATTATTTTTGGGGGGAATCTATAAATTTCCTTTGTAATTGTTGCTCTTTTATTCTTTTGGTTCCTTATTGTTTTTGGGGGGAATCTATAAATTTCCTTTGTAATTGTTGCTCTTTTATTCTTTTGGTTCCTCATTATTTTTTGGGGGAATCTATAAATTTCGTTTGTAAGGATTGCTCTTTTATTCTTTTGGTTCCTTATTATTTTTTGGGGGAATCTATAAATTTCCTTTGTAATAATTGCTCTTTTATTCTTTTGGTTCCTTATTATTTTTTTGGGGGGGGAATCTATAAATTTCCCTTGAAATTGTTGCTCTTTTATTCTTTTGGTTCCTTATTATTTTTGGGGGGAATCAATAAATTTCCTTTGTAATTGTTGCTCTTTTATTCTTTTGGTTCCTTATTATTTTTTGGGGGGGGGGGAATCTATAAATTTCCTTTGTAATTGTTGCTCTTTTATTCTTTTGGTTCCTTATTATTTTTGGGGGGGAATCTATAAATTTCCTTTGTAATTGTTGCTCTTTTATTCTTTTGGTTCCTTATTATTTTTTGGGGGGAATCTATCAATTTCCTTTGTAATTGTTGCTCTTTTATTCTTTTGGTTCCTTATTATTTTTGGAGGGGAATCTATAAATTTCCTTTTAAATTGTTGCTCTTTTATTCTTTTGGTTCCTTATTATTTTTGGGGGGAATCTATAAATTTCTTTTGTAATTGTTGCTCTTTTATTCTTTGGTTCCTTATTATTTTTGTGGGGAATCTATAAATTTTCTTTGTAATTGTTGCTCTTTTATTCTTTTGGTTCCTTATTATTTTTTGGGGGGAATCTATAAATTTCCTTTGTAATTGTTGCTCTATTATTCTTTTGGTTCCTTATTAATTTTTTTGGGGAATCTATAAATTTCCTTTGTAATTGTTGCTCTTTTATTCTTTTGGTTCCTTATTATTTTTGGGGGGAATCTATAAATTTCCTTTGTAATTGTTGCTCTTTTATTCTTTTGGTTCCTTATTATTTTTGGGGGAATCTATAAATTTCCTTTGTAATTGTTGCTCTTTTATTCTTTTGGTTCCTTATTATTTTTGGGGGGAATCTATAAATTTCCTTTGTAATTGTTGCTCTTTTATTCTTTTGGTTCCTTATTATTTTTGGAGGGGAATCTATAAATTTCCTTTGAAATTGTTGCTCTTTTATTCTTTTGGTTCCTTATTATTTTTGGGGGGAATCTATAAATTTCCTTTGTAATTGTTGCTCTTTTATTCTTTTGGTTCCTTATTATTTTTGGGGGGAATCTATAAATTTCCTTTGTAATTGTTGCTCTTTTATTCTTTTGGTTCTCTATTATTTTTTGGGGGAATATATAAATTTCCTTTGAAATTGTTGCTCTTTTATTCTATTGGTTCCTTATTAATTTTTGGGGAATCTATAAATTTCCTTTGTAATTGTTGCTCTTTTATTCTTTTGGTTCCTTATTATTTTTGGGGGAATCTATAAATTTCCCTTGTAATTGTTGCTCTTTTATTCTTTTGGTTCCTCATTATTTTCGGGGGGAATCTATAAATTTCCTTTGTAATTGTTGCTCTTTTATTCTTTTGGTTCCTTATTATTTTTGGGGGGAATCTATAAATTTCCTTTGTAATTGTTGCTCTTTTATTCTTTTGGTTCCTTATTGTTTTTGGGGGGAATCTATAAATTTCCTTTGTAATTGTTGCTCTTTTATTCTTTTGGTTCCTCATTATTTTTGGGGGGAATCTATAAATTTCGTTTGTAAGGGTTGCTCTTTTATTCTTTTGGTTCCTTATTATTTTTGGGGGGAATCTATAAATTTCCTTTGTAATTGTTGCTCTTTTATTCTTTTGGTTCCTTATTATTTTTTTTGGGGGGGAATCTATAAATTTCCCTTGAAATTGTTGCTCTTTTATTCTTTTGGTTCCTTATTATTTTTGGGGGGAATCAATAAATTTCCTTTGTAATTGTTGCTCTTTTATTCTTTTGGTTCCTTATTATTTTTTTTGGGGGGGGAATCTATAAATTTCCTTTGTAATTGTTGCTCTTTTATTCTTTTGGTTCCTTATTATTTTTGGGGGGGAATCTATAAATTTCCTTTGTAATTGTTGCTCTTTTATTCTTTTGGTTCCTTATTATTTTTGGGGGGGAATCTATCAATTTCCTTTGTAATTGTTGCTCTTTTATTCTTTTGGTTCCTTATTATTTTTGGAGGGGAATCTATAAATTTCCTTTTAAATTGTTGCTCTTTTATTCTTTTGGTTCCTTATTTTTGGGGGGAATCTATAAATTTCCTTTGTAATTGTTGCTCTTTTATTCTTTGGTTCCTTATTATTTTTGTGGGGAATCTATAAATTTTCTTTGTAATTGTTGCTCTTTTATTCTTTTGGTTCCTTATTATTTTTTGGGGGGAATCTATAAATTTCCTTTGTAATTGTTGCTCTATTATTCTTTTGGTTCCTTATTATTTTTTTTTGGGAATCTATAAATTTCCTTTGTAATTGTTGCTCTTTTCTTCTTTTGGTTCCTTATTATTTTTGGGTGGAATCTATAAATTTCCTTTGTAATTGTTGCTCTTTTATTCTTTTGGTTCCTTATTATCTTTTGGGGGAAATCTATAAATTTCCTTTGTAATTGTTGCTCTTTTATTCTTTTGGTTCCTCATTATTTTTGGGGGGGAATCAATAAATTTCCTTTGTAATTGTTGCTCTTTAATTCTTTTGGTTCCTCATTATTTTTGGGGGGGAATCTATAAATTTCCTTTGTAATTGTTGCTCTTTTATGCTTTTGGTTCCTTATTATTTTTGGGGGGAATCAATAAATTTCCTTTTTAATTGTTGCTCTTTTATTCTTTTGGTTCCTTATTATTTTTGGGGGGGAATCTATAAATTTCCTTTGTAATTGTTGCTCTTTTATTCTTTAGGTTCCTTATTATTTTTGGGGGGGAATCTATAAATTTCCTTTGTAATTGTTGCTCTTTTATTCTTTTGGTTCCTTATTATTTTTGGGGGGGAATCTATAAATTTCCTTTGTAATTGTTGCTCTTTTATTCTTTAGGTTCCTTATTATTTTTGGGGGGAATCTATAAATTTCCTTTGTAATTGTTGCTCTTTTATTCTTTTGGTTCCTTATTTTTTTTTGGGGGGGAATCTATAAATTTCCTTTGTAATTGTTGCTCTTTTATTCTTTTGGTTCCTTATTATTTTTGGGGGGGAATCTATAAATTTCCTTTGTAATTGTTGCTCTTTTATTCTTTTGGATCCTTATTATTTTTGGGGGGGAATCTATAAATTTCCTTTGTAATTGTTGCTCTTTTATTCTTTTTGTTCCTTATTTTTTTGGGGGGGGATCTATAAATTTCCTTTGTAATTGTTGCTCTTTTATTCTTTTTGTTCCTTATTTTTTTTGGGGGGAATCTATAAATTTCCTTTGTGATTGTTGCTCTTTTATTCTTTTTGTTCCTTATTTTTTTGGGGGGGAATCTATAAATTTCCTTTGTAATTGTTGCTCTTTTATTCTTTTTGTTCCTTATTTTTTTGGGGGGGAATCTATAAATTTCCTTTGTAATTGTTGCTCTTTTATTCTTTAGGTTCCTTATTATTTTTTGGGGGGAATCTATAAATTTCCTTTGTAATTGTTGCTCTTTTATTCTTTTGGTTCCTTATTATTTTTGGGGGGGAATCTATAAATTTCCTTTGTAATTGTTGCTCTTTTATTCTTTTGGTTCCTTATTATTTTTGGGGGGGAATCTATAAATTTCCTTTGTAATTGTTGCTCTTTTATTCTTTTGTGTTCCTTATTATTTTTTGGGGGGGAATCTATAAATTTCCTTTGTAATTGTTGCTCTTTTATTCTTTTGGTTGCTTATTATTTTTGGGGGGGAATCTATAAATTTCCTTTGTAATTGTTGCTCTTTTATTCTTTTGGTTCCTTATTATTTTTGGGGGGGAATCTATAAATTTCCTTTGTAATTGTTGCTCTTTTATTCTTTTTGTTCCTTATTTTGTTTGGGGGGAATCTATAAATTTCCTTTGTAATTGTTGCTCTTTTATTCTTTTTGTTCCTTATTTTTTTTGGGGGGAATCTATAAATTTTCTTTTGTAATTGTTGCTCTTTTATTCTTTTTGTTCCTTATTTTTTTGGGGGGGAATCTATAAATTTCCTTTGTAATTGTTGCTCTTTTATTCTTTTTGTTCCTTATTTTTTTGGGGGGGAATCTATAAATTTCCTTTGTAATTGTTGCTCTTTTATTCTTTAGGTTCCTTATTATTTTTGGGGGGGAATCTATGAATTTCCTTTGTAATTGTTGCTCTTTTATTCTTTTGGTTCCTTATTATTTTTTGGGGGGGAATCTATAAATTTCCTTTGTAATTGTTGCTCTTTTATTCTTTTGGTTCCTTATTATTTTTTGGGGGGAATCTATAAATTTCCTTTGTAATTGTTGCTCTTTTATTCTTTTTGTTCCTTATTATTTTTGGGGGGGAATCTATAAATTTCCTTTGTAATTGTTGCTCTTTTATTCTTTTGGTTCCTTATTATTTTTTTTGGGGGAATCTATAAATTTCCTTTGTAATTGTTGCTCTTTTATTCTTTAGGTTCCTTATTATTTTTTGGGGGGGGAATCTATAAATTTCCTTTGAAATTGTTGCTCTTTTATTCTTTTGGTTCCTTATTATTTTTTGGGGGGGAATCTATAAATTTCCTTTGTAATTGTTGCTCTTTTATTCTTTTGGTTCCTTATTATTTTTGGGGGGGAATCTATAAATTTTCTTTGTAATTGTTGCTCTTTTATTCTTTTGGTTCCTTATTATTTTTTGGGGGGAATCTATAAATTTCCTTTGAAATTGTTGCTCTTTTATTCTTTTGGTTCCTTATTATTTTTTGGGGGGAATCTATAAATTTCCTTTGTAATTGTTGCTCTTTTATTCTTTTGGTTCCTTATTATTTTTGGGGGGAATCTATAAATTTCCTTTGTAATTGTTGCTCTTTTATTCTTTTGGTTCCTTATTATTTTTGGGGGGGAATCTATAAATTTCCTTTGTAATTGTTGCTCTTTTATTCTTTAGGTTCCTTATTATTTTTGGGGGGGAATCTATAAATTTCCTTTGTAATTGTTGCTCTTTTATTCTTTTGGTTCCTTATTATTTTTTGGGGGGAATCTATAAATTTCCTTTGTAATTGTTGCTCTTTTATTCTTTTGGCTCCTTATTATTTTTGGGGGGGGGAATCTATAAATTTCCTTTGTAATTGTTGCTCTTTTATTCTTTTGGTTCCTTATTATTTTTTGGGGGGAATCTATAAATTTCCTTTGTAATTGTTGCTCTTTTATTCTTTTGGTTCCTTATTATTTTTTGGGGGGAATCTATAAATTTCCTTTGTAATTGTTGCTCTTTTATTCTTTTGGTTACTTATTATTTTTTGGGGGGAATCTATAAATTTCCTTTGTAATTGTTGCTCTTTTATTCTTTTGGTTCCTTATTATTTTTGGGGGGGAATCTATAAATTTCCTTTGTAATTGTTGCTCTTTTATTCTTTAGGTTCCTAATTATTTTTGGGGGGAATCTATAAATTTCCTTTGTAATTGTTGCTCTTTTATTCTTTTGGTTCCTTATTATTTTTTTGGGGGGAATCTATAAATTTCCTTTGTAATTGTTGCTCTTTTATTCTTTAGGTTCCTTATTATTTTTGGGGGGGAATCTATGAATTTCCTTTGTAATTGTTGCTCTTTTATTCTTTTGGTTCCTTATTATTTTTTGGGGGGGAATCTATAAATTTCCTTTGTAATTGTTGCTCTTTTATTCTTTTGGTTCCTTATTATTTTTGGGGGGGAATCTATAAATTTCCTTTGTAATTGTTGCTCTTTTATTCTTTAGGTTCCTTATTATTTTTTGGGGGGAATCTATAAATTTCCTTTGTAATTGTTGCTCTTTTATTCTTTTGGTTACTTATTATTTTTTTGGGGGAATCTATAAATTTCCTTTGTAATTGTTGCTCTTTTATTCTTTTGGTTCCTTATTATTTTTTGGGGGGAATCTATAAATTTCCTTTGTAATTGTTGCTCTTTTATTCTTTAGGTTCCTAATTATTTTTGGGGGGAATCTATAAATTTCCTTTGTAATTGTTGCTCTTTTATTCTTTTGGTTCCTTATTATTTTTTGGGGGGGAATCTATAAATTTCCTTTGTAATTGTTGCTCTTTTATTCTTTAGGTTCCTTATTATTTTTGGGGGGGAATCTATGAATTTCCTTTGTAATTGTTGCTCTTTTATTCTTTTGGTTCCTTATTATTTTTTGGGGGGGAATCTATAAATTTCCTTTGTAATTGTTGCTCTTTTATTCTTTTGGTTCCTTATTATTTTTGGGGGGGAATCTATAAATTTCCTTTGTAATTGTTGCTCTTTTATTCTTTAGGTTCCTTATTATTTTTTGGGGGGAATCTATAAATTTCCTTTGTAATTGTTGCTCTTTTATTCTTTTGGTTCCTTATTATTTTTGGGGGGGGGAATCTATAAATTTCCTTTGTAATTGTTGCTCTTTTATTCTTTAGGTTCCTTATTATTTTTTGGGGGGAATCTATAAATTTCCTTTGTAATTGTTGCTCTTTTATTCTTTTGGTTCCTTATCATTTTTGGGGGGGAATCTATAAATTTCCTTTGTAATTGTTGCTCTTTTATTCTTTTGGTTCCTTATTATTTTTTGGGGGGAATCTATAAATTTCCTTTGTAATTGTTGCTCTTTTATTCTTTAGGTTCCTAATTATTTTTGGGGGGAATCTATAAATTTCCTTTGTAATTGTTGCTCTTTTATTCTTTTGGTTCCTTATTATTTTTTGGGGGGGAATCTATAAATTTCCTTTGTAATTGTTGCTCTTTTATTCTTTAGGTTCCTTATTATTTTTGGGGGGGAATCTATGAATTTCCTTTGTAATTGTTGCTCTTTTATTCTTTTGGTTCCTTATTATTTTTTGGGGGGGAATCTATAAATTTCCTTTGTAATTGTTGCTCTTTTATTCTTTTGGTTCCTTATTATTTTTGGGGGGGAATCTATAAATTTCCTTTGTAATTGTTGCTCTTTTATTCTTTAGGTTCCTTATTATTTTTTGGGGGGAATCTATAAATTTCCTTTGTAATTGTTGCTCTTTTATTCTTTTGGTTCCTTATTATTTTTGGGGGGGGAATCTATAAATTTCCTTTGTAATTGTTGCTCTTTTATTCTTTAGGTTCCTTATTATTTTTTGGGGGGAATCTATAAATTTCCTTTGTAATTGTTGCTCTTTTATTCTTTTGGTTCCTTATCATTTTTGGGGGGGAATCTATAAATTTCCTTTGTAATTGTTGCTCTTTTATTCTTTTGGTTCCTTATTATTTTTTGGGGGGAATCTATAAATTTCCTTTGTAATTGTTGCTCTTTTATTCTTGTGGTTCCTTATTATTTTTGGAGGGGAATCTATAAATTTCCTTTGTAATTGTTGCTTTTTATTCTTTTGGTTCCTTATTATTTTTTTGGGGGAATCTATAAATTTCCTTTGTAATTGTTGCTCTTTTGTTCTTTTGGTTCCTTATTATTTTTTGGGGGGAATCTATAAATTTCCTTTGTAATTGTTGCTCTTTTATTCTTTTGGTTCCTTATTATTTTTGGGGGGAATCTATAAATTTCCTTTGTAATTGTTGCTCTTTTATTCTTTTGGTTCCTTATTATTTTTTGGGGGGGAATCTATAAATTTCCTTTGTAATGGTTGCTCTTTTATTCTTTAGGTTCCTTATTATTTTTTGGGGGAAATCTATAAATTTCCTTTGTAATTGTTGCTCTTTTATTCTTTTGGTTCCTTATTATTTTTTGGGGGGGAATCTATAAATTTCCTTTGTAATTGTTGCACTTTTATTCTTTAGGTTCCTTATTATTTTTGGGGGGGAATCTATAAATTTCCTTTGTAATTGTTGCTCTTTTATTCTTTTGGTTCCTTATTATTTTTTGGGGGGGAATCTATAAATTTCCTTTGTAATTGTTGCTCTTGTATTCTTTTGGTTCCTTATTATTTTTTGGGGGGAATCTATAAATTACCTTTGTAATTGTTGCTCTTTTATTCTTTTGGTTCCTTATTATTTTTTTGGGGGAATCTATAAATTTCCTTTGTAATTGTTGCTCTTTTATTCTTTTGGTTCCTTATTATTTTTTGGGGGGAATCTATAAATTTCCTTTGTAATTGTTGCTCTTTTATTCTTTTGGTTCCTTATTATTTTTTGGGGGGGAATCTATAAATTTCCTTTGTAATTGTTGCTCTTTTATTCTTTAGGTTCCTTATTATTTTTGGGGGGGAATCTATAAATTTCCTTTGTAATTGTTGCTCTTTTATTCTTTTGGTTCCTTATTTTTTTTTTGGGGGGGAATCTATAAATTTCCTTTGTAATTGTTGCTCTTTTATTCTTTTGGTTCCTTATTATTTTTAGGGGGAATCTATAAATTTCCTTTGTAATTGTTGCTCTTTTATTCTTTTGGTTCCTTATTATTTTTGGGGGGGAATCTATAAATTTGTTTTGTAATTGTTGCTCTTTTATTCTTTAGGTTCCTTATTATTTTTTGGGGGGAATCTATAAATTTCCTTTGTAATTGTTGCTCTTTTATTCTTTTGGTTCCTTATTATTTTTTGGGGGGGAATCTATAAATTTCCTTTGTAATTGTTGCTCTTTTATTCTTTTGGTTCCTTATTATTTTTGGGGGGGAATCTATAAATTTCCTTTGTAATTGTTGCTCTTTTATTCTTTAGGTTCCTTATTATTTTTGGGGGGGAATCTATAAATTTCCTTTGTAATTGTTGCTCTTTTATTCTTTTGGTTTCTTATTATTTTTTGGGGGGGAATCTATAAATTTCCTTTGTAATTGTTGCTCTTTTATTCTTTAGGTTCCTTATTATTTTTGGGGGGGAATCTATAAATTTCCTTTGTAATTGTTGCTCTTTTATTCTTTTGGTTCCTTATTATTTTTTGGGGGGGAATCTATAAATTTCCTTTGTAATTGTTGCTCTTTTATTCTTTTGGTTCCTTATTATTTTTGGGGGGGAATCTATAAATTTCCTTTGTAATTGTTGCTCTTTTATTCTTTAGGTTCCTTATTATTTTTGGGGGGGAATCTATAAATTTCCTTTGTAATTGTTGCTCTTTTATTCTTTTGGTTCCTTATTATTTTTTGGGGGGAATCTATAAATTTCCTTTGTAATTGTTGCTCTTTTATTCTTTTGGTTCCTTATTATTTTTGGGGGGGAATCTATAAATTTTCTTTGTAATTGTTGCTCTTTTATTCTTTTGGTTCCTTATTATTTTTTGGGGGGAATCTATAAATTTCCTTTGAAATTGTTGCTCTTTTATTCTTTTGGTTCCTTATTATTTTTTGGGGGGAATCTATAAATTTCCTTTGAAATTGTTGCTCTTTTATTCTTTTGGTTCCTAATTATTTTTGGGGGGAATCTATAAATTTCCTTTGTAATTGTTGCTCTTTTATTCTTTTGGTTCCTTATTATTTTTGGGGGGGAATCTTTAATTTTTTTTTGTAATTGTTGCTCTTTTATTCTTTTGGTTCCTTATTATTTTTTGGGGGGAATCTATAAATTTCCTTTGAAATTGTTGCTCTTTTATTCTTTTGGTTCCTTATTATTTTTGGGGGGGAATCTATAAATTTCCTTTGAAATTGTTGCTCTTTTATTTTTTTGGTTCCTTATTATTTTTTGGGGGGAATCTATAAATTTTCTTCGTAATTGTTGCTCTTTTATTCTTTTGGTTCCTTATTATTTTTTGGGGGGAATCTATAAATTTCCTTTGAAATTGTTGCTCTTTTATTCCTTTGGTTCCTTATTATTTTTTGGGGGGAATCTATAAATTTCCTTTGTAATTGTTGCTCTTTTATTCTTTTGGTTCCTTATTATTTTTTGGGGGGAATCTATAAATTTCCTTTGAAATTGTTGCTCTTTTATTCTTTTGGTTCCTTATTATTTTTTGGGGGGAATCTATAAATTTTCTTTGTAATTGTTGCTCTTTTATTCTTTTGGTTCCTTATTATTTTTTGGGGGGAATCTATAAATTTCCTTTGTAATTGTTGCTCTTTTATTCTTTTTGTTCCTTATTATTTTTTGGGGGGAATCTATAAATTTCCTTTGAAATTGTTGCTCTTTTATTCTTTTGGTTCCTTATTATTTTTGGGGGGGGGGAATCTATAAATTTCCTTTGAAGTTGTTGCTCTTTTATTCTTTTGGTTCCTTATTATTTTTTGGGGGGAATCTATAAATTTCCTTTGAAATTGTTGCTCTTTTATTCTTTTGGTTCCTTATTATTTTTGGGGGGGAATCTATAAATTTCCTTTGTAATTGTTGCTCTTTTATTCTTTTGGTTCCTTATTATTTTTTGGGGGGAATCTATAAATTTCCTTTGAAATTTTTGCTCTTTTATTCTTTTGGTTCCTAATTATTTTTGGGGGGAATCTATAAATTTCCTTTGTAATTGTTGCTCTTTTATTCTTTTGGTTCCTTTTTATTTTTTGGGGGGAATCTATAAATTTCCTTTGTAATTGTTGCTCTTTTATTCTTTTGGTTCCTTATTATTTTTTGGGGGGAATCTATAAATTTCCTGTTAAATTGTTGCTCTTTTATTCTTTTGGTTCCTTATTATTTTGGGGGGGAATCTATAAATTTCGTTTGTAATGATTGCTCTTTTATTCTTTTGGTTCCTTATTATTTTTGGGGGGAATCTATAAATTTCCTTTGAAATTGTTGCTCTTTTATTCTTTTGGTTCCTTATTATTTTTTGGGGGGAATCTATAAATTTCCTTTGAAATTGTTGCTCTTTTATTCTTTAGGTTCTTTATTATTTTTGGGGGGGAATCTATAAATTTCCTTTGAAATTGTTGCTCTTTTATTCTTTTGGTTCCTTATTATTTTTTGGGGGGAATCTATAAATTTCCTTTGTAATTGTTGCTCTTTTATTCTTTTGGTTCCTTATTATTTTTGGGGGGGAATCTATAAATTTCCTTTGTAATTGTTGCTCTTTTATTCTTTTGGTTCCTTATTATTTTTGGGGGGGAATCTATAAATTTCCTTTGTAATTGTTGCTCTTTTATTCTTTTGGTTCCTTATTATTTTTTTGGGGGAATCTATAAATTTCCTTTGTAATTGTTGCTCTTTTATTCTTTTGGTTCCTTATTATTTTTTGGGGGGAATCTGTAAATTTCCTTTGTAATTGTTGCTCTTTTATTCTTTTGGTTCCTTATTATTTTTGGGGGGGAATCTATAAGTTTCTTTTGTAATTGTTGCTCTTTTATTCTTTTGGTTCCTTATTATTTTTGGGGGCATCTATAAATTTCCTTTGTAATTGTTGCTCTTTTATTCTTTTGGTTCCTTATTATTTTTGGGGGGAATCTATAAATTTCCTTTGAAATTGTTGCTCTTTTATTCTTTTGGTTCCTTATTATTTTTTGGGGGGAATCTATAAATTTTCTTTGTAATTGTTGCTCTTTTATTCTTTTGGTTCCTTATTATTTTTTTGGGGGAATCTATAAATTTCCTTTGAAATTGTTGCTCTTTTATTCTTTTGTTTCTTAATTATTTTTGGGGGGAATCTATAAATTTCCTTTGTAATTGTTGCTCTTTTATTCTTTTGGTTCCTTTTTAGTTTTTGGGGGGAATCTATAAATTTCCTTTGTAATTGTTGCTCTTTTATTCTTTTGGTTCCCTATTATTTTTTGGGGGGAATCTATAAATTTCCTTTGAAATTGTTGCTCTTTTATTCTTTTGGTTCCTAATTATTTTTGGGGGGAATCTATAAATTTCCTTTGTAATTGTTGCTCTTTTATTCTTTTGGTTCCTTATTATTTTTGGGGGGAATCTATAAATTTCCTTTGAAATTGTTGCTCTTTTATTCTTTTGGTTCCTTATTATTTTTTTGGGGGAATCTATAAATTTCCTTTGTAATTGTTGCTCTTTTATTCTTTTGGTTCCTTATTATTTTTTGGGGGGAATCTATAAATTTCCTTTGTAATTGTTGCTCTTTTATTCTTTTGGTTCCTTATTATTTTTTGGGGGGAATCTATAAATTTCCTTTGTAATTGTTGCTCTTTTATTCTTTTGGTTCCTTATTATTTTTTGGGGGGAATCTATAAATTTCCTTTGTAATTGTTGCTCTTTTATTCTTTTGGTTCCTTATTATTTTTGGGGGGGAATCTATAAATTTCCTTTGTAATTGTTGCTCTTTTATTCTTTTGGTTCCTTATTATTTTGGGGGGGAATCTATAAATTTCCTTTGTAATTGTTGCTCTTTTATTCTTTTGGTTCCTTATTTTTTTTGGGGGAATCTATAAATTTCCTTTGTAATTGTTGCTCTTTTATTCTTTTGGTTCCTTATTATTTTTGGGGGGGAATCTATAAATTTCCTTTGTAATTGTTGCTCTTTTATTCTTTAGGCTCCTTATTATTTTTGGGGGGGAATCTATAAATTTCCTTTGTAATTGTTGCTCTTTTATTCTTTTGGTTTCTTATTATTTTTTGGGGGGGAATCTATAAATTTCCTTTGTAATTGTTGCTCTTTTATTCTTTAGGTTCCTTATTATTTTTGGGGGGGAATCTATAAATTTCCTTTGTAATTGTTGCTCTTTTATTCTTTTGGTTCCTTATTATTTTTTGGGGGGGAATCTATAAATTTCCTTTGTAATTGTTGCTCTTTTATTCTTTTGGTTCCTTATTATTTTTGGGGGGGAATCTATAAATTTCCTTTGTAATTGTTGCTCTTTTATTCTTTAGGTTCCTTATTATTTTTGGGGGGGAATCTATAAATTTCCTTTGTAATTGTTGCTCTTTTATTCTTTTGGTTCCTTATTATTTTTTGGGGGGAATCTATAAATTTCCTTTGTAATTGTTGCTCTTTTATTCTTTTGGTTCCTTATTATTTTTGGGGGGGAATCTATAAATTTTCTTTGTAATTGTTGCTCTTTTATTCTTTTGGTTCCTTATTATTTTTTGGGGGGAATCTATAAATTTCCTTTGAAATTGTTGCTCTTTTATTCTTTTGGTTCCTTATTATTTTTTGGGGGGAATCTATAAATTTCCTTTGAAATTGTTGCTCTTTTATTCTTTTGGTTCCTAATTATTTTTGGGGGGAATCTATAAATTTCCTTTGTAATTGTTGCTCTTTTATTCTTTTGGTTCCTTTTTATTTTTTGGGGGGAATCTATAAATTTCCTTTGTAATTGTTGCTCTTTTATTCTTTTGGTTCCTTATTATTTTTTGGGGGGAATCTATAAATTTCCTGTTAAATTGTTGCTCTTTTATTCTTTTGGTTCCTTATTATTTTGGGGGGGAATCTATAAATTTCGTTTGTAATGATTGCTCTTTTATTCTTTTGGTTCCTTATTATTTTTGGGGGGAATCTGTAAATTTCCTTTGAAATTGTTGCTCTTTTATTCTTTTGGTTCCTTATTATTTTTTGGGGGGAATCTATAAATTTCCTTTGAAATTGTTGCTCTTTTATTCTTTAGGTTCTTTATTATTTTTGGGGGGGAATCTATAAATTTCCTTTGAAATTGTTGCTCTTTTATTCTTTTGGTTCCTTATTATTTTTTGGGGGGAATCTATAAATTTCCTTTGTAATTGTTGCTCTTTTATTCTTTTGGTTCCTTATTATTTTTGGGGGGGAATCTATAAATTTCCTTTGTAATTGTTGCTCTTTTATTCTTTTGGTTCCTTATTATTTTTGGGGGGGAATCTATAAATTTCCTTTGTAATTGTTGCTCTTTTATTCTTTTGGTTCCTTATTATTTTTTTGGGGGAATCTATAAATTTCCTTTGTAATTGTTGCTCTTTTATTCTTTTGGTTCCTTATTATTTTTTGGGGGGAATCTGTAAATTTCCTTTGTAATTGTTGCTCTTTTATTCTTTTGGTTCCTTATTATTTTTGGGGGGGAATCTATAAGTTTCTTTTGTAATTGTTGCTCTTTTATTCTTTTGGTTCCTTATTATTTTTGGGGGCATCTATAAATTTCCTTTGTAATTGTTGCTCTTTTATTCTTTTGGTTCCTTATTATTTTTGGGGGGAATCTATAAATTTCCTTTGAAATTGTTGCTCTTTTATTCTTTTGGTTCCTTATTATTTTTTGGGGGGAATCTATAAATTTTCTTTGTAATTGTTGCTCTTTTATTCTTTTGGTTCCTTATTATTTTTTTGGGGGAATCTATAAATTTCCTTTGAAATTGTTGCTCTTTTATTCTTTTGTTTCTTAATTATTTTTGGGGGGAATCTATAAATTTCCTTTGTAATTGTTGCTCTTTTATTCTTTTGGTTCCTTTTTAGTTTTTGGGGGGAATCTATAAATTTCCTTTGTAATTGTTGCTCTTTTATTCTTTTGGTTCCCTATTATTTTTTGGGGGGAATCTATAAATTTCCTTTGAAATTGTTGCTCTTTTATTCTTTTGGTTCCTAATTATTTTTGGGGGGAATCTATAAATTTCCTTTGTAATTGTTGCTCTTTTATTCTTTTGGTTCCTTATTATTTTTGGGGGGAATCTATAAATTTCCTTTGAAATTGTTGCTCTTTTATTCTTTTGGTTCCTTATTATTTTTTTGGGGGAATCTATAAATTTCCTTTGTAATTGTTGCTCTTTTATTCTTTTGGTTCCTTATTATTTTTTGGGGGGAATCTATAAATTTCCTTTGTAATTGTTGCTCTTTTATTCTTTTGGTTCCTTATTATTTTTTGGGGGGAATCTATAAATTTCCTTTGTAATTGTTGCTCTTTTATTCTTTTGGTTCCTTATTATTTTTTGGGGGGAATCTATAAATTTCCTTTGTAATTGTTGCTCTTTTATTCTTTTGGTTCCTTATTATTTTTGGGGGGGAATCTATAAATTTCCTTTGTAATTGTTGCTCTTTTATTCTTTTGGTTCCTTATTATTTTGGGGGGGAATCTATAAATTTCCTTTGTAATTGTTGCTCTTTTATTCTTTTGGTTCCTTATTTTTTTTGGGGGAATCTATAAATTTCCTTTGTAATTGTTGCTCTTTTATTCTTTTGGTCATTATTATTTTTGGGGGGGAATCTATAAATTTCCTTTGTAATTGTTGCTCTTTTATTCTTTAGGCTCCTTATTATTTTTGGGGGGGAATCTATAAATTTCCTTTGTAATTGTTGCTCTTTTATTCTTTTGGTTTCTTATTATTTTTTGGGGGGGAATCTATAAATTTCCTTTGTAATTGTTGCTCTTTTATTCTTTAGGTTCCTTATTATTTTTGGGGGGGAATCTATAAATTTCCTTTGTAATTGTTGCTCTTTTATTCTTTTGGTTCCTTATTATTTTTTGGGGGGGAATCTATAAATTTCCTTTGTAATTGTTGCTCTTTTATTCTTTTGGTTCCTTATTATTTTTGGGGGGGAATCTATAAATTTCCTTTGTAATTGTTGCTCTTTTATTCTTTAGGTTCCTTATTATTTTTGGGGGGGAATCTATAAATTTCCTTTGTAATTGTTGCTCTTTTATTCTTTTGGTTCCTTATTATTTTTTGGGGGGAATCTATAAATTTCCTTTGTAATTGTTGCTCTTTTATTCTTTTGGTTCCTTATTATTTTTGGGGGGGAATCTATAAATTTTCTTTGTAATTGTTGCTCTTTTATTCTTTTGGTTCCTTATTATTTTTTGGGGGGAATCTATAAATTTCCTTTGAAATTGTTGCTCTTTTATTCTTTTGGTTCCTTATTATTTTTTGGGGGGAATCTATAAATTTCCTTTGAAATTGTTGCTCTTTTATTCTTTTGGTTCCTAATTATTTTTGGGGGGAATCTATAAATTTCCTTTGTAATTGTTGCTCTTTTATTCTTTTGGTTCCTTATTATTTTTGGGGGGGAATCTTTAATTTTTTTTGTAATTGTTGCTCTTTTATTCTTTTGGTCCCTTATTATTTTTTGGGGGGAATCTATAAATTTCCTTTGAAATTGTTGCTCTTTTATTCTTTTGGTTCCTTATTATTTTTTGGGGGGAATCTATAAATTTCCTTTGAAATTGTTGCTCTTTTATTTTTTTGGTTCCTTATTATTTTTTGGGGGGAATCTATAAATTTTCTTCGTAATTGTTGCTCTTTTATTCTTTTGGTTCCTTATTATTTTTTGGGGGGAATCTATAAATTTCCTTTGAAATTGTTGCTCTTTTATTCCTTTGGTTCCTTATTATTTTTTGGGGGGAATCTATAAATTTCCTTTGTAATTGTTGCTCTTTTATTCTTTTGGTTCCTTATTATTTTTTGGGGGGAATCTATAAATTTCCTTTGAAATTGTTGCTCTTTTATTCTTTTGGTTCCTTATTATTTTTTGGGGGGAATCTATAAATTTTCTTTGTAATTGTTGCTCTTTTATTCTTTTGGTTCCTTATTATTTTTTGGGGGGAATCTATAAATTTCCTTTGTAATTGTTGCTCTTTTATTCTTTTTGTTCCTTATTATTTTTTGGGGGGAATCTATAAATTTCCTTTGAAATTGTTGCTCTTTTATTCTTTTGGTTCCTTATTATTTTGGGGGGGGGAATCTATAAATTTCCTTTGAAGTTGTTGCTCTTTTATTCTTTTGGTTCCTTATTATTTTTTGGGGGGAATCTATAAATTTCCTTTGAAATTGTTGCTCTTTTATTCTTTTGGTTCCTTATTATTTTTGGGGGGGAATCTATAAATTTCCTTTGTAATTGTTGCTCTTTTATTCTTTTGGTTCCTTATTATTTTTTGGGGGGAATCTATAAATTTCCTTTGAAATTTTTGCTCTTTTATTCTTTTGGTTCCTAATTATTTTTGGGGGGAATCTATAAATTTCCTTTGTAATTGTTGCTCTTTTATTCTTTTGGTTCCTTTTTATTTTTTGGGGGGAATCTATAAATTTCCTTTGTAATTGTTGCTCTTTTATTCTTTTGGTTCCTTATTATTTTTTGGGGGGAATCTATAAATTTCCTGTTAAATTGTTGCTCTTTTATTCTTTTGGTTCCTTATTATTTTGGGGGGGAATCTATAAATTTCGTATGTAATGATTGCTCTTTTATTCTTTTGGTTCCTTATTATTTTTGGGGGGAATCTATAAATTTCCTTTGAAATTGTTGCTCTTTTATTCTTTTGGTTCCTTATTATTTTTTGGGGGGAATCTATAAATTTCCTTTGAAATTGTTGCTCTTTTATTCTTTAGGTTCTTTATTATTTTTGGGGGGGAATCTATAAATTTCCTTTGAAATTGTTGCTCTTTTATTCTTTTGGTTCCTTATTATTTTTTGGGGGGAATCTATAAATTTCCTTTGTAATTGTTGCTCTTTTATTCTTTTGGTTCCTTATTATTTTTTGGGGGGAATCTATAAATTTCCTTTGTAATTGTTGCTCTTTTATTCTTTTGGTTCCTTATTATTTTTGGGGGGGAATCTATAAATTTCCTTTGTAATTGTTGCTCTTTTATTCTTTTGGTTACTTATTATTTTTTTGGGGGAATCTATAAATTTCCTTTGTAATTGTTGCTCTTTTATTCTTTTGGTTCCTTATTATTTTTTGGGGGGAATCTGTAAATTTCCTTTGTAATTGTTGCTCTTTTATTCTTTTGGTTCCTTATTATTTTTGGGGGGGAATCTATAAATTTCTTTTGTAATTGTTGCTCTTTTATTCTTTTGGTTCCTTATTATTTTTGGGGGCATCTATAAATTTCCTTTGTAATTGTTGCTCTTTTATTCTTTTGGTTCCTTATTATTTTTGGGGGGAATCTATAAATTTCCTTTGAAATTGTTGCTCTTTTATTCTTTTGGTTCCTTATTATTTTTTGGGGGGAATCTATAAATTTTCTTTGTAATTGTTGCTCTTTTATTCTTTTGGTTCCTTATTATTTTTTGGGGGGAATCTATAAATTTCCTTTGAAATTGTTGCTCTTTTATTCTTTTGTTTCTTAATTATTTTTGGGGGGAATCTATAAATTTCCTTTGTAATTGTTGCTCTTTTATTCTTTTGGTTCCTTTTTAGTTTTTGGGGGGAATCTATAAATTTCCTTTGTAATTGTTGCTCTTTTATTCTTTTGGTTCCCTATTATTTTTTGGGGGGAATCTATAAATTTCCTTTGAAATTGTTGCTCTTTTATTCTTTTGGTTCCTAATTATTTTTGGGGGGAATCTATAAATTTCCTTTGTAATTGTTGCTCTTTTATTCTTTTGGTTCCTTATTATTTTTGGGGGGAATCTATAAATTTCCTTTGAAATTGTTGCTCTTTTATTCTTTTGGTTCCTTATTATTTTTTTGGGGGAATCTATAAATTTCCTTTGTAATTGTTGCTCTTTTATTCTTTTGGTTCCTTATTATTTTTTGGGGGGAATCTATAAATTTCCTTTGTAATTGTTGCTCTTTTATTCTTTTGGTTCCTTATTATTTTTTGGGGGGAATCTATAAATTTCCTTTGTAATTGTTGCTCTTTTATTCTTTTGGTTCCTTATTATTTTTTGGGGGGAATCTATAAATTTCCTTTGTAATTGTTGCTCTTTTATTCTTTTGGTTCCTTATTATTTTTGGGGGGGAATCTATAAATTTCCTTTGTAATTGTTGCTCTTTTATTCTTTTGGTTCCTTATTATTTTGGGGGGGAATCTATAAATTTCCTTTGTAATTGTTGCTCTTTTATTCTTTTGGTTCCTTATTTTTTTTGGGGGAATCTATAAATTTCCTTTGTAATTGTTGCTCTTTTATTCTTTTGGTTCCTTATTATTTTTGGGGGGAATCTATAAATTTCCTTTGTAATTGTTGCTCTTTTATTCTTTTGGTTCCTTATTATTATTGGGGGGAATCTATAAATTTCCTCATTAATGGTAACACTTTTGTCCTCTTGGTTCCTTATATTTCTGGAGGGAGTATATAAATTTCCTCCGACGGTTAGCTGTGACATTGCTTCCCATAATTTTGTATCATGGAGCTAATATTTTCATTGAAAGTGATGCGTTACTAAGATTGAAAAGCAACACTTGTATTTTTTTCTTTCCTGCAATTTAATGGTGGAAATAGATAGAGCCCATAGTCTCCTGTGCATCATGAGTAAGTTGCTGGAATCTGTGTTAAATACAGAAGTAATCAACCATCTCAATAAAAATAACCTTCTTAGTGACACTCAATATGGTTTCCGTTCTGCTAGATCTACAGCAGATGTGCTTACAGTTATATCTCATAGGATTAGCAAATCTCTCGACGGAGGCAACCTTTCTAGGGCAATTGCTCTTGACATATCTAAGGCCTTTGATAGGGTATGGCATAAAGGTTTACTTCATAAGATCTCTAGCTATGGTATAGCTGGAAATGTCTTCTCAATTATTAAATCATTTCTTTCTGATAGGTTCATAAGAGTAGTAGTTGAGGGGCAAAAATCAGAAGCCCACAGTATTAATGCCGGTGTCCCTCAGGGTCCATCCTGGGCCCAACTCTTTTCCTGATCTACATTAATGATCTTCCAAATCACATCCTTATATCATTTGTAGACATTTATGCTGACGACACTAACATTTATGGTAGCACATCTAAGACAGTAAACGACCAAGTTCTCTCCAATTCTCTCTCCTCTGATCTTGAGCATGTAGTACAATGGGGAAAGGAGTGGCTGGTTACTTTTAATGCATCTAAAACCAAGCTTCTCTCTTTACATGATCAACATTCTGATCCCCATCTGACATCAATTGAAATGAATGGCTCTCGTCTTCAGGAGGCCTCAAGTTTTGACAAGCTTCTGGGCTTGACTATTACTCCTGATCTTAAATGGAACACGTACATCAAATCTGTTGCCAAGGCCGCTGGAAAAATGGTGGGATCTTTCTATCGATCCAGTAGATATCTCACTGCTGATGCTATTCTCTATTTATATAAGAGCCAGGTACGTCCAAGGATGGAATACTGTTGCCACATCTGGGCAGGAGCTGCTAGAAAGGACTTGTCCTGCCTTGATAGAGTTCAAAATAGACTTCGTAGCCTCGTAGGAGATGTCCTTTTCTCTTCCTTGCAACCTCTATCTCACAGAAGAGATGTTGCGAATTTGTCTCTGATGTATCGTTATTTTCATGGAAAGTGTTCGACTGAGCTTCAATCTATGGTCCCCCCTCGCAAAACTTTCACAAGAAACACTCGTCTAGCTGTAAACACTATCAATAATTCCCCCCACTCTTTATCTGTGCCTAAACCTAAACGTAGATTCCATGAACAAAGCTTTTTTATTAGAACTGCACACCTGTGGAATTGTCTTCCGTTTTCCTGCTTTCCGGCTGACTACAATATGGTTGTCTTCAAGTCTAACGTAAATAAGTTCTTGATGAGCCGTTCCATATAAGTTGTCGGATTTGACAAATTTTCATTACTAGTGATTATTATATTGTCCAATTTCTACTGTACACTCTTTAACCCTTATCCTTGAGTGGCCTCTTGGCCTTGATAATGTGGTGATACCTATGAAACAAAAAGAAAAAGTCCAATGTGAACAAGTTCTAATTGAATCGTCCCCTAAGTAATCCAAGTTACAAAATTCCCACTGTTTACTATGCTAAAATCACAATGACTAACGTATACCTATTAACCCTTATCCTTGAGTGGCCTCTGGGCCTTGATAAGTGGTGACACCCATGTAAAAAAAAAAAAAGTTATAAAAACCGGATTATTATAATTTTTTTAATAAGTTTTCGATTATGATTTTATTTTATTGTGTTTGCTATATTGAAGCATAAAATTAATTAAAAAAAAAAAATATTTTTACTCGTAAAAAAAGTTTTCATCAATGCTATGAAAAGTTTAAAATTCAGCTAAATTTGAAAGTTAAATAAATTAATTGTAAAAATCCTTAGAAAGATAAATATTAGTTTTTTGTAACAATTTTAAAGATAATTAGTCAAGTAAAATCTTAATATACTGAAATAAAAAGAAAAAACACACTTTTTTTTTTTACTAAAAACAATACTTAATTATCTTAAAAAAATGTTTAATAATAAAAACTGGTATTCGCTCTTTTAAAACAAGCGATAACTGACGCGCAGGATTTCTATGAAAGCTCAGAATGTTAAAAGTTCAGTTTTATTTTTAAATTAATAGAGGAATTGAAATATGATTATATCTTATCTCGGCATTGTTTCCAGTCGTCCTAGACTTCTTGCCACTGAACCCAAGCAGTGCCGATTCAGGAGAGGTGTGGTTGTTATTGCGCAACCCCTGTAACACAATAATACGCACAGTTACCCCTAGAGGGGTTATTCTTTATCTTTCAAGACTGAACGGAGGCATTCAGTCATTTATTATATCGTGATCTTTGTATTTCTGAAGATGATAAAAATATTTATTAATTTTGTTGCAATAAATGAAATGCTTATTTAATTTTGTAATTAAGATTTTATTTTTATCCATAAAGATTGATATTTAACTTGGTACTAGTTTTAAATGCGTCGACATTTTTAACGATAGAAAACAGAATTTTGATTAAAATGGTACCAAATTCAGTAATATTCTGAGTTCTGAAAATATTGATGAAGTCGGTTCATCAATGCTTTCCTTAGAATTTTAAGTGAAATGTTTGCAAAATTTCAATTTATTTTATTTTTTACATGAGTTGATTTATTGTGAAATGTGTCATGACGACAAATTTAATTAATCCATTTTAAATAAAAGTAAACTTGCATTGCATGTGTACAAAACGTTTATTCAATTCACTTATTACAATTGAATCATTGAAAAAATAATATGCTAAGAATATTAATTACGAAATATTATATGGCTTTTGGGATGCAAATTCTCTCTGTTTGTTTGTATTTTTTTTCCAATGTTGGCCATCCATACTTCTTCAAATTAATCGTTAACAGAAATAATCCCATATTTATTATGATGCTAACATGATTGGTCCTGGATATGACCTTAAACTATATCCGATGGTGAGGCCCCAGCTTGCGGGCTTTGGGGAGTGTGGAACCACCCTTTAATTGCCATTGCTCCCAGGTCGACTCTGACCCGGAGTGGTAATACCTTTTAGGGTCCCAACTATGGGTTACATAGAAACCGACTTGAAAAAAAAAAATATTCTATTAAAAAAATTTTCTTCAAAATTTTTGGATTCGGCATTAAATAACCTGAAAACGGTTGATATGCCGTAAAACAAAAACAACCAACCAACCAACCAACCAACCAACCAACCTAACATGATTATCCGGTGTTGATCGGGACATGTATAGCAAAATAAGTGTTTACAAAATATGTGCAACGTCATTAGTATTTCTATGCAAAGGAACCTTCTAAACATTCATTTCTCCTAATATTTAATGAAGCTCTGGAGATCGTTTTGTAGAACACTCCACGTTAGTCCACCAATTAGGGCGTGGCTTTGAATATTAAGGCTGCATCATGATAAACAACAAGAGATGTTACACCCTTTTTTCAAAGATGAATTTGTTTTTGTCAGAGGATGCAATCTCAGCAGAATAGAGGGATGGGGAAGAATTCATAGTTCGTGCATCTGATCTCGTGACATGCGCATTGTGTACCGTTTTCTTTCAGGACGAAGATGGCGTTGCTAATTTTGCCCTGCCCCTTGATTTTGATAGCTTCTCTGAATTTCCTCAAAAGTGAAGCATAGTTAGTTCCTTTAACTGTCGTATCCTTTACTAGGAAATCTGTCTTCACTATTCCGCCTTAGTCCGAGAAGATTGTAAGCATGACATTGTCAGTAGAGATCTGCCCCATTGCCTTGTTTGGAGGTGGTGAACCGAACTGCATCCACTGCACTGACTTGACTTTTGTCTCTGGATCTTAATGATCAATCCAGATTTCATTCTATGAAATCAGTTTTTTTGAACAATACTCATCTTTTTGAACAACAATACTCATCTTTTTGTTTCACGAAAGGTGTCAGCAACCTGGGAATCCATCTAGCAAACACCTTATGTATATGCAAATGATCATGATTCAACAGACTCTGTACTAATTTATTAATCTATTGGCAAAATTACGCGTCGATCTTCCGCAATGACTACCCCAGCTTGATTGCCAGATGCCTTTTCAATGGTAGAAGAGGGATAACCAAGTTTGAAAGCTTTTTTTCACAGATTTCCAGCCACGTTTGAATTCACGATGCCAGCATTTACAAGGTCATGTAATTGAGCCTCATTACTATGTGTTTCTTTCGTTTCATCTCCTGTGGTGCGCGCCATTTTAAGTACAAAAACTGAATCACTGCGTAACACTCAACAGATACCATTTCACATCTTAATCAGTTCAAACATCTGTAAATCAAAAGCGAAAATTAGTTCAGAACTGCAATTTACCATATAACCAATAGAGATATAAATCATTGCGCATGCAAAAGAATTCATTATGGTTATTACTGATTGAACGTCTCTTCTAAACTAAAAATTACTTCAAGCTTAAGTTCAGATTAGAGTAAAAAATTCTTCGGTTCATATTACCAAAAATACATCATAGAATGCTCTTAGATCCTTGATAGATCCAAGTGTCTTTCGTTAAATAACTTCAAAAATCGTTAATATTAGGTTGTTGCAAAAATAATGTTTTTATATATGTAAAACGTCAAAAAACGACATTATTTTTAACCAACTAATAACACCTTCAGTTTGTTTAGTGAAGTTCGTTAATGTTTGTTAGTCTCGTGAGATTTCGGTGAAGCTTGAAATTGATGACGTAAGTACTGGCAATGTTTTGGATACCTATTCCGAAAACGTACCTGTTTATTATGGATATATTGTGTCTCATTCAGTAGGGAATCCAATTGATAATGTTGGCAATTGATTAAAAACAAACAAGGATCAATGTGTCGTCCGCAATCTTGTTGTTTTGTAATATTGATCGTAAAATGTTTGTAAAGGAATTAATTGTCAACCCATTATAATTGGAACTTCTTAACTATAAAGAATTGTTTTGGTTTTTTTAATCTGGAAATGCCTTTTTAAACATTTTTGTAGATAAATTAAGCACGTTTGGTGCCAACAAACAGACTCAGCTGCATCAATTTCACGAAGTCAATTAAAAAATAAATCTATAGAATTAAAGAATAACTGTTACCATGTGTATCTATCGTAGCATAAGGATAGAATTAGCGATGTGCTTACAGTATCGGAATCTGCGAAACAATAAAATATTTAAGCTTTGAATTTTTGAGATGAGGATTGATGATATTACTTGTATTGATCGGAATATTGTTCTCATCTTGAGTGTTTTTTGTGCAACGTTTTGGTCGGATTGCCCTTCTACTGTCTTCTGTTGATTGTTGTTTGGAAAAGAAAGGAAGAATATTACTGGCTCTGGAGAGATTTTCGTATTCTGTGCCAACCAAATCTTTCACACGTACGAAACCACCGCCAAAAAACAGACTAACTCCACCGGACTTTTAAAAGAGTAAAAAATGTTCGTTGACGAGAGGGTTAGTTAATTAGAGGTGTATATATATATATATATATATATATATATATATATATATATATATATATATATATATATATACATATAATAATTTCTATATTTAAAAAGAAATAAATATGCTGATCTCCCTCCACCTCTTAATATATATATATATATATATATATATATATATATATATATATATATATATATATATATATATATATATATATACTAGCATTTCAGCCCGGCGTTGCCCGGGTGTTTGGAGGTGTATGCTGAGCAAAAAAAAAAAAAAAGAGTAATTTATTTTTAATTTGACCCCTATTATGACCCCTTAACATTTATAGTTTCGGGCTCAAATCACTTTATTAAATTAGATCCAGGTTCAAGGAACCTATATCTAAAATTTCAAGTGTCTAGACCCAAAATTGTCGGAGGAGTTTGGTAGAGTTCTTAAAGGTCAAATCGTTGAAATTTGACCCCTTAACAGCCAAATTTCTGGCTGACACCCGTCACATCGATTTTCCCAAATCTCAGTACCCGGTATTTCAAATTTCGAGTCTATAGACTAAAAATTGACAGAGTTATTGCGTAGGGAAATGTACACAGACAGACAGACAGACAGACGGACAGACACGTTCACTTTTATATATATATATATATATATATATATATATATATATATATATATATATATATATATATATGTGTATGTATGAAACGAGGAGACGGAAATCAGCATATTTCTTTCCATTTACGTAACAAAAATCTCTCAAACGGACAACATCGAACATTGAAAAGGGGGGTCCTCAGTTTTGGATTAAAGTTCGCGACCGTGTTTTATTACAAGACCAAAGCAGATGTTTATTTTTATACCCTGTCATGACTGTTGAAAAATATATAAGCGAGACAAAACGTAACCTCGATAAGAGAATATATGAACACAAAAGTAAAAACTATTAAAACCCTAAACGCCATTTTTACCCTCATTATAACGCATGGCCACCAGTTTGACTTTGAGAATGCAACTATCTTAAAAACGATAACAAATCAGTACGTGGTTTAATTGAATGCGCTCTATTCTTCCATTTCTCCAATTTAATAAAACAAAATAAGAAGATTTCTTTTACATCTCTCCATATCTATTCAAAACAATCATTCAAGAAAATACTTAAGACAACGGTTAAAATCAATAATTTAAAAACAATTAAGTCTTGTATATAATGTATGTACGTATAAATAATTTCTATATTTAAAAAGAAATAAATATGCTGATCTCCCGCCACCTCTTAATATATATATATATATATATATATATATATATATATATATATATATATATATATATATATATATTGTTAAGTTACAATGCACAAGTGAGAGAATTTATATATATATATACATATATATATCCTAGTATGGATGAAAGGCGGAATGTTCTGTGTAGCTTAATCGCCATATATATTTTATAACTTACAGTATATATATAATATATATATATATATATATATACATATATATATACACACCTAATTAACTAAACTATATATATATATATATATATATATATATATATATATATGGGAAAATGTCCTTCTTAAATTAAATTTCACCTTTTATTTATACCAATCTTTACATTTATAAAGCTTGATGTAACTACAGAGCATATACACATAAATAACAAAAAGTCTATTTTCCAAATTTCCAAATGTTGTCCATCTTACCGTTTCTCAAGAATTAAACATTTTAATATGCTGAAAGCAACTTACCTTACCTTTGCTTTCATTTATTTGTTTTTGGACAATTTTTTCGAATCTGTGTATAGTAACCCCCCCCCATCAACCAAATATTAATTACTAACTCACATTTTTGTATACAGAAAACAACAACAACAAAAAACATTTAGCGTTTCAACATTTTTGCTACGTTCGGCTTCATCCACTGATTGTTGGTCGAGTCTAAACCATGAATGATTGACAGAAACTCTCGAGAATCCAGATCAAATTTTGCAAGAGTACCCTTTTTTTTCATTTTCGCCTTCTTTTTCACTTTTTGGAGTGGATTGCTGTACTAAGAATATAAGAAACATGCATTTTTCTCTTTTTATTAAATTTTACAGTGCACCAAATTGAGCCACTGCAACGCGTGGCAGGGTACAGCTAGTATATATATATATATATATATATATATATATATATATATATATACACTTTGGACAACGGTTAAAATCAATAATTTTAAAATTAAGTCTTATATTTATAGTATATATGCATGTATAACTTCTATATTTAAATAGAAATAAATATGCGGTAACCTCCACATTTTAATATATATATATATATATATATATATATATATATATATATATATATATATATATATATATACCCCTAATTAACTAAACTTCTTGTGAACGCACATTTTTTACTCTTGAAACAGCCTGCATTAAACGGCCAAAACGTCGTCAAGTTTTTAGGTTTCTCCACCTCTGCTTTTAATTTATATATATATATATATATATATATATATATATATATATATATATATATATATATATATATATATATATAACCGTTTAATTTATATATATATACATATAACCGTTTAATTTATATATATATATGTATATAACCGTTTTATCTGCTTAGTTACACATGTTTCGGTTACCGAACTGTATCAACGATCCAATAACTTCATCGGACTTTTGCATTACATACAACGGTAATAAAAAATATACATATATTGGCTCTGTAGTACTATTGAGTACTTTCTTCAGTTTTTTACTAATTACCATGTTTGCTATATATATATATATATATACATTATATATATATACATTATATATACATTATATATATATATATATATATATATATATATATATATATATACTAGCTGTACCCTGCCACGCGTTGCTGTGGCTCAAATTGGCGCAATGGAAAAAGTTCCAAAATGATAAAAAACATGTTTCTTATAGGTTTAATTTTCCATTTTGCATGGGTACACAGTTTTTGTTGTTCCATTTTCTTAGCTGATATAGAGATTTTCCGGTTTGGTGACTCTTGAATACGTTACATAAATTGTCCATGTGAAAAAACAGTCAGTGTGTAACTGTAAGGCCCACAATTGTAAAGATTGTTCCTTGTGCTTTGTTGATGGTTATTGCAAATTACAATAAAATTGGAAAGTTCAATTTCCTAAAGTGTAATGATGTATCCGGTGGAATCATAGGAATGCATGGAATGAAGATATATTCATCTGTGAAAGGTCCTGTTAAGATTGTTGTTTCTATGATATTGTTTGTTAATTTTTTTACTGCAAGCTATGTGCCATTGCAAATGTTGGATTGGTTTATATTTCACAACATGATAATTAGTACACCAAATTTCAGTTGCAATACATGCGGTGGCATCCCTGACAAATATAGCTGTTGGATAACTAACCACTTTATCTGCTTTCACAACAGTGTCGATGGATTTGTATTTGACTACCTCACTTGGAATTTTACATTGAATAATAGCGTTAAGTTCATGGGCATCTTTGTATTGACCTGCAAGAATAGCTCATTCACTCAGTCAAATGGAATTCTTATAATTTGAATATCTGCAAAAACCTTTTAAACTAACTATTCTTTTGATGAAATAAAATTACAGAAATTACAGAAGTTAAAAGTCAAAGAATTTTGCCCTTAACTTTGATCAGCTGGCACTTTTTCGTACCCAGTTTCCCACAAGTGATGCAAAAGTTTTTGTGCGGATCGAACAGTCGGCAACGGGACATGTGTATTTTGAGTTAAGTTTAATGTCTTCACATGGAACAAAAAAGTAGAGTATTTGAGGCAAGCATTTATTTCATCTGCTGGTGTTGATTGAAGAATAACAGGTAACATTTGTCTGAAATCTCCTGCAAGCAATATTACTGCATTCCCAAATGGTCTGACATTGCCACGCAAATCTTGCAAGGATCGACCAAAAGCCTCAAGTGATTTTTTGCGTACCATTGTGCATTCACCCTAAACAATAAGTTTGCATTTCTGTAATATTTTTCCCCATATTGAATGTTTTGGAGATGTCGAACACGAGATTTTTGAAAAATTGAATGTTTTAAAGTAGAATAAATAATTCTTCTACTTGGCAGCAAGATCGCAGGTATTCCTCATGCAGCAAGGGCTAATGCTATGTCATTTTGTTACCAAGTGGCTGCCAAAATCAATTTAATTAGAAAGGTTTTACCAGTTACTTCTGGTGCTGTTCAAGGTAGCAATAATTTCCAAATAACTTCTATTCTCACAGTCAGTAAATTAGGTGACTAAAATAGGATTTATCTATGTTTTGACAATGCCTTATTCACTGTAATTAATTTAGGAGACTAAAATAGGATGAGGGATTAGAGATGGACAGATAGAGAGGAAGATATATAGATAGAAAAGAGAAAGTGAGAGGAAAATAGAGAAAGAGAAGGAGATAGAGAGATAAAGGGATTGATAGATAAACAGAGAGAGGGGAGAGTTAGAAACAGAGAGGGATGAGACAGAGGAAAGGAGAGAGATAGAGGGAGTTAGAGCGAGAAAGGGGCTCAAAGAGAGATGGAGAGGGTGATATAGAGAGAAAGATAGATTGAGAGAGGGAAAGGGAGAGATGGATAGAGAGAGATATTAAGAGAGGAAGAGAGAGGAGGAGAGAAACAGAAGGTGAACTACACTTCACCGTTTGTTTCCTCGTTCAGTAGAGAAGAAATCTTTCGGGACTGAGGCAATTTTAATGTTTTGTTATTATCCAGAGTACCCCTTTTTTTTGGGGGGGGGTGCAGATTTTCATCACATTAGAAACCGACCGGGATATCTGTACTTTCACTTAACAAATTAATAAAAGAAAAACATATTGTAAAATTTGAATTTAACATGAAAATACTATTTTAAAAAATAGCACTATAACATAAGTTCATAAGTGCCACTTTAGGTACTCCTTGGGCGTTGAGTTCCATGGCGACCAGCATAATTATTTAATGGTCGCTCCCTTAGCCACCCCTAGTCAAGGCTAATGCATGCGCACGTAACATTTTTTTATTTACTGACGTTGGCTTAGTAACTAAACGAGTTATCGATAATTTCGTAACCCTTAAACGCATGCCGGAAGATTTAAATTGGTTCATTATTGTTGTAATGAAAAAAAAGTTTCATTCAACACAAAACCAAAAAACACATATTAATGATAAATGATTTATTATTTTATTCATTGAAATTTACTAATTTTTAAATAAAAAAGTAAAAAAAAAGTTAATAAAAAATAGTTGCTTATGTGCGCATAAAAAACTTTTTTTTTTTTTTTAGATTAGGTCCACCTTGGAATCACCCCCAACCTCCAAATCTTAAGAACAGCTTCCGGAATAAACACCACTTTTGGAGGGGGGGGGGCTATTTGCAAAATTTAACTGATATTTGTTGTCAGCATACCCACCCGAAAATACTATTAAAAAAAGGAGGGGTTCAGTGCCCGTGGCAGAGAAGTAGATTTATTTATCAATAAAAGCTGCGGAGAAGTAAATTTATTCATCAATAAAAGTCGTCATTTAAAAAAGAAAATTGTGGAGGTGGACCTAAATGTAAATATTTGCCCAAAAAATTATCCCGAAGTTTATTTCAAAAACGTTTTGTTTTCGCACTATTCAACAATTTGTTCATCCGCGCATGTAAATTAAAAAAAAAATTGTAAAATGAGAAGTTATCAGTAAATGATTTAGCTTTTTTTAATTAATTAATTTTTTTTTTTACATTAGGTCCACCTCCACAAATATAAAGAACGGCTTTCAGAATAAACACCCTCAACCTCTCCATGTTAACAACGGATTTCGGAATAAACACCATTTGGGGGGGTATTAAAAAAAGTCGATAAAAGTCGTCATTTAAAAAGAAATTTTAAATCAAATGTTTGTAAAAGTGAGAAATTATTAATAAATGTTTAGTAACATTTTTCGGTGCTAATGCAGAGAGTGATCCGCGCTATTTTTTAAATCGCGTGTGTTTTTTTTAAATTCCAACCAATCTTATATCGAAACACAAAAAAAAAAAAACTCAAAAAGCAAGCGACAAACCTTTTTTTTTTTGGCCTTATATAATAAAGAACAAATGTGTAAATTAAAAAATTTGGAAGATAAAGAAATGGATTATGTTTTTTTTTACTTACTAAACAGAAAATGAAATCTTTCGTCAATTCGTGGGTGTGAAATGAATCGAACCGGAAGTTCAGTTTCATCAACAGAACAGATTCGCACCACGGTTAAAAAATATATTTATTTTATTTAATATTTTAATAATTCGCGAGGTAAATTTATTTTAATAACATAAAAACATGCCTCGACTATAAAGATGGGTTGTCTGAAAATTTCAAATAAATTGGTAACGTAGAAATATGGTTTTATTCGTTTGGAACGAATCAAATTTACATTTATATATATATAGATATATAGCTGAGTCAACGTAATCATAGCGACAGGGCGAACAACGCAGCCGCACAACGAATGAAAACATCGCAAGGAGGACAAAGTATAAGAGACAACCTATATATATATATATATATATATATATATATATATATATATATATATATATATATATTATCTTTTCATATCACATTATGAGAACATTTTGTTCTGTCCGCCATGGCTGAATGTCTTAAGTAATTCGCAATTGTATTTTTAGTATCGCCCGCACTGGAGATTGAACCTTCAACCACCAGAAGAAGGTAACTTAGAACTGAACTTATATTTAGCATTTTATCTGTTACGCCACGAGTCCTTGAAGAAGCTCGGAAGTTATATCGACCGACACATCATGCGAATAACACTTAAGAAGAGTCTGAATAATCCAAATAATCCAAATTATCAAACGCGATTTCAAAGATTCAGAAACAATTCGTATTTATCATGTGCATTAATTTTCATATAAACATGAAAAATATTAATTACTACTTATATATAGATATCGTAGATCAGTAATAAGGAGGAAACAGTAGCTTAGTGGTTAACAAAACTGACCGTGAACTTTGCGTGGCAAGTTCGAATCTATTTCGTCCCACAGAAACCCTTTCACGTAAGAAAGTTTGCAACGTTTGATTTGTCACTCCCATAATTACCCGATGTATTTCTAGAAATAATTCTAACTAGAAAGATATTGGGGAAACGAATACCAACATACGGAATTATTGAATGTTGCCCAATAACATGACAACAGAAGCAACATGTGAGGTACAGGTATCACATCACTGATGTTGCTTCAGGGTAGAAGAGAGATGACAGAAAAGAATTGTTATCACACGTGGCAGCATGGTCCCGAACAATTTTTGTCCACGCAACTCGACACTAATTTGAACAATCCCATTAATTTAAATCTGAACACCATTGACGATTCGACATGATACGATCCCGAACAACTCAGTCAATTCGACGATTCGACACAACGCCGCAAGATCCCGAACAACCCTGTCGATTTGAACTCTAACATCTAGGTAGGCCCGACACGACACAATCCCGAATAAGCACATCAATTCGAAGGATCCTGAACAACTCCGTCGATTCGAACCTGATCACCTTCGACAATTCGACACGACACGATCCTTCGCCGATTCGAACCCGTACACGTCTGACAATTCGACATGACATGATCCCGAACAATTCCAAACAACTCTATCAATTCGAACCCGAATACCTCGATATGACGCGATCTCAAATAACTCCATCGATTCAAGCTTGAACATCTCCATCGATTCAACACGGACAAAATGACTCAATACGACACGTTACCAGAACAACCGTCGCAGTTCCTCTCCGAATGACTCTGGTATCGGCTTTTTTATAGCCCTTGGACGAACACATATTCGCCGTAGGCCCGACTACAATTCTTGAGCATACCATTCTTGAGAGCTATTGCGCTTTAACAAAAAAATGTCGAAATACAAAATAAAGTAATTTCTGTATGTAAAAAATGTATGGGTAATTTTCTGATGCAGTTTTTATTTTTACTTTCGATTTACTATTTTTTAAATAACGTTTTTTGCACATAATCAAATCCAAGCCTAAATCAGACTGAAACATCAGAAACAGCTGCATCAAAATAATTACTCCTACGAAACTAGAAGTTATTAGTCGCATATCTGCTTAAGTTCGAATACTCAACGTTTTCGACCGCTATTTAAGATACAAATGATAACCTGAACAATTTGATCACTCGTCTATGTATCGCTACATCACATACCTCCCAAAAGTTGGTATTAGAAAAAGTGGTTATGGAGGGCCTTAAACAATGAACAAGGAGTAATAGTTTAACATAGTGCGAATAGCTACATACAAATTCTTTATTTTGTGTGTAACGCTTATATTCGAAGGACTGTCGTTTAATTGTGACGAACTTCCATTTCTTGTAATAAATAATTTTACCACGAATTCATTTTTTTGTTTCGGTTTCGATTATAGCTGATGATGCCATCTATTTATTCATAAATAATTTTATCAAGAATTGTTAATAAGTTTTGGTTTCGATTTCGATTATAGCTGAAGGAACTGAAGATATATATATATATATATATAGTAGAAATGGTAATTAATAAAAACCTGAAGAAAGTGCTCAATACTGTTGTAGAGCAAATATGCGTTTTATTTTTTATTACCGTATCTTTCTGTTAAGTTGCATTATTGTTTCAGCTACCCGACCGTTTTTTTTACCGTCTGTAGCATCCTCAGACTTTTCTGTAAAAGTCTGAGGATGCTACAGACGGTAAAAAAAAAACGGTCGGGTAGCTGAAACAATAATGCAACTTAACAGAAAGATACGGTAATAAAAAATAAAACGTATATATATATATATATATATATATATATATATATATATATATATATATATGTGTGTGTGATTTCATAAGTTTTAGTTTCGGTTTCGATTAAACCTGATACACCAAAGCTATATGCTTATATTTTTTTATATTTGAAATCGCAACTTTATAACATATAAGAATCGATAGAACATTAAATCTATAATAATATATACGAAATCTGCAAGAATTAAACTATCATTTGTAAGCGTACTTTACGACCGGGATATACCAGACGTCCCTGCTTGCTTAAATAAATACTTTTGCAGTTTTAACAAAAGATCTACAATAATATCAGAACACCTCCATTTACGCTGAACATCTGCTGAATGCCAACATCAATATATTACATTTGAATGTGTTCCCTGTATAGTATATATAAACACATATACCTAACTTTATAACTGATGGCGATCTTCTGTCACACGAGACAATGGTTTTCTGCATCTCATGCACTGCAGCATCTGCTGCAGTGCATGAGATGAGAAAGTTAAATACATATTTACATGTCTTCAGATATACTTCAGTTGGAGATATTCCGGCGGGTGGCGTGTTGCATGT
This sequence comes from Euprymna scolopes, assembly GCF_053919585.1. Lineage (NCBI taxonomy): Eukaryota > Metazoa > Mollusca > Cephalopoda > Sepiida > Sepiolidae > Euprymna > Euprymna scolopes. Next base: position 2,936,526 of record NC_136486.1, read on the forward strand.
CTTACTGGAGGTAACATAGGCGTCTTGCCTATTTGGCGGTCGTTCCGAACTCTCCCAGTATTAGTGTTTGATATCGTTATATATCTCACTCACCCGCCTATGTTAATTAGTGGGCGTCTCCACCCCCCAAGATTTGAAGTCGTATAGATTTCAATATATTTTCCTCTTGGGGTTCATTATAATTGGTTCTGTAAACCTTCTTTTCCTTCCCGATCTTCTCGGTTTAGACATGATTTGTGGTGGTTCGATACCAAACACTTGGTATAGTATATCAATTGAACCTTCCTTTTCATCAGGTTTGTCATGTTCGTTGTCTTTTATATGACGTTTTCTCAATTGATTTTGATGTCTTTTGTGTATCCCTTATGAACCTTTTATCATGTAGACCAAGTCGCCGATACGTTTATCTACCGTACAAAACTCCCAATATGAAATATTATTTTTCATACATTTAAAATATACACGATCACCAGGTTTAAACCTTTTACGTGATGTGTGCGTAGCTTTGATATTAATTTATCAAATGGTGATTTTATTTTTCTAGCAGACATTAATTCTGCTGGCGATAATGTCGACGGTGTATTCGGGTTCTTAGTTATCCTGTATATTTGCAGGAATTGTTGTAATGCTTTATCCGTCGGGGTCCCTATTGATTTTCTAAGTGCACGCTTTATCGTGTCTACGAACCTTTCCGCTAATCCATTTGATCAAGGGTGGAACGGTGGTGTAGTTATATGTTTTACCTGAAAAGTGTAACAAAAGTCCTTGAAATCACTTGATGTAAATTGTGTTCCGTTATCTGTGACTATAATGCCTGGCACACCAAAACGTTTAAATATTTCATGCAGAAAACTTATTGTGTTATTTGTCGTCGGGTTCTTAAAAGCTTTACTTCAGGCCATCTAGAAAACTATCTACTACGATAAGGTAGTTTTGTCATTCGTCGGTCCAGCAAAGTCTATATGAATGCGAGACCATGGATGGTCAGTTTTTTTCCAAGGTTTATGGACTATCGGTGGTGCCTTTGCGGCTAACGCACAACATTTACACCTGTTTACTGTTAGTGCAATATCCACATCCATGTTACGCCAGTAAACGTAACTCCGCATAAGTGCCTCCATCCTATTTATACCCGGGTGTCCTTTATGAAAATCACGTAAGATATTTTTCTGCAAGATTTTCGGGATAACAACTCTTTCACTATATAACAAAATATCATTGCATACGGAAAATATGCTTTGCGTTCTTTTCATCATTTTCACTTATTTTTTTCTTTGTCTGTGATGACATCGTCATTTTCAGCCTCCCTTTTTATATCGGTTAACGTGACTGGTAATTCTTTTATTATATTCGCCACCATGTTTTTTCCTCATAATTGGAACGTATAGCTGCAATTACTGACTCTTCAAGGGTTTCCTCCATTTTCGGTATAAGCCTTGACAGTCCATCCGCATGACCTATTTTTTTCGAATCCAGCAAGATCGTACCCCAACGGAGTAGGCGATTTGCCCTATATACTGGCAAGCCCTTTTTTGAGCCGAAGATTGTTACTAGTGGCTTGTGATCTGTTTCCAGTATAAAGTGTCTCCCGTACAGGTAACGGTGGAATTTCGTCACCGCAAAAATAATGCTTAATCCCTCTTTTTCTATTTGAGAGTAAGCCTTTACTGCCGGAAGTAGTGTCATTGAGGCGTGAGCTATAGGTTTCTTCGATCCATCTGGCAGGATATGCTGTATACATGCTTCTATACCATACGATCTCGCGTCGCTCGCAACACTTATTTCTAATATTGGGTCGTAATAGGTTAAAAATAGATCGGACGTCAGCGTCTTTTTAATTTTCTCAAATGCGTCTTGACATTCTTTTGTCCATATCCATGGCGTTTCTTTCTTTTATAACTCGTTAAGTGGAGCTCTTAGGTCGTGCATTCCTTTGATAAATACTTGGTAGTAGTTTGCGAGACCTAAGAAACTCTGTAGAGTCGTCACGTTATGTGGTGCCGGCATGTTTTTAATTGCTGTCGATCTTTCCGGGTCTGGACGTCGACCGTCTTTATTTATTATTTGCCCTAAATATTTGATTTCGTCTAAACAAAATTCGCATTTGTTTTCTTTCACCTTGAATCCGTATTCGTTTATTCTTGTGAATATTTCTTTTAGATGCTCTTGATGTTCACTTAAGTCTGCACAGACTCGAATTTGTTCCGACTTTTTTTTACGTACACCGTAGGGGCTGCCCAGATGCTAGTTTCGATTTTCGATAAGATGTCTGTTTTTTCGAGTCTATGTAGCTCGTTATTTATTTTGTCTAAACCAGCGAACGGTACGTCCCGTCATTTCTGAAACACCGGTGTCGCATCCTTTTTTAGCTCGAACGAAGCCTTAATTTTATTGCATCTTCCCAGTCCAGTAGTAAATATTTCTGGGAATTTATTTTTTAAAATCGTTTTTAATATTTTCTGATGTTGGGGTGCAACTGGTTATTTTTTCTACAAAAAGCGTTCATTGGTTTATCCCAAAGATTGAATTTTTCAATCCAGTCAATTTCCCAGTAAGTTCTCGCTTTCTTTAATTACGAAGATTTTCAATTTCTTCGTCGTGCCGTTTAAATCAATGGGCAGGATGACCTCTCCTTCGAATTTTATTTCGTCTCCTGTCACTGTTCGTGCACCTTTACTTGACATTTGAAGAGTCGGTTTACCGAGCTTTTTCCAAGTGTTGGCGTTTATTAACGACAAATCCGATCCGGAGTCAAGCTGAAATTTCACTTGTTTGTCGAAAATATTTACTGATACATATTTTCATAAATTATTTTTTCCTTTGTCGTTGGTTCTCATTTGGTGTACTCAATTTTTTGTTCTGCAGCAAACACTCTTATGTCTAACTTTATCGCAATTGTAGCACCTGATATTTTTGTAAGGACAATCCTTTTCCAAATGTTTTTCATCACATCTTCTGCAATTATTACCTGATACTGTCTTTTTATAATTCCTTTGATTATTATCGTAATTTCGTTTTCTGTAGTTATTATATTTTGAGTATTTTTTTGAATTTTGCCTAGTCTCAAAATTTCTTTGTCCTGAGATTCTTAAAGGTTTTTTAATCTTCCCAATGTACGCCACTCCTGCTTCTTCTATATCCCTGGAATCTTTTTTTAGTGATACTGGTCTTTGGCAATCTTCTGCTAATTTCTGCAATGTCAGGCCTTGTTCTGTCTCTAATTTTGAGAGAACGCGTCTTCGGATCTCTGAATTTTTGTCGATACTAGACCCTGTGCAAAGATTAAGCATTTGAAATCGTCCACCGTGAGTTCCGATAATTTTAATTTGTCGCCGTTTTTGTTTACTACTGACGCGTATGTCAGGTAGTCCTGCTCATCAGTTTTCTTAAGATTCATACATGACCATCTCTTGTGGAAAAGAGACATGTTCGATCCGAATAACTCCTTAAGAAGCTTTATGGTCTCAGCGAAGTCTAACTGATTCGTTCTCCTTGGCAATATGTAATCTACAAATTTGCAATGTTTACTGGTACCCAGCTTTCGAAGTAATAAACTTACTTTCTTTCCATTTTGGCCAGTTTTCGCAGTCTGTTTGGAAAATATCTTCATGCCTCTTGAAGTATGCATCAAAAGTTTTATCCTCTTCCGGTAGACATGTGAACACATCTATGCTGTTAACAATTGTTGTGTTGGAGAAGGTTGTATTACTTTCTTGTATGGAATTAGCTGTTAATCTTTCTAATAGTTCCCTCTGTTCAAGTTGCATCTGCGCGAAGCTTACTTACTGCCTTTCTAGGCATTTTATGAGTCGTTCATTTAGTCTTTCGTCTCTTTCTGCGTATAGCGTTTGCTATTCTTTTTGTAAGATCTGCTGATTCTGCATGAACTGTGTCGTTATTTTAGCAAAATCCATCCATCTTGTTTTTTTTTCAAAGATTAGAAAAATCAGTCTATTTTACTAATTCACTTTTTACAATAACTACGAACAACCGTTTTTAGGTTCGCATTTTTGTGTGTCAACCGAATTCTATCGATATATTATTTTTTGCGTTGACCCTTTCTTTTTCCCTTTTTCTATTGAGGGATAAAAAAATGTATTTTATTTTTTTATCTTAATCCGTTAAGTTTTGATTATGTACAAGAAAAAATCCTTTCTTGTTACAGCTGAAAAAAAATCACTTTTCTCCTTCAAGACAATTTGCATGAATTAGTTCACGGTGTACTAGTGAAAATGCCATTTTTTCTTTGACTTTCGTAGTCACTTTGAAATGGTTATTGGTATTTTGCTTTCAAGTATCGAGTGTTTGAATAACTCGTTCGTCAATTTCGTAGTTACTTTCGTTTGTTTTTCTTTTGTTTCGTTTTTTTTTTCGACCGTGATAACTTTCCGCGTAAATTATTTTTCGAATACTGTGGCTGTGTCTAACAGTAAATTCTCGAGTAAATCTTTTTCAAAATCCCGGATGTCACTGTTATGTTCAACAGTAGATTTTTTTCTTCGATTACGTTCTTTTTTTCTTTTCACTCTTTCTCGAGTAAGTTTTTCTCGTACACCACTGTTGAGTTTAGTAGTGGATTTTCCTGCGTAAGTCTTTTTTCGAATTCTCGACGCCACTGTTGTGTTTGATAGTGGATTTTATCATGCGTAAGTCTTTTTTTTTAATTCTCGACGCCGCTGTTGTGTTTTAATAGTGAATTTTATCCCGCGTAAGTCTTTTTTCGAATTCCCGTCGCCACTGTTCTGTCTGCACAAATAATTAACAAGAACACAGAAAGTAAAGGTATACAATAATATATTAGGAAGAAAAGTTATTACATATTTACATGTCTTCATATATACTTCAGTTGGAGATATTACGGCGGGTGGCGTGTTGCATGTCTTACTGGAGGTAACATAGGCGTCTTGCCTATTTGGCGGTCGTTCCGAACTCTCCCGGTATTGGTGATTGATACCTTTATATATCTCACCCGCCTATGTTAATTAGTGGGCGTCTCCACAACAGTATCTATGCTGATGACCACGCTGTATAACAGACATGACAGGAAAACAAATGAATACATATCTAGGGAAATGACAGAAACACTGGAGGATGACCTCCAATCTGTAGTGGAATGGGGACAAAAATGCATGGTCACATTCAATGAGGTTAAGAATAAACTCGTTTCCTTCAATAATTACAAGAAACCTTCTCTACCACTAATAGCAATGGACAAAGATTCATTAACTGAAAGTAGTTCTTTTAAACTCCTAGGCCTAACGTTTACAGGAAACATGAGTTGGAACAATTACATTGAGAGTATTGCCAGGACCACTGCGAGGAAGGTAGGCTCTCTCTACCGTGCTAGAAAGCTACTAATGCCCGAAAGTATCATGTACCTCTATAAGGCCACCATTCACCCATGCATGGAGTATTGTTGTCATATTTGAGCTGGAGCATCTGCTACTAGTCTCCTGCTCCTAGACAAGGTCCAAAAAAGAGTCGCTAACCTGATAGGCCCTGAACTGTCATCTAAGCTTCAGCCTCTGTCCCATCGACGAAATGTTGCATACCTCTGCGTGTTCTACAAGTATGTTAATGGTGAATGATCTGACGAACTGCAAGCACTTGTGTCCCCACGACGTAAATACCCTCGACAAACCGGACAAGCAGCTAAATCCCACCCCATCACAGTAGATATCCCTAGATATAAGAGAGTTTTCTACTCCAGTAGTTTCTTCCTCAGAACCGCTAGACTTTGGAATTCCCTTCCGGGTCCCTGCTTCCCCAACTTTATTCACATGAAGAAGTTCAAGTGTATCGTGAACTGACATCTTGCTGCCCAGCTCTTAACATAGTACCCCGGAAGCTTATGTCCCTGACAGTGGCCCCCTACATCAAAGTGGTAATGTGCCTTGTTTGGGTTGAACATGTAATAAACATATTTATTTTAAAACAAATTAATTACTAAAACAGATTAGTTCTCTCACAATAATTGATAGATACGCAATTTCCTCTTAATGGGTATCTATCTCTAATCCTATGCTTATTTATTTAGAAAAGAGAAACACTTTAAAGTAAGATACTCAATATTTTCACCCATGTGGGGGCGCAGAAATACCTGGTGAAGAGACCAGGTGCAGGGTTACATCTTCTGGTGTGATGCACTCGTAGATTTGGTCAGGTTATCCATCTAAGAGAAGAAGAATTCTGATATTAAAACTAGGGGAGAGAGGACTCCTCAGTCATGGTCGACAACCTTCCTAGAGCTTGTGACTCGAACGAATTCTCGGTTTTCAAATCTAAATTGCTTAAGGAGGAGATAGGCTCTGCCTATCACCGGCTTTCACACTCATATTTTGTCTATTAGCCAGGCGAAGAGGTAAAATACCAGGGACTCACCAGAGCCACTATGTGCTTAACCTTGTTTCCCGACTAGAACATAAATGCCGTTCCCTTATTCCATATTTTCAATTCCTCTCTTTCTCTCAAAAACTGATCAAATTAATAGTGCTTAGAGCGGCTGCTCTATCATCAGTTGTATCATATCGCGATAGTTGCAGTGCCATGTCGTACATGAAAAGGGACCATGCTGCTATCTCTGGTGGGCTTTCACGAGGCCATAAATTTACCCTCCCCAGCTATTGTACAAAGACAGCATGCATTCCGCCGGTTTGTACGTCATAAGTCAAATACAAATAGGCAAAAATTTGTAGATGCTAGAAATCATAAAAGAAAGAAATAGTGACAGCTAAAGAAGCTGAAATATTTAGGAAAGGAACGCGTGATTTCTGAAAAATCTGTGCTAGCATAGTGAATAATGGGAAACCAGTAATTCCTCCACTATTCAGCAACCAGAAGGTCACATGTACTCCAACAAATAACTCCCTCCTAGATTTCTCTATGCGGACGGAAGCCACAACTGATGATCTAAAAATCCCCCTTCTCATGTCCTTGGTATCATAAAAAAACAGGCGCCTTACGCAAGTAATCACTTGTGGTTTTGTCTGATTGTCGAGAATTTGTTTCGTGCGACCACAGTTTTCGCTGCTTAGATCACTGTTGGAGTGTTTGGATTAGGTATAATTCTGTACACGTGTAAGAACTGTTGGAAGGCTTCATCCGTCGGTGTATGTAACGCTTTGAATCGGTCACGTGAGTGACCGACCCATATAACACTATGTGTATACTTACTTGGAAGTATTTGTTATAGAGCGAATACATACATGGAACTGGGTGTGGCTTTTCCCCGGGGGGGGGGGGGTTCAGTCCTTGATGATGACTTCTTTCTGTTGGATTCTGACTGGAAAAGGGCAGATCTCGTCGATGCTTTTACAGATCAAACAACACACAACACCGATTGTATATATATATATATATATATATATATATATATATATATATATATATATATATATATATATGTATATATATATGTATATATATATATATAAGAGAATTTTAACTATTTTATTTTACAAAAATACTACAATATAATACAATAAAATGACTTCATAAAAATTAAACTTAAAAAAAAATTAACTAACCTTAATTAACTTATTGTATTGAGGAAGAGGGGGTTGCCCCTTCCCTTTTCGAAGAGACAAACTTGTGCGTCCTTACCCCATGCTGGTCGCCAAAAGTAGAGAATGGGTAATGGCGAATTGCATTATCTCTTCCCTTATATCATTTCACGAGTGACCAAATCACCTTTCGGTTATGAAGGAAGTGACAACGCGGTGGCACATGCAACACATAGTGCCACATCCCTCTCTATCCACTATGAAATTTATGAGTATTCATAAATTTTAGAACTCTCTAAATTTCCGTTGGTGGTACAACAGTCAGTCGCCTGCGATCAATGATCCAGTACTCCTTCTTCCCATAAGGAACTCATCAAAGCAATTCCTTTTCTGCTGCTATGGACGGCTGGTACTCACTTCCTATAGCAGAGAGGGTAATCATCCTCGCCACCGAGGCATCAAAAACAGATAGAAAGAATTTCAACTACCGCCTAAGTTAACATACCTCACCACAACAAGTCTGTTATGAGTTCGTTCACTGGATTTACGTCTCGTTATTACCGACGTTCGTTTGTCATTTATTATCATAGCATTACCGCTGGGATTACGCCCCTTTTTGGGCCACTAGATCTATTTTGCTTCAATTTATTTTGTAACAGACAAAAAAAAAACCCAAACAAACAAAAAAACAAAAAACAACAACATCTATTGCAGCTTGGATTACGCTCCTTCAGCAACCAGCTTGGTTTGAGTTTATTTAATTAGGCTGGAGTTATCTGACTTCATCCCGAATTAGATGATCACGCCAACTCACACAAATTTAAAAAACAAGAAACACTCACAGAGCGACCAACATAAAACACCATACACGAATTATTTCAGAATTGTTAAATTTTTATTTATTTATGATTTGTAATTTATATATCCTTAATTTCTAAGTGTAACTAACTTATTGCATTGGAGAAGAGTGGGTTGCTTCCTCCCTTTTCAGAGAGATAAAATTGTGCGTTCTTACCCATGCTGGTTGCCGTAAAACGGGAATGAGTAATGGCGAATTGCATTGTTGTCTCTTCCCTTGTATCCTTCCGCGAGTGACACAATCACTTCCCAGCTATGGGGGTAGTGACAACGCGGTGGCACATGCCATACATAGTGCCACATGTATGTTGACCCTTCTTCAGTACGCTTTTAAGTGGATTCAGGGATCGTTCTACTAGCCCATTCTGATAGGGTGATATTGGAGAGTGGTGATGCGTTTGGTCTGGAATGTATCATAAAAGCTTTTGAACTCTGCAGATGTGAACTTGGTCTCATTATTTTTCACGATGGAGTCTACTATACCGAAACGTGCAAATAGTTCATGAAAAAAAAAATTGTGGGTCTTTTGCACCTTAATACCTCAGGCGAGTACGATTAAGTAATGGTGGTCATCGAGAGGATCTGCAGAGTCGATGTAGATTCTCGACCACAACTTGTCAGTTTTTCGGCCGAATGTGATCGGTGGTACTTTTGCAGCTAGGGAACAAACTCTGCAAGAGTCGATGTTTTTGTCCATGTGAGACTAGTAGACGTAGCTTCTCATTAAGATTTTCATTCGATTTTTTCAGGGTGTCCCGTGTAAAAACCCTATACAATTCTTTTCTGGTTTTCAGTATATATAGTAGTATATAAAGAGACCGGAACACTTTCGGAACATTACTATTTTTGAATTTGATGTCGAAGATAAAGTCTTCCTTTTCTGCTTCTTTTTAATTTCAGGTAAGGATACTGGAAGCTCTCTAATTGTGTTGTCTACCGTCGTTTTTATTTCACAATCGGCTCCCTTTGCTTTGATATCAGTTTTGATATGCCATCAGCATTGTTATTTTGTTTTGATGACAGGTACTTCAATTTAAAATTTAATTTGGTAAAATTGTACCTCATCGCAGCAATTTCTTGGCAGTATGCGCCGATCATTTCATCTTGTATTTTTATTGGTCACATTTTTGTTTGAACTTTCGTTTCCATATCAGATCTCAAACTGTGATTTGCTATTTAAAAATGGCCGATTCACAGACGCTGATAAGGGCGGTAACTCCGTTTGAAAATACTCAATAGACGAAATGCCATTGCGTTAAACGGGCCGTCACTAATTTCTGGTGATTAAATCGGTTGCTGCATTGATTGATGCTTTTTTTTTGTAGACATGAAAAATCAACACAACGAAAAGAAAGAAAAGGGCAAGAACATAAAAAGAAAGACGAAAATCTTGTTAAAAACGTCTTCATCATTGGTTTGAAGTAGAACTGAATAATTGTTTTTTGCTTGAAAGAAATAATGTCGGTCTGCCATGCATCAGTTAGAAATAAACGCATCTGAAGAGCTTTCGTTCTTTTTAAAAAAGTATCAAATAGATCTTAATTTATTCGCTTTTGAATAGAGCATACTTTTCGTGTGACGTCACTTATTGAGCAGTTAACTATTTTAACGTATACAATATTGAAGGTAGGCGAGATCTTCATTTTTTTTCTATTTGCAAAACCGAATCCGTCACACTGCGTAGTTTATTGACAATAATTAAAGACACCATCAAAAGTCTGCAACCTAGGTATCACTACCCTCTACCTCCCAAAAGATAAAAGTAATCCCTGGGAGCATGGTATAATGATCACAGAACACATACTAAACGACCCTAAATAAGGTGAAGATATTAATCATGATAAACGAGCATTTACTACACTGAACGCTCCACACTGAAGGAGGTAATGTCTAGGATGAACATTTTATGATAACAGAGCAGACAGTACACCCATCTTAGAAGAGGAGACAAGGTTTGTGGGGATGGAATCAGAACACAAAAAAAAAACAGATCATCGCAGCGAGAGACATCATCAAGAAGACCAATACAGAAAATAAAAAAGAAACGAGACAAGGTTTGTGGGGATGGTATCCTAACCATAGATTGGATATTATACTATCCTTCACCCCCCCCCAAAAAAAAAACAAGAACAAAAAAGACAGTAACCGGGAGGAATGTACAATGACGAACAAATTTATGACACTAGCTTCAATAGAGAAGACAATATCTGGGAAGGTAGTAGCATGGACACAAACAGATACAACAACACTCTGAAAATGAAGAGGTAATAACTGAATAATATCACGAGAATAAAAACATATTCTGCTGTTGTATTGTGGGCTTGTATATAACGAGTGTAGAGGGTTAGGATAACAATCTCGGCCTAAAGAAAACAACACAACAGCCTCAATCACTGCCTCGATACGGGTCCGGAACTGGGAGCATGTCTTTTCCACGTGCCGGTGGTGGCGATCAGGCTGGCTTTGTTTTTTGGTGTTGTGGGATGTCATGCTGGTGATGTTCTTAACAGATGATAAAGTAGTCCGTGGGTTCAGGTCGGGGGAGAGGAGGGCAGTAAGAGGAAGAGTACAAAGTCGTAGCACTCCTTCTGAAGCCAAGCCTGGGTTTCTTTGGACTTGTGGACGGACGCCGAATCCTGCTACCACACCCAGGATCAGCAAGTGGCCACCTGATTGCATCAGAGGATCACCACACTCTTCAGCATATTCAGGTACACTTTGGTGTTGACTTTCTAGCTGACTTTGTAGATGTGAGGTGGCATGATGTGGCCTTCACTTGAAACTACACTAATGACCATAATCATAATAAAAACTTTTGTTTTCATCACTCTGGGCACATCCGTGTTATTCGTATCAATCCAGCGATGCGTTTTGATGGTGCTGGCAATGGTCCTGTTGTCATAACTTGGATCTGTAGAGAATATGAGTTGTACAGCGGCAGGTTTCCGATCTCGGTCATTGAATATTGTGTCACTTTCAGAGATGATAGAAGACTTCTGACGCTATCAGGATGTGCACACAACTGGCCATGTAGATGGTCTACAAAAAAAATAGTAAAAAAAAGAAATCTGTTTTTATCAAATGGAAATAAAATCATGCCGTCTTTTTTAGAGTGACTATTTTTTCGTTTCACCTTGTATATACGTACGTTCATGCACGTCTAGTCTATATAAATATATGTGTGTATGAAATCGATGCCCACATATTGTCTAGTGATTATAAATGTTCATTGTGTGTGTGTGTGTGTGTGTGCGTGCGCGCGCATGTGTGTGCTTACAGATATTCCAACATAGTTCACATAACATGGGCAAGGGAACAGTCATTAGTTTGGGACAGATTCAATCAATATGTCATATAAGCACACAATGGCTGTTTGATTACAGACTACCACTCTTAGGTCGTGGCCCCCTTCGTCTCTAAGGCATTGTAAGAAAACATTTCACTGTGAAGCAGTAACTTGTTTTAGTTTTTACTTGTTTATTCTCATTTTCACACTTGGATGTTTCCCTTAGGGATTTACAACGCTTTCTCTTTCTTTAGTCCTTACATCATCTCTTATTTAGCCAGCCGAATGCTTCAACGACTGACAACGTCAACCTCCTGTCGGGGACGACTCCGATGTTCTCTCTCTGACTTGTATCTCAAATCTCTATATGAAACCTACTCTTTCTTTGTTACCAGGTCAATTCCATTGTTTATATAAAATTGAATTCCTAAATCTATTTTATTACATTAATATCTCTGTAATATTTTATTTATAAACATTTCTAATCTGAGTTAAAATTCTTCCATTAGATTTTTAACATAAATATTTTAGATAAACATTCCTTTCTTTCAAAACATTCTCTCGACATATCTTTTTCTACATAGCAGTTAACAAATCAATAATAATAATCGTTCAGACCTTTGGCATTGCTTGCCACAACATACCACAAATACTCCGCTGTGATCATAGCTCGGATTGCCCTGCATAACACTGTACCAATGTATCTAAAGTAGGTATTACACAATAATATATTAGTCTGAAATAGTCAACTGAATTGAGCATTCAAGTCTCGCACAACAGTACAATTACTTGAAATAGTTTCGGCTTCAAACAAACAGATACTAAATCGCCATTGGTAATAGATAAAAAAAACTCTACGAGTGTACTGACTTTAGAGTGCAGAGTTAAAATCTAATTAAATATATTATATTTCCATAGATGCGATTAAGGCAGGGAGGGAAGGTCAGTAGCGCTAGATATATCTAAGGCTTTTGACAGAGTATGGCACGATGGTTTTCTCATGAAAATAAAATCCTATGGTATTGCTGGACGAATGCTTAGCATAATTAAACCCTTCTTAAATGAGAGAAGAATCCAGGTTGACCTCGATGGGCATACGTCCAAAAAATTTGATATAAATGCGGGTGTACGTCATGGATCGATCCTTGGACCTTTATTATTTATGATATTCATAAATGACTTACCTGATAAAATTTTATCTGAGATGGGTATATTTGTAGGCGACTCACTGCTCTATAGCAGGCACACGGAGAAAACTAGTGAGCACATATCTAAGGTAATGGCAGAAACACTAGAGAAAGACCTTCAGTCAGTAGGGGAATAAGATTAAAAATTGATGGTAACGTTCAACGCTGCCAAGACAAAGCTCGTTTCCTTTAATAATAATTACATGAAATGTTACCAACAACCAATAGCTATGGCAAGAGATATTTTACATGAAAATACTTCGTTCAAGCTCCTTGGCTTAACGTTCACAGGAAACATGAGTTGGAATAGGTACATCGAGATCATTGCCAAGGCTGCTGCGAAGAAAGTGGGCTTTCTCTACCGTGCTAGAAGATTACTTACACATGAAAGTATCCAATAAATAAAAGTGAATCTTTTTGTATCATTAGGAAACAACAACAACAACAACAATAATAATAATAATAATAATAATAATAATAATAATAATAATAATAAGAAGAAGACGGAGAAGAAGGAGAATACTTCTATGTCCTTACAAAGTTTTCTATTTAAAATTGTGAAGAACAAACTTCTTAATATACTCAGTCATGGATATGCGAGAGACTGCATAAAAGTTAACTAATTTGCATATTCTTTTGAGAAACGAGAATTCATTAATTAATTATTCAATTTATGGTCGCTTATTAAATGGTCGCTTATTAAATGAATAGCATGGGTGCCCGACGTTGTCCGGGTGTTTGCTGAGCAAAAAAACAAAACAAAAAAAACGGTGAATTTTTTAAACTTCGACCCCTATTATGACTCCTTATCATTTATTGTTTTGGGTTCAAATCAAATTATTAAGTCAGTTCTATGTCCAAGGAACCTATATCTAAAATTTGAAGTTTTTAGACGCAAAATTGTCGGAGGAGTTTGGTAGAGTTCTCAAATGTCAAATCGTTGAACTCTGATCCCTTAACCGATCACGTATATTTTCCCAAATCTCAGTACCCTATATATCAAATGTCGAGTCTGTAGACTAAAAATTGAGAGAGTTATAGCGTAGAGCAATGTACACACACACAGACACAGACACACAGACACAAAGACACGTTCACTTTTGTAGATGGGCATGAACAAACACACCATATATATATATATATATATATATATATATATATATATATATATATATATATTAAAAATAAATTGGCAGAAAGGAAATATTGTAAAAATAATAGTGAAAATAAATTTTTATAAAGTAGGCAATAATTGATAATTTTTGTAGATTAAAATTGAATGAAATAAGTTGTATGTAGATTAGAACGAAAAACAATGAATAGGAATGACAGAAGGAAAAATGAAGAAAAATTTTGCAGACGATAATGGGTAGATGAATGATATATAAACACAAGAAAATTAAAAATTAAAATTAATTTATCGTAATACCGGTAGGTTTTATAACAGTTGAAAACTATAATTCACAAAAGTATTTGGGAGTCTTGTCATAAAATGTAGTAAAAGAAAGTATAAGCAAATGAATGGATAAACGGGAACATACCAAAGTAATAAAATGAGAAAATGAAGAAAATCAGATTTACTGTGTGTGTTTATGGTGTGAAAGTCAGCGGGATTGGTTGCTATAACAACGTGACGTACACAAGGACGGTAGTGAACGTGTGTGTGTGTGTGTGCGTGTGTGCGCGTGTGCTGGGAATAGTAGTAGTACTAATAGTCTGTCCTTTGGAGGACAGCGTTTGTTTTCGTGTTGTGTGTACGTGTGTGCGGCTAGCGCCAGAGTGTGTGTGTGTGTGCGCGTGTGCTGGGAATAGTAGTAGTACTAATAGTCTGTCCTTTGGAGGACAGCGTTTGTTTTCGTGTTGTGTGTACGTGTGTGCGGCTAGCGCCAGACGGCACTTTAGTAATGTGTGGTTGTGTTTGTGGGTGTGCTGTGTGTAGTAGTAGTAGTAGTAGTAGTAGTAGTTATAGAGAGTCGTTTGCAGAGTCAGCGTTGGTTTGGCGTCGTTGCTAAGGAACGGTCAGGAAAAATGGCAGTTCAGTGCATGTGCATAAGTAGTAATGTGCATATTGTTTCGTATCTTAAGGAATAAGAAGGCAGGCAGTATTTATTAAAGTGTGAAATAATTAATAATAATGAGAATCTGACTAATATAAATAAGGGAAGTAAGTAATGTGAAAAACAAAGGAAGCATGTTAGTAAATGGAAGTGTGTGTCGTAATGTTAGACGATAACGGCAGTGAGGATGGTGTAGGTGTAATGGCGGACGTGGTGTCGGAGATTGGATTGTGATGGCTGGTGTAAGTTTCGTAATTTTGTAATTTGTAAATGGCAAGTTAGGGAAAAAATAGACCCTCCCAAGATGGACAATAAATAAGGGCATACTATTTTATGGTAAAGTTAAGAACGTAGGAACCATAGTTTTTTAGGAGATGTGATTATTGGATTAACCAATCAAAAACCGTCTGTGGCACACACATCTCTGTTTTTATAGATATATAGATAGATTGGCTTCATTTCATTACCACGCTTAACCCTATTTATCCATAGTTTCTACATTCTGTATAATTGCGCAAAATTTAAGATGAAAACCTTCTAGCCCACAGAAATATTTATATCTGTTTCTCTCTACATATATACATATAGATATAAAAGTGACCTTTTCAGTATGTATAAGTTTTTCTTAAAAATCCTTTCTGAATATTTGGTCTACAGAGTTGAAATGTTATACATAGGGTAATCGAACCTGTTGCACATGTTCGATTTGTTTTTAAACTGGTAAAATTGTTATTATGGGGTCAAAATTGAAAATAAAATGACGTTGGACTCGACTATAACTGTATTTTTTCTGCGCATGCGCTTATAAAATGTTATAAGTTAAACAGTGTTAATTTTTGCAGTTTTTGTGTACATATGGATTTTAATCATACACTAACTTAGAAGTTTGGAGAGCTATATGTTTTGGTTTCGATTCTAACTGATGTCATACAACTCATTTATTTTACTTTTAAAATTATATATAAGCATGCATACCGTAGGTTTAACCGACATCAGTCCAGTTCAAACAGACTGAAGTATATAGAAGCTAGAAATAACGTTAAGAAAGAAATAGCGACAGCTAAGAGAGAATTTACGGAAACCACTAAAAAGCGCATCGAAGCACAAAAACTAAGAACTCGAGACTTCTGGAAAATCTACAACAGTGTAGTAAATAATGGGCAATCAACAATTCCCCCACTAACCAACAATCACGAGGTTGTCTCCTCAGCAACCGACAAGGCTAACATGCTTGCCAGTCGGTTTGCCTCAAACTCCACACTGGACCCTTCCAACCACCCCCTACCTGACTTTCCTATGCGGACAGACGCCACACTAGACGATCTGAAAACCACCCCTGCTCAGGTGCATGCTATCATAAAAAACCTTGACACCTCAAAAGCATGTGGACCCGATCTTATCCCAGCTGTGCTATTAAAAAAGTGCTCAGCCGAAGTAGCTCCAGCTCTCTCCAAACTCTACAACAAATGCCTTAATGAAGCTTGCTTTCTGGGCTGTTGGAAAACTGCTTCTGTTGTACCAGTATTCAAGAATTCTGGCGAAAGGACAGACCCATCAAATTATCGCCCCATTAGCCTCCTCCCACTTTTTGCCAAAATATTTGAGACCATAATTAACCATGCTCTAGTCCATCATCTTACAGATGCTAAACTACTAACTGACAAACAATATGGATTTAGACAAGCCCGTTCCACAGCAGACATCCTAACTGTGATCTCTGAACGTATATACCATTCACTGGACAAAGCGGGGGAGGGCAGAGCGGTAGCTCTAGATATATCTAAGGCTTTTGACAGGGTATGGCATGAGGGTCTCCTCAGTAAAATCAGATCATACGGTATCACTGGTAGAATACTTAACATAATTAAATCCTTCTTAGATAAGAGAAAAATCCAGGTTGTCCTCGACGGTCGTACATCTAAACAATATGATATAAATGCGGGGGTGCCCCAGGGTTCAATCCTTGGACCTCTATTGTTCCTGATATTCATAAATGACCTCCCCGACAACATTGCCTCTGAGATGGGTATATATGCTGATGACACTACACTCTATGGCAGGCACGACAGGAAGACGAATGAACACATTTCTAAAGAAATGGCAGAAACACTAGAGGAAGACCTCCACTCTGTAGTGGAATGGGGACAAAAGTGGTTGGTCGCGTTCAATGCTGCCAAGACTAAACTAGTTTCATTCAATAATTACAAGAAACCCTCTCTACCACCCATAGCAATGGCCAACGACTCTTTATCTGAGAGTCCATCTTTCAAACTCCTTGGCCTAACGTTCACAGGAAACATGAGTTGGAACAATTACATTGAAGGCATTGCCAGGGCCGCTGCAAGAAAGGTGGGCTCTCTCTACCGTGCTAGAAAACTACTAACACCCGAAAGTATCCTGTACCTCTATAAGGCCACCATTCGCCCATGTATGGAGTATTGCTGCCACATCTGGGCTGGTGCATCTGCTACTAGTCTCTCGCTCCTTGACAAGGTTCAAAAGAGAGTCGCAAACCTGATAGGCCCTGAACTGGCATCTAAGCTTCAGCCTCTGTCCCATCGACGAAATGTTGCATCCCTCTGCCTTTTCTACAAGTATTTTAGTGGTGAATGCTCTGACGAACTGCAATCACTTGTGCCCCCACGACGTGAGCACCCTCGACAAACCCGACAGGCTGCTAAATCCCACCCCCACACTGTAGAGATCCCTAGATGTAAAAGATCTTTTTACTCCAATAGTTTCTTCCCCAGAACCGCTAGACTCTGGAATTCCATTCCAGGCCCCTGCTTCCCCAACAGTACTGACGTGCAGAAGTTCAAGTGTAACGTGAACCGACACCTTGCTGCCCAAATCCCTACATAGTACCCCAGTAGTTGTTGCCCCTGATAGTAGCTCCCTACACCAAAGTGGCAATTTGCCTTGTTTGGGGTGAAAATGCAAAAAAAAAAAAAAAAAAAAGGTATTATATAATAATTGATAGTAAAATTAACACACATAATAATAATAATAATGACAAGTCGATTGTGCGTGGTCCCTTTCTGGTGCTGCATGTGAGATGACGCCACAAAAAATAGTGAAGAAATGATGAATGTGAGAAGTGTGAAGGGCCAACGTTGCCTTCACAGTTTAGCTAAGTTTCAGAAAAATCTAATGGATGGGGCAAAAGTTATGAGGTAAAAAGTGTCATATTTTTTGCAATTTTGGGACATTTGTGACCCCTTTGAGCTCCTGGGAACATTGAATTCCACTGAAAATGGATAAATGGTGCAGTTTCACGCCTTAAGACATGTATATTTGAATTCAGCACCATGGAAAACCATTATATCAAGTTTTTGAGTAATATAAAAGAGAGCTCCAAAAAGGCATTTTTTTAGCCCTAAAAGTTCCAGAATTTTGCCATTTTATATTAAGAACAATACGCTCCACATTTTGGCAAAGTTTCAGAAAAATCTAATGATGGATCAAAAGTTCTGAAACAATTTTGGGTCATTTTTGCCCTCTTTTGAGATCCTGGCAACGCAACAGGAATTTTCTCCAAAAATCTTTTTACTTTGCACATCTATTTAATAAAATACAATTTGTGGTAACATTTAAGGAAAAACTAATGGATGGTTATCTGGCAATCGTCCGGATCCACAGACGCACGGACGGACGCACGGATGCCACTGAAAACATAGGTCCCTTTCCGATAAATCGGGGGACGAATAATAACTTTTAAATATTTTGGCGTTCTGGAAGCATACGCTATCACATGTATAGAAATTAAAAAAAAAAGAAAAGAGTATCTGAGAAGAACAAGCAAACTCTTAGAAACAAAACAAAAGAAATCTCATTAAAGGAATAAATACCTAGGTAGTATCGTTAATAAATACTTTGACATTACATAGGCTAGATCAAATCGGAATCTAGACATCTTGATCAGAAGACGAGGAAACTAATGACAATGCATAATGCATTACACCCAAAAGAACGACACTGACTGACTCTTTGTGAAAAGAAACGGATGGGGGAAGAGGATTAATAAATGTAAAAGACAGTGTAAAAAGCACACGAAAAAAGACTTGGGAAGAACATGAATCAGAACACAAAAAGACAGCGAGAGACATCATCAAGAAGACCAATACAGAAAATAAAAAAGAAACGAGGGAAGAGAAAGAAATGCCGAGACGATTCATAAGATGACAAAAAAAAGTACTCAGTTACGACCAAGAAAAGGACGCATGGACTTTACTGACAGCTGCACAAAGCAATACGATTAGGACAAACCGCATTAAACATATTAAAGCTAAAATAGATAAAACACAGAAAAATAATAAATATAGACTCTGTGGACAAACAGACAATTTAAACACCAGAACGTTGAATATACTGACAAATGATGCACTCGGAAATCTGAAACATTTTTTTTTAAAATGAAAATAATAAAATCTTGTGGGATATGGAAGTACAGAAGACAAACTTATCCAAGCAAGAAGACCGATCGTGATAATAGTCAACAAGAAGGCAGAAATCTACCAAAACGTGAATTTTGCCGTCCCAGCAGTTTATAGGGTGAGGATGAAGAAGTTAGTGGAACTAAACAACTGAATGGAACTTGCAAGATAACTGAAAGGAATATGAAGACAATTATTATAAACCTATAATTATACATAACTATAAATTGTTCTCAAAGTATATGGAAAAAGTC